>NC_080072.1:90096453-90412242 GCF_949987535.1 Balaenoptera acutorostrata
AAAACATGAAATTCAAATGTATTAAAAAATTGAGTTCTCTTCTTCAAGAAATACCATAATCAGGGTGTAATATGCCCTTCTCTTGTTTCTACCTTTGCTCTAAAAATGCAACTTTGTACTTAACTATTTGGAAAGCTTTAAAAATGCTTACATTTTAAGGTAGTAGTTAGTTTACGAATTATGCCTGAATATAAAAGTGCCCAAATGCACACAGAATGATTTTCAGTGAAAAAAGCAGTTTTTGAAAGTCCCTTGCTATGCTTTATATTCCAGATTTTCTTAATTATAAGTAATACCTACATGCCATTTTAATAAAATAATTTTCAGGGCTTCCCTGGTGGCGCAGTGGTTGGGAATCTGCCTGCCAATGCAGGGGACACGGGTTCGAGCCCTGGTCTGGGAAGATCCCACATGCCACGGAGCGGCTGGGCCCGTGAGCCACAATTACTGAGCCTGCGCGTCTGGAGCCTGTGCTCCGCAACAAGAGAGGCCGCGATGGTGAGAGGCCCGCGCACCGCGATGAAGAGTGGTCCCCACTTGCCGCAACTAGAGAAAGCCCTCGCACAGAAACGAAGACTCAACACAGTCATAAATAAATAAATAAATAAATAACGTGAATTTCTTTTAAAAAAAAATAAATAAATAAAATAAAATAAAATAATTTTCAGAACCTGTGTGAAATACCTTTAAGATTCCATGGACCACACATTTATATGCTCTTTAGCCAAGCAACACAAGAGGTATGGTATTGAGGAAAACTCAATTATCTATCACAGAAAAGGTCTGAAAATAACTAATGATGGTTATCTCTGGGTGGTGATATTATAGTTAATTCTTTTCATTTATCTTCACTTTAAAAAATGTTCAATAATAAACATGATAGATTTGATAATAAAAATACACTATTTCTTTAATGTAAAAACCTTCTTACTTGGTAATTTCCCTTCTAGGAATTTACCTCCAATCCCTCCCCGCTAAAATAATTGAAAATGCAGATACAGAGTTATATATATAAAATTTATTACCTGCAAATTATTTATTGTAAGTGAAAACTTGAAACTGCATAATGTTAAATAAGAAAATTGTTAAGTAAAATAGGATTCATCTACAAGGTAGAACACTATGCAGCTATTAAAAATGTTTAATAAAGTTATATATAATAAGCAAAATGTTCAGGCTATGATGATAAGTGGAAAAAGAAGATACAATTTATATAAGTGTATCTACCATGTGATCTCATCTATGGGAAAAAAAAAGCATTAAAAAAAAAAGAAAGACTGGAGGGAAATATGCCATAATGTTAAGAATGATTTACTTCCACTGAGGGAGGAATTACACACGTACTTTTTTGTGCACTATACTCTTCTTGATATTTTCTACAGCAAGACTATGTTTCTTTTATAAAGACAAAAAAGTTTAAGGGCACAAATGACTTTTCTGAAATTTTATTTAACGGACAAAAAAACAACAACAAAAAACTAGTCATATGCTTAGTTAGAGGGAAAAAGTTCTTTACTAGTGCAGTATTAATAAAATGCACTTCTCAAGGACACTCACAGCATAGCAAACTAGCAACCACTACTGCCTAAAATAGTTTAACAGTCTAAATGCTATAATTCTTTTTCCATTATGTTAATTTTATAAAATTAGCTACTCTAATTCATAAATCACAAACCAATACTACAAAGCTTTTATGAAGTATTATATTAAGAAGCTGGATTCTACCACCACCTGCCTTCCCCTTTGTGTGTAAAATTTACATAGAGATCTAACATGAGAACACTGCTTCAGATGATGATGTAATTATATTTCTTAAACAATGTTAAGCTATTTGATAGATTAGACCAAAATGAAGATCTCTTTTGTCTACTGATTTTTTTTTTCCACCTAAAAGGCAGTATTGGATCTCCCAAGCTCTGTGAAAATACATCATTTTTGAGTGATACAGAACAAGAGACGGAAAACCAATTAAAAATAAAAGGGTCCAACTGTTCATCACTTAGCTGTTTAAACTAAACCCTAAAATTTGCCTGGAGTTCAAACTTGGGAAAAAAGACCCTTACATTTTAAAACACACAAACTAATATTGATGTTAGTGCATACTATATTGAAGAAATTTTTCTAAGCAGTAAGTATAATCATGATATTTTATTGATATTGTTCTTTATGCCATATTAATTGTTGTCACTATAATTACTGTATGTTCAGCAATGAGAACCTCAAATAATGTTAAATAACACTTTAAAGTTTCCAGTATCTATCTTACTTACAGTATTTGAGGTAGTTGTTGTATTTATTAAAGATACAAATATTTACCCAGTGAATAAAGATAACAAATACTGCTTTAAAAATCCTCATTAACAAATAGCAAACTACAGTAAGAAACAATTGCATCTGTGCTAAACAATTCTTAACGAAAATTACCACAAAAGTTCACAGAGCAACTTTATAAAACTTGACATGTACAGGAACTTTTCTCTTCATTAATGCTTGCTATCTCCCTCACCCCTCTCATCTTTAATATCTCCAGTTACACTAAATTACCACAACACTCATACCCACCCATCTTAAATTCACACTATTTCTTTTTTTTTTTTTCATGCCATGTAGGGTTTATTCAGAAATTCAAAGTTGCTTAAGTTGATTGATTTTAAGTGCAATATACCAAATTAACAGAATAAAAGAGGGAAGTCATTTCAATTAATTCAGAAAAAGTGACAAAATTAAATGTTATTTCATAGTTTCAAAGATTCTTAGGAAACAACAGAAAGAGAATTTCTTTAATCTCATATATTATATTCAACTAAAACACAAGTAGATCATTTACTTACTTAATGGTGAAATGCTTAAAATTTCTCCTATAAGTTTGCTACCTTTTTGTCCTCAATTTCTAAGTTAATTAAACTCCAGTCAGAGGACATATACCCTCTATGTTTTTTTTTTTTTTTTTTTATTTATTTAACATCTTTATTGGTGTATAATTGCTTTACAATGGTGTGTTAGTTTCTGCTTTATAACAAAGTGAATCAGCTATACATATACATATATCCCCATATCTCCTCCCTCTTGCGTCTCCCTCCCACCCTCCCTATCCCACCCATCTAGGTGGTCACAAAGCACCGAGCTGATCTCCCTGTGCTATGCGGCTGCTTCCCACTAGCTATCTGTTTTACATTTGGTAGTGTATATATGTCCATGCCACTCTCTCACTTCATTCCAGCTTACCCTTCCCCCTTCCCGTGTCCTCAAGTACTATTTCTTTTTAAATGTTAAGAACACTTTCTTTAGAAAAGCAACGATAGATGGGTTCTACGGACTAGAAACTTAGCTTTTACCTTAAATCATTTTACACAAATATACTATGCACACAATTCAGGATCTGAGTGCTCCTTCACGATCTGACCTGTGCCTTCAATTACAAATGCGTTGATCTCACTGATAGCCAAACCATGATACTACTCCACACTGCCCCCTAGCCCTACAAGATATATCAGTTTAAAAGTTACGGTTTGAAAGGACAACCTCAAGAAAAAGTGTCAGTCACTTATCAGCTCCCCTTAAGCAGTTCTTAAATAGACACTATATTACCTAAATTTGACCTAATAAGTAACAGCTGACAATTAAATCTTTCAATTAATACTGATAAGAGCTGATGAGAAAAAAATGTTATGTGCTGATGGGTTTGGAATTCAACCACCTAACAATCTAGTTCAAAAGTTCTGTAGAAGTCCTTTGTGAAATTTGTTTGATTTTTAGAGTCATTAAGCAAGGACGCATATGAAAATACACATTACAAATGCCTTCTTTTCATGTAATTAAAGGGCAAATAGCATGGCATTGGGCCATGGTTCTTTGGAGGAGTGGAATTAACTTCTTCGTTTTTAAAAATGCTGGGATCAGATTAAGTAATCTCACTATAGTCACATTATTTATCATTACAAACTTAACCTAAATTTCTAGCTCTGGTAAATTTGTGAGAGGAAAATTTGTGATCTTGGTCCTGATGCTAAAAAAATAAGTCGGATTTCGACTGCCTCAGGATAAGCAGGGGAGGATGACACAATGACATCTGCCCCTTCTTTTTGGAAATGGAATTCTTCACATTAAGCAAAACTTCTAAGAACAACAGCTACAAAAATCCCTCTAGTTTTCAAATGTCGTATACCTTACACAGCCATTCTGAAAAAGAATCCTATGTTATTTCATATCCAAACTCTGGTACATTTCGCACTAATAAGGGGAAACACTGCATAGGATGAAAACTGGAAGAAAAAAACTGAAAAAGGGTGAAACTCCAGAACGACTACAATGAGGCACAGCAGAGTACGTCAAAAACACAAGGTTTTAGTCTAAAGAACGGTTTTGTTTCTACCGTTTTTTCTAAAGTATTTAATTTGCACGTCTTAAAATAGAGACCCTGAGGAGAGCAGCTCGAAGCGGTGAAAGGAAGGGGGGCGGGTTAGGTAAGAAGAGAGACTTGCGAGAAAATATGTGGGGTGCATTAGAATGTGCAATGGAGGGGGGGATGCTAGCTTCACTGTCAGGAAGCAGTCGAGGGCTTTATGAGTAGAGAGGCAGAATATGCTGCGGCTTAAGGAACGCGTATTCACAGCCAGAATGCACACCTGGTAAAGGGATAACCTAGGATAAGAAAGACCAACCCACCAACTGTGCAAATGCAGAGATGACCATTTTAACCAGCTCTATTGTCTGGAGTAATAGGTGGAAATGCCTCAGGCACGAGATCAAACTAGCCTGACATAAGTCAGAGATACTGTCTGGCAAAAAGAGAGAGAGAAGATGGACAGTGGCGGCCCGGGCATTCCCGGCCAGTGGCCCCTTCCTCGCGCGGGGGAAGGGCGCCGGGGTCCCGGGAGCCGCGCGAAGCCCAGTCCGGGGAGTCGGAGCACAGGCGGTCCCCTCCTCGGGGCTGGCGACGTCTCTCACCGCGCAGCCCAGGAGCACGGAGACTTCCCCTCCCACCCCACCCCCAGCTGAAAGCAGGGAAGACGCGGAACTTGGGCTCCAGAGCGGAGGCCACAGACCAGGTCACGGCTCGGGTGGGAGGCTCTGGGTGAAATTCCGTGTGGCCACCGTGGTGGCCTAGGAAAGGCAAAGCCCCTGCTGGTCGGGCTTCCAATCGGAAGACATTGGGGTCCGGGTGACGCGGCCCCGGTCGCTGCGGCGCTCACCGACCCGTGGACCTCCTGGGTCCTCATACTCCCAGGCCCTCTCGCCTCAGCTAGTGACCCGGCCTCTCGGATCTCCCCAGGCCCCCGCTGCGGCCGCCCCTCTCGGTCAAGCTCCTCTCCAGAACCCTCGCCTCGGACGCTCCCGCCGAGCCCCGGGCCGCACCTCCGTCCTGGTGATCCGGTGTCGCCCCAGCTTCACCACGGCGAAGTTGCCTTTGCCCAGCGTGCCCTCGATTTCGTAGAACCCCACCCGGACCGGCCCGCGCTGCAAGTGCCTCGGGCCATCCGCCATGACCATGCTGGGCCCCGCTGCTAGACACTGCGGACTGGAGCGCGGGCTGGAGGGCGGCGGGCAGGCGGACTGGCTGCTCAGCTCCGCTCGGGCGACGGCCGCTCCGCTCACTCCTTCGCTCAGTCCCTCCCGCTCCGCAGGGCCCAGCCAGGCGCGCGCCGCCGCTGACGTGCGCCGACGTCAGGGGGCCGGGGAAGAGGGGCGGGGGCGGGACCGGGCCTCGATTGGTCACCATGGCGACCGGAGCACCGCGGACGTCCGCGGGCGGGCGGGTGTGAGGGAGGGCAGATGGGCGGGGCGTGGACGGCGCGTTTCTTCCGGGCTCCGGCGCCCTCCATGCTCCCCGCCGCCTCGCCGCTGCCAGGGGCGGGATAGCAGCCCGGCCCGCCCAGATCCTCGGCCACCTAGCCGAAGGGCAAGAGCGAGCCCTGGTGGGCGGAGCGGAGGGCTGCAGAGACCTGGGTCCGGCTCGGGTCTCCTTCCCCCGCCCCGGCGTTCTCCGCCCACCCGGGGACCTTCCCGCCAAAACCTATCACCTATGACTACTGTGCATCCTAAATTTGGAAAGGGCAAAGAACTGTGGCTGAGCAATGCATTGCTCACAGGCTCCTTTCTTTGTATCCTTTTGCATCTGTTTCTATATAAATCCCTCCAAATTTGATGTCTCTTAGAAATCATTCTGACAGCATCGCGGGCGCTTGTAGACTCACAGAATGTCAGCGTTGAAGAGACCTTGGAGATCACCTAATCCAGGGATTTGAAGCCTCAAATGGGCTTTGGAAACCGAACCCCCTAAAATGTGTGCAATTTTTTGCCTCTTTGGGCTTGCCTCTGGGGAAATGGGACGATAGCTTTTATCAGATTCTCAAACGTGTTGGTGACCGCGAAAAGGTTAAGAAATACTTATTTAATCCAATTACTTTTCAGATGAGGAATCAACCCCCAGGGAATGCAGGGAATTGCCAAGGTCACACAGGTAACGCTAGAGTCAGGATTGCATATCACCACACCAGTCTTCCATATGGTGACCCAAGGAAACAGATACAGCGTTATTTTAATATTTTGAAACATATTATGTGTCCTTAGACCTTGGTTTCTAAATGCCAGTCTCCAATAAAAGGAACCAGACTCTGGAGAAATGGCTGATTCCCAGACAGAGGGAGGGAAAGTATAAAATGTCCTTGAAAATCTTGTCCCATAAAGCAAGATTTTCAAAGAACGATGAGGACGTGTCAAAAGGAAACAGGAGCCAGTTTGAAGGTACCTCCACTTACCCATCTGGGACAATTTGAGCATCACGAATGAATAATGATGGAAATGGATTACAACAATGAATTTAAAAAAAAGAATCCACGGGTGCTTACTTATTCTTACAATGTTAAATAAGTATGGGGGGGAGAAATGACAATTCTTGATAGTGGAATGTCAACTAATATACATAGAAGAAATGATGAAATTAGGAAATCACCATTTTGCAACCATTATAGTAGTAATTGACTCAGATAGAATTATCAATAGATGTTAAAAATCATTGGGTGAAATTTTGCTGGGGAAAAGGATGTTTACACAATCTCAAAGTATCCTCAAATTTCTTATTCATTACAAAGGGATAAAAACAGTACTTTCACGGTGGAGAAATCTGACAGACACCACCATAACTAAATGGTCAAAGTTAATGTCACCAATTATGGGACAAAATGACATGATGTACCTCCTGATGTAAGGTACTGAGAAGTATACAGTATCTCTTTTGTAGTATTCCTGTCAAAAATACATCTTCTGAATCTAATCACAAAGAAACAATCAGAAAAAAATGCAACTTGAGAAACATTCTATCCAACCACTGGTCTGGATCAGTGTCCTGAAAGACTGTGGAACTGTTCTAGATTTAAGAGATTAAAGAGACATGTCACCAAAGGCAATATGTGACCCTGGATTGGGAGAAAAGTTCTGGAAAGGAATATTTTCTATTAAATTTGCCTATGGATTGCATATTGGATAATTTGCCTATGGATTGCATACTGGATAATATTATTTATTTATTTATATAAATTTATTTATTTATTTTTGGCTGCGTTGAGTCTTCACTGCTGTTCGTGGGCTTTCTTTAGTTGCAGTGAGCTGGGTGGGGGGGGGCTACTCTTCCTTGCTGTGTGCAGGCTTCTCATTGTGGTGGCTTCTCTTGTTGCGGTGCACGGGCTCTCGGCGCACGGGCTTCAGTAGTTGTGGTGCACAGGCTTAGTTGCTCCACCACATGTGGGATCTTCCTGGACCAGGGCTCGAACTCGTGTCCCCTGCATTGGCAGGCGGATTCGTTTTTTTTTTTTTTTTTAATGATTCAGCACCTCTTTTTTTTTTTTAATTGATTTTATTTTATTTATTTTTGGCTGCGTTGGGTCTTCGTTGCTGCGCGTGGGCTTTCTCTAGTTGCAGTGAGCGGGGTCTACTCTTGCGGAGTCTACTCTTTCTTGCGGTGCTCGGGCTTCTCATTGTGGTGGCTTCTCTTGTTGCCGAGCACGGGCTCTAGGTGCGCGGGCTTCAGTAGTTGTGGCTCGCGGGCTCCAGAGCGCAGGCTCAGCAGCTGTGGCACACGGGCCTAGATGCTCCGCGGCATGTGGGATCTTCCCGGACCAGGGGCTCGAACCCGTGTCCCCTGCATTGGCAGGCGGATTCTTAACCACTGCACCACCAGAGAAGTCCCAATAGTATTATTTAAATGTTAAGCTTTTTGAATTTTATGCTTGTGCTGTTGTTATGAAAAAGAGTACCCTAATTAAGAGATACACACTGAAGTATTTAGGGATAAAAGTTTTGATATATGGGGCCTGCTCTCAAATGGTTTAGGAAAGATAGATAAGGCAAATGTGGCAAAATGTTAAATTGATAAATCTAGGTAAGGGGTATATGGTAGTTCATTGTATTGTTCTTGCAACTCTTCTGTAGTTTAAAATTTTTAAATTAAAATTAATATATATTTGTATATGTATACCTTTTATTTCATTAATTTTATGTTTTTATTTTAATTTATTTTATATTCTTTGTGTAAGATCGTCTGGCTCTTGGGACCTCCACCTGCTCACTGTTCTTCTGCCCTTCACTCTTCCTAAGCAATACCTTATTCTACTGTGAGTTATGTTGTTTGTAAACGTGAGAAGGAAATTGGGGCCGGGGTTGGGGTGAGGTGGTTATAAGACTGATGATTGCTGGGAGTAGTATATGAGGGTTCATCTAAGTAGACCAGGAGCCCACATATGTACCCCAGTCAAAAATAGTTCCTATATACCCTTTTTCCAATTAGATTAATGTGTTTTTTTGTTTTTTAATAGCTACTCTTTTATTTATTTATTTATTTTATTTTTTTAGCTGTGTTAGGTCTTCGTTTCGTGCGAGGGCTTTCTCTAGTTGCGGCAAGCGGGGGCCACTCTTCATCGCGGTGCGCGGGCCTCTCACTAACGCGGCCCCTCCCGTTGCGGGGCACAGGCTCCAGACGCGCAGGCTCAGCAGTTGTGGTTCACGGGCCCAGTTGCTCCGCGGCATGTGGGATCTTCCCAGACCAGGGCTCGAACCCGTGTCCCCTGCATTAGCAGGCAGATTCTCAACCACTGCGCCACCAGGGAAGCCCGATTAATGTGTTTTAATTGCTCTGTGAATGGGTTCCTTTAGGAATCTGATGAAAAGCTACTTACTTAAGAACCAAAAAATACACATAGAGACCCACTAGAGCTAACAATCTCCTTCTTTTGGACAGAAATTAAGTACGTCTTTTAGACAGAAATTAAGATTCATTTCTATCTGATTATTTTGATCAGATAATCAGGCCAACTACCTCCTTGTGCAATCTGGGAATAAGACTTGATTTGGGGCCGGAAAGAAGAGAAAGGATTGGCAGGGAATACCAAAAGGTTTCTGGCAAACCAGAGTTCAGTGTGAGGGTGCTGAGTGTCTAGAAGTTAGAGAAGGAGAGGCCAGAGGTGGGGGAGAGGTCAGAGGGGCTGGGCCAAAAAATAAATCTTGACCACCTGGAAATGCAGCGGGGGGGACACTGAAAATTACTGGTAGGTTGTCAATGTAACCCTGAAGAAGTACATGCGGACTGTTAGAATATTGCAACCTTGGAATACATGATTCAGCTCTGTTTCCTAGGTCCCAAAGATCTTCTCCCTCTCCAGTTTCAACCCTGTATGTCTCTTATGTGCTTTTGCTTCCATTAATTGATAATTGTATACAGTTTAGCAATTATTAATATTATCCAAGTTTTGCTTTCCTCTTGCCTTTTTCTCTCTTTCTTTTTTCTCTTCTTTCCTCTTTCTCTCTCCCTACTCCACCCTCCCACCCCCGGCCCCCATGCACACACACCACCACCACCCTGCCCCTTGGGAAAAAGAATAAGGAAAAAGGGAGAAAAGGGAAGATAAGAGAGGCTTCATACAATTCCCACCTTTTTCATCTCCAGTTTTTGTATTGGTGAGGTAAAGTGCTCTAGTCATCAAATTTCCTATTTGCTTGGCCTTTAAAATGCAACATTCCCAGCTAAGGCTGTGAGTCCACTATATTTGCCATTGAGTTGCTAAAAAAAATGTTAAGATTACACTTTAAAAAGCAAAAGTATGTACTCATAGAAAGAATTAAGAAAATGATGAAAGTCTGAGATAAGAATTAATTCTATAACATACTTAGAATAAAATGGACTTAGAATAAAAATGTGGAATGGGAGAGGAGTTAGCAAAGAGGTAATGAAAGAATAATTTGAAATATGAGGAAAGAAAACTTCGTGGCTCATAGTGTTGTACATATTTTGCTGAAGCAGATCCCATGAACTTGAAAAACAAAATAGGTATCATATGTTTACTTGATCATGAACAACATCTGCATTTTTACTGTTTTATCATTTCAGGACTGAAGAAAAGTCAATACACTGGTAGGCTCAGGCCTGAATTTAGAGTTAGTTCAAATCGAAAATTGGTGAAGGCTTTATTAAATGACTTTGCTTAGAAAAAAATAGATTACAAAGCTAGAATGAATACTTTGCTTTTTATATTACAGAAGGCAGAAAGTACATCAGAAAAATCCAAATCACTGACCTGTGCCAATTACAAGTACTTGTTATTATTATAAAATACAGGTATTCCTGAAATATGCATAAATCTGTCAGGTTAATGAACATGTGGGTGCCACTATGTTTAAGGTACCATTATGGAAATAAACTAGAGGACTGACATTATTTAAGAAAAGCTTTCTTTGGCTCTTTTAAGGGATGGGTAACCATGTCCTGGTTTTAATTTTTTAAGTGTGGTTTTAGCTGTGATGGATCTTCGCTAAATGAAAAAAATGTATGGTTCTTTCTAAACTTTTGAAATAATTTCAAAAATTTTGTGTCTTCTCCCAGATGACAGATTTCCTTAGGATCTTAAATTTCAAAGGTATCTTAGAATCATATGAGTTCATCTTCCCATCTGATACAGAAATCCCTAGACACTTGACAGCTGGCATCAAGCCTTGATTTACTGTTTCATACTTCATGCTTCACTACATGTCTCACATGTAATCTATGTGGGACAGTTCATATCAGTAGAAAATATTCTTTCTTCAGTTCTCCAAGCAAAACATTCCTAAATTCACTAGCTAGTTGACTATGTTTCTAGCCCACTACTCTTTCTCCTTGTGCTTCTCTGGACTCTGGTTTGTCAAAGTCTCTCTTAAAATATCATTCCCAAAACTGAATGCGGTAACCCACGTGCAGTCTAAGCAGTATAGAGTACGGGCCATTGACTAGTCCCTCCTTTGATCTAGACACTCTGCTGGTACGAGTTCAGCCAAAGATTGTGCTAGTTTTCTTTTTTAGCAGCCACAGCCTACAGTTAAGATTAAAGCCAACTTAAACCTCTGGGTCTTTTAAATTAACATTATTGCTACCATTTTCTTGGGCAATTGCTTTTTTAAAAATGTAAATGGAAATTCTGATAGTTAAAATGTCATCTTGTTGATTTTGCTTATTGTTCCAGGTAATAAAATTGTTTTGATTCTTCACTCTGCCATCTATCATGTTACCTAATCTTAGTTCTCTGAGTCATTTGCAAATTCTACCATCATTTTCTATGTCATTATTGCAGTCATTATTCTTTGTATCACCACTCCTAGTACAAGTGTTTGACTCAGAGTAGGTTCATAACTGGATTGGTAAACTAGTGAATAGGGCAAAGCCTGGGCCGGACTCTTAGAGCTTGTCACTAGACATCTTCTAATTTGACTTCCAACAATTCACTTGATTTGAATTTTCATATAACCATGAGCTCCAGGAAGATCCTATGTCTAATGCTGTTGGGGTAAGATTTTAAAGAGGGTCCTCAACATTCTAATACCAGTGTTTCAATATATAAACTACCCCACTCTCAGTTACTTTCCCTTTAGTTCATTCTTTTCTATTATTGCAGTATTTTACTAATCTTCCTTAGCCCCACTAGGTTGTGCACTTCTTTGAGGGTAAGGCTCATATCTTAGTCATTTTTTAAATTCCTTAACTTTTCAGCAGAATTCAACAAATGCCGTTTAGTTTGACATTTATTGCATTTATGTGCTATGCACCATGGTAGACACTGGGGATGCAAACATGGATAAGGTGCCGTCTCTCTCCTTGAGAATTTATGGTTTAGAATGGGAGCTCTGAAATCTGATAGCTGAGGTATGACTTGTAGGTCTACTACTTACTAGCTGGTGACCTTGGGAAAGTTGCTTAACCTTTTTCTGCCTCAATTTCTCATCTGTTAAACAGTCCACCTGCCTCAAAGGATTACTATGAGGAAGGTGGATACATAAACAAATACTTAAAGAGGTGAGAGTTAAGATAAGAAGTTTGCACAGGGGGCTCAGAGGAGAGTTGATTAATTAAGTTTAAGGGTCCGCAGGAGAGGCTTCTAAAAGATGAAACTTGAGCAGAGTTGAAAATCCTACTAAGAGTTAGCCAGCTGAAAAAAGATCGGATGAGCATTTGAAGACAAAACAGCATGAGCAATGGTCCCGAAGGTATGAAGAGACAAGATGTGCTCAGGTACCTACCATCAGTTGTGAATGTCGAGACTCAATGATGAGAGTGTCCACAGATAGAACGGGAAGATACGTGGGACCAGGTCATGGAGGGCTCCTTCTTCCCCTTCTAGCCAGACTGCTGCGAAGTTGCAGCTGGGCAGGAAACTGCTGGAGCGATGGATTCCAACTGTGGCAGCAATGAGATGTAAGGATTGGGAGAGGGATGCTGAAGATTGCTACCAGGTTTTTAACAGGAGTGAACAGATGCAATCAGTTACTGAGAGCTTACCATGTGCCATTCACTCTGCTGGGCACTAAGGTGGGTGAAATAAGGACCCAGCCCTCAAAGAGCATATAATCAATTTCATTCAGACATTCAGTCCTTATTTCTCTAATACATATAAAGATACTCTGAAAGCCTGTTAAATCATTGTAGAAATCAATATATATTATGTCTGCCTACGGGAGCAAAATGAGTTGTGCTAGGAGTCAGATATTCTGCCCTGCCATTTACAAGTTCTGGATACATAATTCCGGAGCTTGGCGAGGAGATCTAGGCTGAAAATTTAGAGACTGAGAGTACTGATAGTTGAAGTCAAGGATGTGGATGGTATCATGCAATGGGAATATCAAGATTGAAGGAAAAGATGTTGCAGCTACTTATTGCCTTCTGCTAGTCTAGTCTAGGAGCCTATTACTTACAGCTCAGGGAGATAAGCCCACAGATTCATGGGGGCCAGGTTTTGAGTTTTTGCCATTGTGACTCATCTCTTAAGGGAATAAACCTTACAAGTAAGTAAAGAGTCATTCTTTTCTAATCTTCAGTCTTGGAAAGTGTGTTATATTATGAAAACTGGCACTATATTAGCCTCTAATTTACTAGTTCTTTTTGGACCTGTTCTTTTTGGTTTCATAGGTATATTTTGGGAGCTGTGAATATGTAAGTTTCAGTTTTTAATATAATCATATCCAATTTTGGTGACTATTAATTTTAACCTAACCTTAGCAGATACTTTTAGATTAAGTGTTTGTTGAATTTAAATTTCTTATACTTGTAACTACAAAAATTATTTAAAAATTTGCATTTATTTTTGGTCTTCAAGTCTGAGGAATATATTCATTTGCTTAGTTCCTGGTCTAAAGATAATAAAATACAAAAACAAGCCAATTAAAAACTCCCCCCCTACCTCCCCTTCAAAAAGAGTGAAGGAGAAGACAGAATCCTCCAGCATTCGTTTAGCACTCACAGGAGTGGGCAAATAAGGAGAAGTATGCCTCCCTGCCAAGGAGGAGAGGCCAGAGAAATAAAAGGAGAATGGATCAAGAGGGGAAAATATTTTTTAAAAGTCTAGGGAAAAGAGAGTTTAAAGGAGGAGAATTTCAAGAAGAAGGGAGTACTTTCAATCTCTGAAAAGATGTCAAGCAAGATAAAGATGAATTCATTGGATTTAGTCATGAAGAGATAATTGATGATCTTTGCAGAGGATTTCAGAGTACTGAGGGCGGAAGCCAAACTGGTGTGAGTGGGAAGAGGTGAAGAAGAGTGAATGTAGACTGTTCTTTCAAGAAATTTATCTGTGGAGGAACGAAGATAGAAGAGGATGCAGAGTTAAGAGAAGTGGTGTTTTGTTTTATTTTTAATTGGTAGAAGTTGAGCATTTTTGGAAAGAGTAAGAAGAGAGAAAGATGGAAATAAAGGTTATTAGAGATCATCTGTGGAAGGCAATGAAATCTTGAATGCAAGAGTCAGGAGGTGAGATGCCTCCTTTATTCTGATGTGGGTGGGGGATGGAAGCAAGGGCAATTTTGACTGCAGGTAAGTAGGTAGTTTGCAGTCCAGGAAGTTTACTCTTGGCATCGGTTTCCTCTGTGAAGTGAGAAGCAGATTATCCACAGTGTTAGAGTGGGGCATTGGAGCATATAGATGAATTGTGAAAGTTTGAAAAAGCTGCTATGAGAATGGGAGAGTAAATTGATTAGAACACATAGAAAACTTCCTGAGCAATAAGAATCTCCAGCTGAAGTGAGAAAAACATGAATTGGTAGAAATACCAATCCACATGGTCATGGGATGTTTTGTAACCACGTTTGGTCGCCTGGGTGTCAGATTGATACAGGGCTTAAGCTTGCTGAGTGGATCCTACAGAATGTCAAGGGAGTTGAGGATTTGGCAAGAAAAAACACTGAAAACAAGTATCATGTAGTCTGGATAGAGAAAAAAGTGAAGATAAGAAAAGGCAGGGAGACTGATGGGCAAATGCAGGGCTCAAGAGTCTAGAATATAAATGAGATGAGAGTAAGGACATGAAATTTCTTGAGAAGGAGTTATGTCTATGCTAGTATATTTGAATGAGATATTATTTTAGGTGATCCTAATATCCAGGGGATATCCTCAAGAATGGATGATTAAAGTGAAGAGGAATGGTCTACCTCTTTCCCCACTGTATTCCCAGTTACTTAACACAATGCCTGGAACACAGTAAGTTTTCAGTATATATGTGTTCAAAAAAATGAATAAAAATTCTTTATTTTCTACTTCACAGTATATTATACCAATTCTCTTCTTCACATATTTCATTAGTTAACTATAATTATGATAAATTCTCTAAAAGAAAACTACTGCTTGCTATGAGTTTGTGTAAGATGGGGTCCTGATTCAGTCTGGGGGGTTGGGGTCAAGAAGTTTTCCTAAGGAAGTGACATTTAAGGTGAGAGCTGAAGAATCAGTAGGAGTAAGCCAGGGGATGACAGGTGGGGAGAGACTTACCAGCGTAAGTAAAAGATTTCTGAATATCTTGAGGTGGGAAGAAGCTGAAAACATTCCAGCTGAATAGAAGAATAGAGATAGAGGCATGGGGCTGAAAGGGAAGGTTAGGACCATATTACATAAGGTCCTATAAATCATGAAGTACATTTTGATCCATTAAACTTAAAATGGGAAAAGTTGACATGCTATTGTTGTTGTTAGCTTATAAGCATTAATAAGAATTATAATGTTATATGGATGTGTGATTATACGCAGTGAAATTTGAAAGCTGAAAGATTATATTTGTCTAAAAAGTCTCCTCCAGCAGCCTACTCCTTCCTTCTACACAACCTTATTCCTTTGGATTAGACAAAGTAAATGAATAGCCTTCCAAAAACCACTATCGAAATGCACTTTGGTTACTTGGAGAGAAAGTCTCGAGGCCTCCTTCTACTCTGCTATTCTCATTTTTTCCCATTAGCTTCATGATTGGGTTAATTTGGTATTTGCATAGGGAAAAGATAAGCATCATTAATGGAATACGAAGACCATTAGGAATAGCAGAGACCTTTGGCTGATGATGGGAAAGGGAGGCTCAGGTAGGCAAGCATTGTAATGGAGATTTTGAATATTGGGCTGTCCTGTTGCACCTAAAGTTCCAGGGTATACTTGTTTCACAATTTTGTCTAATATAAACCTATGTAAAACCTCCAATTTTGCCAAGATAGAGAATTACCACAGGCTGGCTGCTGACCCCAAGATCAATCTCAGAGGAACTGTAGGAAATAATGGGGAAAAACTCCAGAGAAATCCCCAGGGACAAGGAAACCTGTTTTGAACTGGTGTGTGTGTGTGTGTGTGTGTGTGTTTGTGTGTACATCTGAAGCCTAGGGCAAGAGAGTTGTGTGGAAATTAGCGATAGAGGCTCAGACTGCTGGTGTAAGTGTCCTCAAGAATAACAATCAGGGCAGAACAGAAGCCAGAGTGTGGAAAACTGGTGGGGATTGATGGACCTTGAATGTTTACTCACACCTCCCTCTACCCTCAACTCCCTCTAGCACCTAGGAGTACTTCCTTTTAAGGCTGCTTCTCCTTGAGGGGTGGAGGGTGGGATGGGTTCTAAAAGTAGGGCCTTGATCTTAAGAGTTATTTGGTGGCATGATACACAGCCTGAGCAATTAATTATGTAGTCTGGTGCTTGGAGTTCTCCACCTTAATGTTATCCCTTCCCCTCTCCTTGATCTCACTGGATGTTGACACAGACTGGGATCTGCCCTTTGGTCTTTTCCCGTACCAAATGCTAAAACAGAACAGCTGATAGCATCAGAGAAATATATGCTCAAAGGCCAAGGTAATGAGATATCTCAGGAGAAAAACTACTTGAAAAGAAAGCAACAACCTGGATTACAGATGCCACCAGAAGCAAATATGTTAAATCCAATGGTTAACAAATATAAAATAAGCATAATAAATAACTGATAAGGAAATCATAAAAGTCAAGAGGAAATACTAGGCATGAAAAATACGTTCGTAATAGTAGAAAGAACAGAGATGGACGCTAGAATAGACGTAGCTGAAAAACAAATTAGTGAGCTGGAAGATCAGATTAAGGAGCTCTTCTGGAAGGAAGAAAGGAAGAATAAAGAAAAAGAATATATGAAATAAAAGCTAAGAGATAAAGAAGATTGAATTGGAATGTGAACTTCAACTCACAGAAAATAGGAGTGTCAGGAGAAGAGGAAAATAAAAAGGGAGAAGAGGAAATACTTGAAGAAATGGAAATAAATATCCTAGAATTAAAGAAAGATAAATGATGATGTATTTATGCAGTTCCAAACAAGAGCAGTAAGAAGAAACTAACCATGGTAATATTATAATGAAATGGAAGTTTTACAGGCAAAAATAAAATTCTAAAATTTTCTAGAGAGATAGAGCAGATCAATCACCAAGGAATAAGAATCACCAGGATCTCAGACTTTTCATGAGCAAAAAGAAGATAATGGTAATATTTTTAAAATATTGAAAAGACAAAAGAACATTGAACCTAAATTTATATCCAGCCAAATCGTCATTTAAATGTGAGGGTATAATAAAAATATTTTCAGGCACATAAGGCCTTAAAATATTTGTCACACAAAGACCCATATTGAAAAGAGTATTGGAAAAGGTCCTCAAATAAGAAAAGAAGCAAATCCAGGAGATGCTACTAGAGGTGTATGACATAAAGATAATTAAATACTTGGATAAAGTTTGGTGTTGTCTTTCAAAAACTACCAAAGACCAAAGAAAAGAAAATGAGAAATATGTCTACCATAACCTAGACTTAGTTCTACACAATATCAAAAGGTGATGTCTTTAAGTTAGACATTTTTTTAAGATAGAAAAAAAAACCCAATAAATTTAAAGAAAGTAGAAGGAAGGAGATGAGAAAAATAATAGCAAAATTAATGAAATGGAAATAAAAATAACAATACAGAAGATCAACAGAACCAAAAGTTGATTCTTTGAAAAAACTAATAAAATAGGCAAGCCTGTGGTAAGAGTGATCAAGGAAAAAAAAGAAAAGTAATTTAAAAACTAGTATTTTCTTATCATCTTTTCATCTCAACTTTAAAACCTCAGGAGTCTGGAGCATGAATGAGATGAGAGCAAAATATGTCAATGTTATTGTTCGTAATATCATCTCCACACTATAGAAACGCATTTGAAGAAAATGAAATGGATAACTTCCTAGAAAAATATAATCTACCAAATGAATTAAGAAGAAATAGAAGGCCTTAATAGTGCCATAACTTTAAGAAATTAAAGCAATTTAAAAAATCATCTCACAAATAAAACTTTAGGCCAACTGGTTTCACAGGCAATTCTACTAAACTTTCAAGAAACACATCATATTAAACTTAGTACAAACTGTAATAAAGACTAGAAAAGGAGGGAATACTCCCAACTCATTTATTAGGCCATATAATCTTTTGTTTTTTAACCAACTAAAAAATAAAATCCCTTTTTAAATTAAAGAATCCTAATGACTTTGAGGTAGATGAAGCTGTTATCAGATAATGAAGTAATTAGGTGTAAGATATAAAAATAACAAAACTGAGTGAAAGAAAGCACTGATTTGAAATTATCTTCTTTTAAGTTTGGATGGAAAATTAAGAGCATGTCCAATTCAAAGTTCTAGGCACAAAATCCAGGTATGTCATGTGGTTGACTTGCTTCTTCAACTTGGCAGCCAATGGAAAGGATCCACACTCCATGGACCAGCAAACTAAAAAATGATTGTCCCCATGAAGAAGCCAGTGACTTTGCATTTGAGTTTTCCAGCTTGGCTCATTCCCAAAAGTTCAGGCTTTGGAGTCCTAAAGTCTTCTTCAACATTTAACTAGTTCTTCATTGGTGGAAGGGGTTGGGACTGTCTCTCCACATGTAAACTGATTTTTGTCATAAATCACTTTTATAATGAGAGAGCAGCTAGGGCATGTTGCCACGTCTTCCCCATTCTCCAAATCTTCCTTGGTGATGCAGAAGTTATCCCCACATGGGCAGGGGTAGAAGTACTTCTCTGAGTCCTCGTCATGTTGGAAGTCCTCAATCTCCACCTCGTCGTGAAACACCGCCATCATTACTGGGACCAGCAGAGGTCTGTCACCTCCGCTGTCTGACCCAGGCCAGGGCAGGTCCAACTTGGCCATATAATCTTGATCTTCAAACAAGATAAGGATAATATGAGAAAAGAAAATTACAGATAATTTCCTGAGGGTTTTAAGTGTAGAAATCCTAAATAAAATATTTGCAAACTAAGTCCAACAGAGTATAAAAGTAAAATATACCATGTAGGGTTTTCCCAAGAATGCAAATAGATTTATAGAAAATCTATAAATGTATTTCACAACATTAACAGCTTCAAGGACAAAAATAACATGATTATCTTAAAAGGTTTTGAGAAATATTTCATAGAAATCAAGCATAAATTCATGATAAAAATTCTTAGCAAATCAAGAATTTGCTTAACCGAATGAAGGACAATTATGTTATGGCAAACATTATACTTAATGGGAAACAATAGTAGCATTCCATTTAACATCGGGAATGATTAAGGGTGCCCAGTATCATCATTTCTATTCAACCTTGTATTGACAGTTTTAGCTAGTGCAATAAGGCAAGAAAAAGAAAGTAGAGGCATAAGGATTGGAAAAGAAGAAATAGAATTGCCAATTATTTGCTGATGACATGATAGCCTTATAGAAAATCAAAGACACTTGGGGCAAAGTATTATATTATTAGAAATAATAGGAGAATTTAGCAAAGTCAGTTCATTTCTATACACCAGTAACAAATAACCATAAAATGTAATTTAAAAGAAGATATCACTTATGATATATTTAAAAAAATCAGATACATAGGAATAAAAATTTTTAAAAAGATGTGCAGGACCTCCTTGGAGAAAATTTAAAACTATTGAGATTCATTAAAGAAGTCCTAAATAAATAAAGAGAAATACTATGATACATATTTCTTATTTCTTAAATGGAAAAAAACTTTAATATTATAAATATTTCAATTCTCCTCATATTGGCTCAGAGACTTAATGCAATTCCAACAAAAATTTCAGTAGGATTTTAATGGAATGTGATAGTTTATTCTAAAATTTATGTGAGGACTTCCCTGGTGGCGCAGAGGTTAAGAATCCACCTGCCATTACAGGGGATACGGGTTCAAGCCCTGGTCTGGGAAGATCCCACATGCCGCGGAGCAACTAAACCTCTGTGCCACAACTACTGAGCCCACGTGCCACAACTACTGAAGCCTGAGTGCCTAGAGCCTGTGCTCGGCAACAAGAGAAGCCAGCACAATGAAAAGCCCGTGCAGCACAACGAAGAGTAGCCCCCGCTGGCCACAACTAGAGAAAGCCCGTGCACAGCAACGATGACCCAGATGCAGCGAAAAATAAATAAATAAATAATTAATTAATTTTAAAAAAAACTATGTGAAAGAATAAAGGACCAAGAAGTCAAACATTTCTATAGAGGAGTAGGGAGGGGAGATTCGCTTTATTAGCCAACAGGGTTTATTTTGAAGCTGTAGTATATACAGTGTGATATTTGTTCAGAAATAGAAAAATAAACTTTTGGGCAGGTAGAAAACTCAGAAGCAGACCCATATCTCAGAAGCAGACCTATATTCCATGTATATATGTAATTTTGTTATATGACAGATGTGACCAGGCAGATCAATGGAGAATGGAGGGACTATTCAGTAAATGTATTTGTCAAAACTGGTGATCTATAATGGAAAAAATGATATTGATTCCTTCCTTAAGTCATTTGTAAAAATGAACTCCAGATAAATTAAGAACTTAAATGTTAAAAGTAAAATTTTGTAAATTTTATTAGAAAATATAGGTAAATACATTTCTGACCTTGAGGTAGGGAAGAATTTATTAAAGACATATAAAAAAACCTCTAACCATGAAAGAGAAATCTGACGACATTAAAATTAAGATCTGAACACCAAAAGATATCTCATGAAAAGAAAAGAGAGAAGGTACCAACTGGAAGAGGATATTTGCAACCCAACTAACCAACAAAGAATTCATAGCAAGAATATATGGAGGTTTCCTCCAATTAATAAGGAAATAGCAAACAATCCAATAGATAATGGGCAAGAAATACAAACGGGAATTTCACAGAGGAGAAAACACAGATGATCAATAAAATCATTATGAGAAGGTCAACTTCATTATTTATTGGGGAAGGCATATTAAAACCACAACGAGATACCAACTTATACCCATTCAATGGGCAAAAATTAAGAAGTGGACAATGCCACATATTGGAGAGAATGTGAATTTATACAAACTGTTGGGAGTGTAAATGTGTACGACCACTTCGCAAAGTTTGTTGTTTTCTGATGTTGAACGTTTCCATATTAACTCAGCAATTCTACTTTTAGGTATATACCCAAGAAAAACTCTATGTACAATAGGAGACATAAACAAGAATGTTCCCAGCAGCACTTATTGCACTCTTAGCAAGATAAATACCTGAAACGATCAAATAGAAAACAGATAAATAAATTGTGGTAATTTCACACATGGCATATTATATAGCAAAATAAATAGCTAGAAGCAAAAATATGAATAACCTGAGCAATAAAATTTTTTTAAAAAGGAAATTCCCTCAGATTTTATAGAGCCTGAAGCTCTTTCATTATGTTGAAAACAAAGAAAATTGAACAATAGAATTATTAGGAATACAAATATGTGATAAAGCTATAATTTCAAAAACAAGTTATAATAATAACTGCAAGATTCAAGGAAGGGGAAGTAGAGGAATAGACTGGGGAGAAGCCCATAGGTGGGTGTAAATGATTATTAATGTTCTAATTCTTGTATTGGGTGGTTGGTTCACATGTATTTAAATTATTAATAATAAGCAAATTCATATATAAGTACATAATTTAGATAAATAAAAACAAAAGAGGACCATGCTTAGACCAATGATGAGGGTGTGTTACAAATCAAAGATAATCCAATTCTGTGCACTTGAGTGGAAAACCAAGAACAATATCAACTCCCTCACATGTTTTGCTTTTATTATTAGTTATCATGAATCCACCCAACAATCCTATTTTTGGTTAGTACTATGATTTTCTTTTTTTGTGAGGCTAAACCACAAAAAGAATTTATTTAAGTGGCCTGAGAGGACAGGAAGGTGGGAGCTGGGAGAGCTGAGACCAGGATGTCTGATACTTGCTTCCCATATCCTGTAGAAAAAGTTTTCTATTCCAAGACCTAGTCCTTCACATTTTTTTGTTTTCCATTAGTGTTCTGTTTGCTCATCTGTATGTATAGCATTTCAATGTACATTTACATACAACTTAATGTAAAAATGCCTTTTACTACAATAACCATTGTGCCAAACCACAAACTAAGAAGTTAATGTGTTGGAATATTAGCATGGCAGTGCCTACTCCACCTTTAACTGCTGGCTCAATCAGTAAATATTGGATGGCCATTTCTTTAATCATTTGAATTTTCCTAAAATACATATCCAGTTATTCTTCCCCTCCTTCACCTGACTCACTGTTAAACTGCCTTTCTTCCTTTTACTCCATCTCATATTCTGCAGTCAAGACTTTTCAGTACCTCCTCTTCTGAGAGATTGCCTCAAAGAGACACAGATGTAGAGAACAAACGTATGGACACCAAGCGGGGGAAAGGGGGTGGTGGGATGAATTGGGAGATTGGGACTAACATATATACACTAATATGTATAAAATAGATAAATAATGAGAACATGCTGTGTAATGCACAGGGAACTCTGTTTAACTTAGCTGTACAGTAGAAACTAACACAACATTGTACAACAACTATACCCCAATTAAAAAAAAAAAGAAAATTTTATGTATTATGATTTCCTTTTTACAGATGAATCAAATCTTAGTGAGTTAACATAACTTGCTTGAGTCCACAGAGCTGGCATGTGGTAGATTCCAGAATTTGAAGTTTCATCTGTTTGACTCTAGGGCCGAGCCCTTACAACTGGGTTAGGCTCCTGGTCATTAAGATTGTTTTAATCACTAGTATGCCAACCTAGAGTAATTGTTCTGCTGAGGATAACAATCTCTAGATACGTGAAGGTAAGAGTTCACCGAAGAGTTCATGTAAGCGTTTTGCCAAAGTCTGCCATGGCAAGTTGAGGAATTTGCACATGTGTGTCATAATGGAAAAACTGTGTAAAAATGAAGAATCATTGAGTAATAAGAATTTGAATGCAAGAGAGCTCAAGTAAGAAATGTCATGCACTGTTGGATCAGGAGTGATTCATTCCTCTAGTCTGCATAATGTTCCTTTTCCATATGCCCACGCAGGAATGTATAGATATAGAGAGAATGTTCACAAAACCTTTTGAGTGGTTGTAAACGTGCTCTACACCTGATTTATTCTGCTTTGTGACCTCACCCAGACACCCTTCTTTCTGGTTTCTTGTGTCTTTAAAGCACACCAAATGTGAAGCCCAGGCCCCCTCTACTGGTTAGCCACATTTTGTCATAAGTGTCTTCCTAAATAGGCATCCATCCATCCCTGTGAGTAAAGATAAGTTGATGCTTATTTCTAGTGCCCTGATTTTTTTTGGAATGCAGAACTGACAGTGAGAAAGAGAGGGGAGTATGTATTTTTTGTGAAGAAGACAGAATGTCACCAAGAACCTGGTTCGTCGGCAGATGCCGTACAATGACTTGTATGGAAACTTTGGGGGAAGAAGATTGGCGGTGTGGAGATCAGCTTTAGAGGGAGCATTTGTAGCCTTTGGTTTATAGCTTAAAAGTCTATTAACTTTCTTTAACTCATCATCCAAGTTAAATTTATTAGGTAATCCCACAGACAGATGTCTTTTTGGGTGTATCTCTACCCCATTTCCCTTGAAGTTGGGATTCTCTTCTCCTTCCTGTGTTTACATGCCAAATCTATTCATCAGAGTAAAATGAGGACCTCTGAGGCAGAAATCACGTTTAATTTTCTGTCAGGTTCAGCCCCCAACTCCCAAATAGTGCATACCACGTGGTAAATAACAACGATGCTACTTAGCTACCCTTCTCAAATTGCCACGTAAGGACGGAAAACATCCCTATCCAGTAGCCCAAGGAATTCAAATCAAAAGGATGAAAGAAGATGCTGACCACTCCCCAGAAGACTAAATACAGTAATTATATTGTTGTGCACATAATCACTATTTGACGGGAAACATTTCAGTATATGTTCGTTCCAAGATGTTGAAGTTCAATAAGTTCAGAACACATCTATTAAAATGACTTCCCTTTTCCTCCACCCCTGAACCTCCAAATCCTTAAACACTAAAGAGGGCAAAACAACATGTTTTTTTTATTCTTTTCAACTAACAAAACCCTGACAGAAATATAGAAGCAACTCTGAGCATCAAGAAGCAGACAGGAAAAGCAGGTTCCGTGGGCAGGGAGCCAGGAGCCCTGGGTTCTGGTCTCAGCTCCACCAAGTGGTGGGTAGGTTACCATTGGAGAATCACGTCAATTTAGTTTGTGCCTCAGTTTCCTTATTTGTAAAGTAGTAATAATCATATCTGCTCTATATACTAACCTCCCTGGGTAGGTAGATAATGCATGAGAAAGTGTAACAGGGAAGAGCCAAATCTGACTACATGTTGGATCTGTTTCTTTTACTTTAACCTTTGCTTCCTGTTGCTTTTGTTCACTGAAAGGATACTGTCTATACATACTGGCCTGCCGCAGGGAACCCTGTGCCTCTGCCTGAATGTCAAACCAAAGTGCCTTTGTTCAGGGAAACATCCAGACCCTGTCCACCTGTGGATGGCTGCAAGACAGCGGAAATTAACACATCCCCTCCCCGAAGCTGGCCATTCCAGGGGATATTTGCAAAACGTATGGCCTTTTTACTTTACTTCCCCACCTCCTCCCCCTCTCTGTGCTATAAAAGAAACTGGCATCCAAACCCCTATAAAGTGGTTAATTTGAGATATCAGTCTGCCATCTTCTCCGTCTGCCGGAATAAATTCGTATTCCCTGCCTCAGCACCTCGTCTCTGCTTTATTGGCCTGTTGTGCAGCGAGCAGAGAGAGCTTGGACTGAGTAACAAAAGCACTTTGTAAACCCTTTGTTTCTAGGTCCTCTTCTCACTCTGTATTCTCTCTGGAGCAGAGTAGAGGGCGGTCACGTCACACCTACTCTTTCTACTCCATTATGTTTATGTACTGGAGGCTTCTGACGGCTCTCAGACTGGGGCGAGCGAGGCCTGCCCTGGCTTTAGAGGGCCTTGCATGTCAGAACTCCCCCGCCCCACCACAGAGTATTAAACAGCACACGGGCCCCCCTCACTTGGGCATTCAGCATTTACATAGCACGGCCATAAGCCTAAATATCCACTTTTATAACCAACACTGTTTAACCCCCAGGAGAACGTTTTCCCACATCTCTTGCTGGCTGCCTCGGAATGCTGGGAAGGTTTGTGGGTCGTGCTGTTTGCAAAGACAGGGTCCCACAGTGCTGGGAAGTCTGGGGAGCATTGGGTGATGGAAGTGCTTGGATAAGAGGAAAGACAAATTAATCAATTCTTCAAACTTCTCTTTCAATAAGAATGACTACATTTTCCCATATCCCAATTATTGGTCTCCAATACCGCTGACTGTACACTTGTCTTACTTCTTTTGTGTTCACAAATTTAGGGTGATTTCACAACTGTTGCACATGGTGGCTGAAGAATATTTTGCAACATTAAGTAATTCATATCCCTCTTAAATTGTATATATGAAGTTCTAATTAAAATGTTTATGAAGCATAATACCAATTCTTTGCATTGGCAACGAGAAGGACAGTAAATTCTGAAAGAAGAATCATTTTATTTTTATAAACCTTTTAGTAACATTTAATTAAATTTTCAAAAATTAAATTTAAAATATTTAATTTAAAATGTTGACATTTGTTAATTTTAATTTATGCTTTCCCTTTTAATTTTAATAGATGCTTTTGAATATTTTAGAAGAGACATAACTTTGACATTATATGAAAAATAATTTTACACTTTTTTTACATTTAGTTTACCCTTATGATGAAAATATAGTAACATTTTGTACAGTTTGAGTACACTTACATTTTACTTTTATATCATTATTGTCAGGAAAGCACAAATCATGTGAGTGTCTTCATTATAACACCTTAATTAGTGATTTTACTAAAATAAGAGCAAGAAAAATAGTAGATACGCTATACATATTGATTGAGTGAGCAGAAAAATGCAAATTAAAAAAATATTAAATTACCTTTAAGAGTATGAATTCTACCTCAGAGCAATAAAAATTTATTATATAAGTTTCTCAAGTAGGGGTTTTTCAAATGGGGATGTAAGAGACAAGCCATGATTGAGGAGGCGGAGGGATTTCTCAAAGTCTTTCTTAAATATACTGCATCTTCTGGAATATAAATTTTCCCTTTTAAGTTTTTATTTATTTTTTAAAGTTTTAAGTTATATATGAAAAACAGAGTAGGTGTGAGATTTAAACAAATAAGATAGACATAGTACTTTGGAGAATGTTTATTTCCCAAAGATTGTGTTGGGCCACTTTCCCAGGGCTGTGCATTTACACATACGAGTGCCCCTGTGTGCATGCGTGCGTGCGTGTGTGTGTGTGTGTGTGTTGTGCTGTGTGCAGCTGGCACTCTTCTCTCTCAGTTCTTCAGTGGAAAGGTTTAAGAAGCACTGAAAGAGATAACAAGCAGTTGACAGTTGGACAAGATTAGTATGCCTGGGGAGGGACTGACAAAATCCTTTTCTTTTTTTTCTTTTTCTTTTTTTGTTTTTGTTATTTTATTTTATTTTATTTATTTTTATTTAAGAATACAGCAGGTTCTTATTAGTTCTCCATTTTATACATATTAGTGTATACATGTCAATCCCAATCTCCCAGTTCATCCCACCACCACCACCACCACTTTCCCCCCTTGGTGTCCATACGTTTGTTTGTTCTCTACATCTGCGTCTCTATTTCTGCCTTGCAAACCGGTAAATCCTTTTAAAATCCTTCATTTGAAGAGGAGTGAGGCATTACACCAAGTCACCAGCTTGATGGATTCTTTTTGTGTGTGGCACTAATGAGACCATGTCATTAATTCTGTTCCTGAGTGGGCTGGCTAAAACTCTTCTACTCTGCTGAGATGGCCCTACCTTGGCCAACCTAGTATGAGGCTGCTTGGCTATTGGCAAAAGGAAAGGAAAGAGGACACAATGCAACCTAATAGTGCTTTGGAAGAACAACCAAACGAACATTTTCTACCGAAGGTGGGTAAGTAGTGCTTCCTTCGTGCATGTCTGTGCTCTGAGTTCTCGGTTCCTCCAAGGCACTATGAAATCATAACTGAGCTCCATATTCCTTTCTGTTCCTCTCTGCTCTATTTTTCAGTTCTGCAACATGAGAGTGGTAACCCTAGGGATAACAGTCAGAAAAAAAGGAACAATAATATTAGGAGTCAGGTGGCCTGGTCCTAGTTCTGCCCTGGGCACTAAGTAGCTCTGAAACTTGGCGCAAGTTCATTGAACTTTGCTAGGCCCCCATTTCCTCATTTATAAATGAGAGTTTTTTGGTCGCGAGATGATCCCTAAGTTTCCTTCTCATTCGAATGTCTTGGGTATTTTTGAACACTTTCCTGAAAAGTTTTCCCTTTATTTTTTGTAACCCCCCACGAAGTGTAAACTTAATGAAATTTTAAAAAGTCTTAATCAGATAGCTTTCAGGAACTCTGATAGGGTCCATGAGTTTCCAAACTTGTACAAAAATAGAAGGATTATACGTGTAGTTCTAATTTTGAGTTGGAAGTATCAGTATGAATGAATAATATGTATGAAAAAATTTTTCCTAGTTCTGTCCACTGAAAAGGCCTAGAAACAGGCCCAGGGCTCAGGGCAATGAGCACTCCTAGCACCCAGACTGGTTAAAGATGGTCAGATTATGAGTATCAATAATGATAATCACTCAATGAATTGATGCTTACATTCATGACATAAAGACATGAAAAACCCAAGTCATTGACACTTTGGATGGAAGATGCAAGGAATTACCTCATTGATTTGAGAACTGATGAAGAAAATAATTAAGTATTTTTCCTGTTATTCCTGTATAATATATATCAGATATCTATATAGATATCTATAGCTACCTATAGATATCTATATCTATCTTTATATGATTTAGATATATGATGAGGGGAAAACAAATACAGAGATGATAGAAAGAAAACATCACCATTTGGCAGTCCCTGAAGATTTAATGGCATTAAGCCATGGTCATCAATGGCTGACCGCTCTGTAGTGGTCTTGTGGGAAGTTTAGGGGGCAGTCCTTAAGACAGTTCACACCTCTAACATCAATCGCAAGTTGGGAATTTCCAAAAGCACCCTTAGTTTTGATAATTCTCTACAAGGACTCACAAAACTCACTGAAAGCTGTTATACTAACCATTATGGTTTATTATACCAAAAGGATACAGATTAAAAGTAATCAAGGAAAAAAGTGCATAGGACAGAGGCCAGGAAAGTTCCAAATATGAATGTTCCAGTTGTCTTCTCCTCATAGAGCTGTGGACACTGTAATTTTCCCAGAATCGATGTGTGACAATATGCCCAGATTATTGCTAATCGGGGAAGCTCACCTGAACCTTCCTCTGCAGAGTTTTGACTGGCCATGTGACTTCTCAGTCTCCAGGCCCTCCAAAGTTGAGCCAATTATGTGTGACCCAAGGCCCCCAGGCAAACAAAAACATTTTTTATCAGGGATGATATTGTAAGAGTTTAGAGATTACCTTTCAGGAACCAAAAGCTGGATTCCTTTGGGACAAGATTAAGTTCTTTACTACACATCTTGTAAAACCAAAACCCAAAATCACCTACATTGAACTGGAATCTGATTAAACCTTTAGATGCAACTAACAATTTACAGAAAACATAAGGGATAGAGAACAAGTTAAATGACACCATAGGGATGCAGTCAGCAAACTCAGTTTGTGGGAAATTCTACAGACAATCAACCTGCTACCTTTAACAAAATATTGCAAGAGGAAAAAAAAGCATAGCAGAGAAACCTATAGATTAAAGTTGATTTAAAAGACATATCGCTCAGTTGCAATGTGTCTTATTTGGCTCCCAAGTCAAATAAAGAAGCTGAAAATATTTACAAGGTAACTGGGGAAATGTGGATGCTGATTGGATATTTGATGGATATTTGGATGTTGGATATTTGATGATATTAAGGAATTATTGGTAATTTTTGCGTTTGATAATTGTTGTTTACAGCCTAAATTGAGGCTGTATCGATCAATTGTTTGATAATCATGTTTACAGCCTAAAAAGAGTCTTTATTTTTTAAAGATCCACACTGAAATATTTACAGGTGAAATGATATGCCTGGGATTTGCTTCAAAATAACCTGGTGTGGGGTGGAAGTGGGTGGAGTTTTGGATGGAACAAGATTGACTAAGAAAGCAAAAATCTGGGCTGTGTTAGTTCATGTATTCATTTTTGCCATTTAAAAAAATGCAAAATAGATGTGTAATGCAGCTTGTGGGGCACAAGTCACCTTCCCTGGGCCTTGCTTCTCTGCTAAGGTGCTTGTGTATAATAGATCCTTCTTAGTTACCCATCACCTAGTTTCCTCTGGGCCTTTGAGAGAGCAGAAGTTGGTAACTTTGGTTGAAGTTGGAGCTAATATGCATAGCAGTTGTGGCTGTACAGTCATTGAAAGAGATATAGATGTGGGTACAAGATAAAGGATATATTTCATCTATTCTTCAAAGAGAATGTTACAGTTTTATTAAGACGATAAATTTAATGTGGAGAAACATTTTGTCATATTATTCCGTTAAGATCAATAGGTTTTAAAGTTAAAATTAAAAGCTTCATATTTGCCATTTAACTGTATATTTTTTTTTTTTAAAGATTTTTTAAAAATTTATTTTTGGCTGCGTTGGGTCTTCGTTGCTGCACGTGGGCTTTCTTTAGTTGCTGTGAGTGGGCTACTCTTCATTGCGGTGTGCGGGCTTCTCATTGCAGTGGCTTCTCTCGTTGCGGAGCTGGGGCTCTAGGTGTGCAGGCTTCAGTAGTTGTGGTGCATGGGCTCAGTAGTTGTGGTGCACGGGCTTAGTTGCTCTGCGGCACGTGGGATCTTCCCAGACCAGGGATTGAACCCGTGTCCCCTGCATTGGCAGGAGGACTCTTAACTGCCGCGCCACCAGGGAAGTCCCTGTATATTTATTTTTATATGTCTAAATGTATGCCCATGATGGAATATTAAAATTATTAAGTGAAGGGAGTTTACAGATGATGAAGAGAAAGTTAGGTATTTCACAAGAACATTGAGCTTCTTTTTTTTTTTTTTTTTTTTTAAATAATTATTTATTTATTTATTTATTTATGGCTGTGTTGGGTCTTCGTTTCTGTGCGAGGGCTTTCTCTAGTTGTGGCAAGCGGGGGCCACTCTTCATCGCGGTGCGCGGGCCTCTCACTATCGGGGCCTCTCTTGTTGCGGGGCACAGGCTCCAGATGCGCAAGCTCAGTAATTGTGGCTCACGGGCCTAGTTGCTCCGCGGCATGTGGGATCCTCCCAGACCAGGGCTCGAACCCGTGTCCCCTGCATTGACAGGCAGACTCTCAACCACCGCGCCACCAGGGAAGCCCCATTGAGCTTCTTGTATTCAGTCTGCTTTGAACAAGAAACAGCAAAAAGTTATTCTATGCCCAGTTAGCAGAGATTCCAGGGGTCACTAAAATATACTTACAGGAGAGCCTGTTAACATTTTGTGAATTTTTTTGGTCATGCAACTTAATAACTTTTTAACAAAAATCTACTTCTGAAAAGGCTACAGTTCCTAATACTTATTGTTATTTGCTGGCGTGTATTTTCACTATAACCAAGACTATAACAGTTTCTTCGTTAGGCACATGTGATTTATGCGCCCATCTTGTCTATTCGACAGCTTTTTATACTGACTTCTACAAATTCAGGCCCCAAATTTCAAATAAGAAAACTGCTCAGATGTCTTTGAGAATCAAACTATCTTTGAGGTTTCTCAGAGAGCTGCTGGACAGCACCAAAGATTTACTTTCTCATTTAGGAAAAGGAGGGGTGCTAGAAATCATCAGGAGCCCTTGGTATTCTCTGTATTGTTATTACCGACCAGGGTTCCTGGCCTTCCCCAATCAATAGAAATTGATCAGATGCCTGACAAGAAATTCAGGCAAGGCTTTACTGCGGCCCCTGCTGCAGCAGGGGGAAGAGAGAACAAACAACAGTTCTTTTGTTTGCTCGCTCCCCAAGGTGGGGCAAGCTTGTTCCTGATATGGGGTGAGGGTAGGGGTGTGTCCAGGGGTCGGGCCAGAGGGTGGCTTAGGTGGCCCGCCCACCCCTCTGGTGGTGTTGTGTGCAGGGGGCAGCTCAGTACTGTGCTTTTGTTCCCAACACCCTGTTTTGGCTCCAGGCTCTTCAAAAGTGGCAGATGAGCTTTTTGGTCTCTTTGTATCTTTTGGGTCCAGAATTTGCCCCAAATGCACGCAGTTATTTTTAGTCAGTTTCTTTGTATTTTGTTGCTTGAGGAGAGGTGTGTCCAGGTGCAAGCATTGCAGCACTGCAGCAAAGGGTCCCAGGTCCCAGCAAAGGGTTCCAGGTCCCAGCCTGTCTCATTGTGAGAGCTGTTTGTCAAGTCCATAGTGTGGAAAGAGCTGGCAAATCAACCTCCATAGGTCAATTGTATACAAAGCATACAAGTAAGATGTTATTAAATTTGTTATGTTATATTAAATATGTTATATGTTATACTACATGTTATATGTTATATTACATATGTTATAATGTTATGTTATATTAAAATGAACATGTTTCAGCAATTGTGTGTCTTCAGGATGAATAGATCATACTCATGCTCATGTGCAAAGACCAACATGATAACTGTCAACAAAATTTATTCACAGCTTTGTATTTTAAAATTCCTGTGTCTCATGCACACCAATGGTCATTGCAGCACTATTTACAATAGCCAGGACATGGAAGCAACATAAATTGTCCATCAACAGAAGGATGGATAAAGATGTGGTACATGTATACAATGGAATATTACTCAGCCATAAAAAGGAAAGAAATTAGGTCCTTTGTAGAGAGGTGGATGGACCTAGAGAGTGTCATACAGAGTGAAGTAAGTCAGAAAGAGAAAAACAAATATCGTATATTAACACATATATGTGGAATCTAGAAAAATGGTATAGATGATCTTATTTGCAAAGCAGAAATAGAGACACAGATGTAGAGAACAAATGTATGGATCCCAAGGGGGAAGGAGGGGTGGGAGGAATTGGGAGATTGGGAGTGACACATATACACTATTGATACTATGTATAAAATAGATAACTAATGAGAACGTACCGTATAGCAGGGGTCCCCAAACCGCAGTCTGCGGACCAGCAATAGTCCACGGCCTGGGAGGAACCGGGCTGCACAGCAGGAGGCGAGCAGTGGGCGAGCGAGTTAAGCTTCATCTGCCGCTCCCCATTGCTCCCCATCGCTCGCATTACCGCCTGAACAAACTCGACGCCACCCCGCGACCAGGTCCGTGGAAAAATTGTCTTCCACGAAACCGGTCCCTGGTGCCAAAAAGGTTGGGGACCGCTGGTGTACAGCACAGGGAACTCTGTTTAACGCACTGTGGTGACTTAATGGGAAGGAAATCTGAAAAAGAGGGGATATACGTATATGTATAGCTGATTCATTTTGCTGTATAGTAGAAACGAACACAACATTGTAAAGCAACTATACTCCAATAAAAATTAATTTTAAAAAAATACCTGTGTCAATTAGTTACAATAAAATACACACTTAATGGAATAAATTAAAAGACCCTGGAGATCTGTCAATGCCCTAATTGTCCATATTATTACTACTCTCAGGGTAATTATTGATTAAACCCTTACAAAATATTTATGCATTATGTCTCACCTGTCTTCTTGTAGATACTCTTAGTTATTATAGTACATTAACCCAAGCCATTCAGTCCTGTCATCGAGAGGTGGTTTCTTCTTTCCTTAACACTTGCCTAAACACACCTGTTATTACACTATAGACCAGTAATGGAGTCTTCTGGAAGAAACGTTAAAAGAATCATAACCTCAGGAAAGGCCTGAAGCCTGTACTCTTTACTATTGATACCAAGTGGAATAGATTCACAGGTACAGGCTTTCCACTCTAAGCTGATGTCACCAAGTGCATGGTTGAATGATGACTGAGGATTTCCAGGACCTTTTTTTTTTTTTTTTTTAGTTCAAAAGCAGATGATTTTGTGATAGTAGATGGCCAATTATATACCAAGATTACAAGATAAGAAATTAATTATCTAGGATGGAAGGAAATTAAGATGAAATATTTGCTTGTGACTAATATTCTATTGATATATTCTGTTGGGAAAATAAGAACACCCCTTTCTTCCTGATTTAGCACTAATTTTTGATTTAACAAGCTAACTATGTACAAAGTGGAACGAAACACTTTTAAATGGTGTCTTATTGCAATTGGTCTCCCAGAGTTCAGGAAAAAAAATCTATAAAATATCTTAGAAAATGATTATAAGGTAATAAATCAAGAGGAAAACCTAAGAAAAATGGTTTTTTTAAACTTACAACATTTTATTTAAAAAACTGAAATATAATTGACATATAACATTATGTTAGTTTCGGATGTACAACAATGATTTCATACTTGTATAAATTGCAAGATGATCACTAAGAAAAATGATTCTGAGGAAAATAGTGACACATACTGATTGGCTTTGTCTGTAAAACTACACAGAACAATTATTGTTACACAAAGTGCCATTTATTGCTTCCCTTTACTTTTTCATGACCATGTCATTATTTACATAGGTTCAGAACAAATCTGTCTTTTTTCTATTGGGATTGGATAAAAATTTGTAATAGAAATGTCACATTCAAAAACAAATCTCATTTAATTAGGTATGATAAGCTCACTATTAAGAAACAAGGACTGCAGTTGAATATTTGGAAATGATGCCTACAAAATCCTTCCAGAAAACATACCTGTACATGTTCTATGGCTAGTGGAATCTTGGCCTTACAGTTAATAAAGAATGCTACTTCCTGACAGACAAGGAACATTGGCTGACTTGGGGATCTCAGAGAAGGAACAGCACCCCAGTTATACAGTTACTGCAGGTAAAGCTTGGTAGAGGCCAACTAGATGCCTTTTGTTCCCAGACATAGAAAGGACAAGTGGATAACATCGATTCAAACACAGTACTTCTGTAATGCTGATGGGATCAAAGTATGACTAGGAGCTTTATGAAGCCTCTAGACAGATGTTAATTCATCAGAAGACTTTAGCTCTTTTAAACCATACAATAAGGAAATCTTTGCATATGAATCAATACCTCTTGTGACTCCTATGTGAATTAAACTAGCCAAATAGGAAAAACCCACCAAGTTAATGACATGAATCAGAAAATTGCTGAACAAACCTATATGTCTATGCTTCAGGGACAGAAACTCACCAAGCAAGCAGGAGTGATACTTGTTCTGCTGCCCTTTTGACTTAGCTCATCTGGTACCACAGTCAAAACCCACCCCCTGCAACAAACAAACAAAGAAAGAAACTTCGAACATTTGGCATTTTTAAATAAACTAAAATAAGGCAGAAACATCCTAACACTAGCCTCTGAATGAAGACCTGAACCCTTCTTGTAAGCTGCTAACAACCTAATACAAACAACTTTATTCCTGATTTTTGCAATATTGATATCTGACTGTAATCCTGGCAACTTCTCATTTTTTCTCTAAATACCTGCTATGTTCTTTGTTTGGAGAACACAGTTGCTCTGAAGTATCGTCTCCCTTGCAAAATAGTGAAAGTAAAAAGTCTTTTCTTAATGGTTCTGTGTCTTGAGTTCTCCTTTCACAATTGGTAATTGTTGAAGCTGGGTGAACAGCTTCTCTCTAATTTTGTATATGTTCTTAAATTTCCATAATAAAAAATTAAAATAATATAGAAGGACTACACACAGTATTAAAGAAATATTGTTACTGCTTTCATGCAGAGACACAGGGCTTAGTCTAATTTTAGCTAGTTTCCAAACCTGAAGGCTACTTGGAAGCTGTGTACAATTTTACAGCACATGCTGCTGGTAGAAATGACAAATCATCACAACGATGGTACTGTGGTTGGCAGCCTGGACCCAAGGAAAGTTATCTTTGTAGTTGTGAAGCTGGTGTTTTCTGGCCTCACTAGTGAGGTTGGGTTCCTTAATGTCAAGCAAAGATGAAAGGGGCCAGAGTTTCCATATCATTTGCTGTGTTCAGTGTGCATGTCAAAAACATATCCCAAAGCTATGGCAACTGAAAAATATTTGTTTTAATCAGTGTTTGGGAAACAAATGCTGGTATTTGGCTTTAGGGATGTCTTCTTCAGCATTGGTATTGGCACATTCAATTCACAATAAAGTCCAACAGCACTTGTGTTGTTTTTTAAAATCCCATATGGACTTACTCTGTAAAACCTCTTGGCACACTTGCACATTTTTGTTTCCTGGAGGTTCTTTTGGATTTTTTTGGCTCTGGTATCATGATTATTTATTATATTTTCCCTTGAAATATAGAAAGAAAGAACTCGCTTGTTACATTCTGTCCTTTGTATATTTAACAAGTATTTATTGATCTCCTACTGTGTATGAAGCTTTATTCTTGGCACTCTGGAAAGATATAAAAATCAATCAGATAAATATTTTGATCTCAAGGTATTTTCAGCCCAATCAGGAAGACAAGTTATGGGCCAGGCATTGAACTAGATGCTGGGGATGCAGAGGTGAACATACCAAGCTCCTGACTCTGTGCTGCTCCATTAAGACAGATAAGTACAGAAATCAGAGAAGGCCTTATGGAAAAAAATAAGTTCGAAGATGGAGTCATAAAGGACAAATTAGAGTTAGCTAGACAAAACAGAGTGGGATGGAAGGTGTCTTTTTCAGTTGTCTCAAGGTGTCTTTTCTGGTTGGTTGGTTCATTTCAGCAACCAAACAAAGTCCCCACATCCGTAATTCCTTTTAGTTAAAATTCCAATCCAACCCATTACCTCGTAGGTAATGTTTCCTATGTTCTCTTTATCGTACACACAAAAGAGACAACTCCAAATTCCCGTAACTGCTGACAGCCCTCCAGCCCACCCAGTGGGCCCAAGTCCCTTCTTTGAGCCTGAGGAAGGGTTGATTTGGGGTGAGTTATCTGCCAAGTATGGCAACTTGCAGTGCTGCCTATTCCAGATCAATTTATTCAAGACTCTTATATTCATTGTCCGTGGGGTAAGGCTCAGGGTGAAATGTTGAGGACATGTGTGACATAGGATTGGGAGTGGGGCTTAGGGGCAGAGTTCCTCAGCCTTAATACTACCTAACTGATCTCAGTCTTAAATTTACCATTTTTAAAAAAAATTATTAGCACCTTTAATTATTATTTATTTATTTATTTGGCTGTGTTGGGTTTTCGTTTCTGTGTGAGGGCTTTCTCTAGTTGCGGCGAGCGTGGGCCACTCTTCATCGCGGTGCGCGGGCCTCTCACTGTCGCGGCCTCTCTTGTTGCGGAGCACAGGCTCCAGACGCGCAGGCTCAGTAATTGTGGCTCACGGGCCTAGTTGCTCCGCGGCATGTGGGATCTTCCCAGACCAGGGCTCGAACCTGTGTCCCCTGCATTAGCAGGCAGATTCTCAACCACTGCGCCACCAGGGAAGCCCTGATCTCAGTCTTTAATAAAATTGGCTGTTAGAGATTCTAGATCTTGGTAGAGAAAAAAAAAAAAAAACTACCACCAAGCTTCTTTGCCCCCTTTCCTTTCCCAGCTTTTCTAGGGTCAAAGGAAAATGACTGAAATTCATGCCCTGAGATAAAGAGTGATGCTACAGTTATTAAATTCAACTCTCCAACCAGCAGGAGGTCCCCTCTGGTAAGAAGAACTAACACTTTTGTAGGGTGTGGCTGGGAGGCTCAAAACCACAGGACTCCAAATCCTACCCCCTCTCGGGGAGTCACGTGGCCTCTGTGTGAGCTTCCTCAGAGAATGAAGACCTTATAATTCTCATTGTTAGCAGGTGTCCTCCTGTTTCAGTGAAATCTCCCTCCCTGTGTTGGGAGTTTTGCTCTCTCTTGCTCCATAGAATGTCATGATTTGGGTGTGTGTGTGTGTGTGTGTGTGTGATATAAATCCATGACAGCTGGAAAATGCACTTTAATTTACAGTAGAAATGGTTTTGTTGCCTTGGTACAGTTATATTAAAAGTGCTCAGGGCTAATAACAGCTAATATGAATTAGTACTTTTCACGTGCTGTTTGTTTCCCAGGGCTGCTGTAACAAAGTACCACAGACTGGGAGGCTTAAACAACAGAAAAGTATTGTCTCACAGTTCTGGAGGCTGGAAGTCTGAGATCAAGGTGTTGGTAGGGTTGGTTTCTTCCAAGGGTTCTGAGGCAGAATCTGTTCCATGCCTCTCCCCTAGCTTCTGGTGGCTGCTGGCCATCTCTGGTGGTCCTTGGCTTGTAGAATCATCACCCCAAGTCTGCCTTCATCTTCACATGATGTTCTCCCTCTGTGAGTGTCTGTGTCCAAGTTTTCCCTTTTTAAGAAGACACTGACCGTATTGGATTAGAGTCCACCTGAATAACTTCATGCATGTGAACTAATTATGTCTGCAATGACCCTATCTCCAGAGAGGGTCACAGTTTGATGTACTGGAGATAAGGACTTCAACATATGAATTTTGGCGGACGCAATTCAACACATTAACGTGTCAATGCTTTGAATATATTCGTGATTTTATTCTCACAACACTTTTAGGTAGGTAATGTTACCCTCATTTTAAAGATGAGGAAAATGAGGCTTAAGTAATTTAGTAGTTTGTTCAAGATTGCACAGCCAGTAAGTGGCAGAAGCAGGATTTAGAACCTAAATTTAGAACACTCTGCTTCTAGAACCCAGGATTCTAACTACTTCATTGTACTGTCTTATTTCTCCTTATATCATTTTTACTTCCCTTTCCCTTATAGTTGCAGAAAGTTACTTGTCAGAAACCAATAAACATCAGTACAGTAGTAAGTAAAATTTCTATGGTACCCTAACACTGCCACCTGGTGGTGGAAACAATTAAAGCAGCTTCTAACTTCCTAGTAAAAGTTGCCTTCCAAGAAATGTTCACTTGCATTTTCCTCTAATTACAACAGTTCAGCCAAACAAGTATGGATTCTGCTTGATATTGCTTTGCACCAAACACAAACCATAAGAGAAAAAATAAGAAAGGAATAGCACAAATTTTGAGCCCTTGATGGGCTCTAAATTTTGCTAGTTAAAATATGTAACTCATTATATTGATAGAAAACTCTTCAGTGTCTATTCTGTGATAATACATATTTAACAGCTTTGTATTTTTGAAACCTATACCTGGTCTTTTTTTTTAGCCGTGCCACCCGTGGGATCTTAGTTCCCCGACCGGGGATCGAACTCACACCCCCTGCAGTGGAAGCATGGTGTCTTAACCACTGGACCGCCAGGAAAGCCCTACCTGGTCTTATTCTATTCTGAAAAACTGGTTTTTCCTGATGCCCTTGCTCTGGTGACTCAGTATAGACATTATTCCATTCTGCTGTTCAAACTCAGGATTCAAAAATAACTTTAGTTAGCAATTACTATTCTTTAAAGGAAAAAAAAAGAGGGGGTGTACAGAATTGGCTTTGTTGCTTTTCCATCTCTGGGCATGTTATTTCCTAGGCCTTCATCTGGTAACTCTTTCTACAGTTTGCAATCCACTATTAGGTTATTAATTTATTATTTTATATCAGTAAGGTTTCCTGTTTATCCAATGGTTTATAATCTATCACTATAATTATTTATTTTGATGCTGAAATTATCCCACATTTGGCCAATGCTGCCCACTGTAAGCTGGCTCCTGTGATCTACTGACACATACCCATCATTCTTGGATACTTCCTTGCTTTCCTGCAAAAAAAATTTTCCAAGCTAATCTAGTATTTTCCCTACTCTGGCCATGGAATCAGCAATTTTTTCAAGGAACCCTTTTGTAAATCAGCTATACTTCAATTAAAAAAGGAGCCCTTGAATAAAAACAAAGAAAACAAAAAACAAACAAAATGAAAAAACAAAACCGTGAAGGAACTGGAGTATTGAATAAAAAAAAAAAAAAAAAAAGGAGCCCTGGTTTATTTTACTGGGGAATGTTATTTAGAGGACAAGATCTGAGTGTCAGCTAGAGGATATATGTATATATATACACGGTATATTGAAAACCATGAGATCACACTGATATTTCTAATTTCAATCTAATACCGCAGAGCCCACTCCAGTTTTCTCTTTTTTCATATCTGCAACTCCCTTCTCTGACGGCAAGAAGCCTGGCACTTCTTATCCTTAGCATGCTTACTTATTTCATCAACGCCCCTGTGCAGTCCATCTCCCATCGTAGCTGCTGCCCCACGGCCGGTGTGGATGGCCTCCTTACTCATGTGGGCCACACCCGAACCAGACTTCTGCTCTGCACGGACATCTTCCTCATCCTGCTCCGTCATGACACTCTGATCTAAGCCACCAAGTCCCCCCATGTCCCCGGACATGGACGCTACCTTCCTCTGACTTACCTAATGGCTTCAGGACTGAAGGGTTAAAGAACAGGAAAGAAGGGAAGGGAAGGGAAAGGGAAGGGAGACTAGAAAGAGCTGCACACAATTTAAAAAAAAACCAAAAACGGATTACAGCAAATTCTCTTTCACTCACTTGTGTTCTAATGTGGCTTCATTCCCTACTAGAATGTAAGCTCCATGGAGGGAGCCTGTGTCTGTCTTATTTACCATTATATGCCTAGCGCTTAGCGTATTTCCTGACACAAAGTATGAATGTGAAAACTTTTTGAATGAATGAATGAATGTATAACAGGAGGAAAAAACAGAGCTTTATAACTACCGCGTTGGGAAATGTACATAACCTACAACCCCACTCGTCTAAGCCTTAGCCTGACATCCGGCTGGGTGCCACATCTGGCACAGTGTGTGGCAGGCACATAGTAGGTATTCAAGAAATTATTTTTAAATGGATAGATCCAAGGAATTATCTGATACATTCATTTCATCTATTGTGTGTCACAGTGAAAAAAAAAAAGCTGGAAACTATGGTTTTAAATGATGAATGAGGTTAACTAAATTTTCAAACGATACCAGGACGGGTAAGCTCAATGTTCAGTTTGAACATAATACTTCACATTTAACAACTGCTTGTTAAACTGGTGAAGTGTAATTATCAGAGATAGAAATGGAGTTGGCTAAATTCAAGCTAAGAAATCTGAGGAGGAAAAAAGAAATTGAATAATTTAAACACAGGGTAAGACTGGCTGTGTGCAAACACAGAATAAGAGATCTGTGGGTCCCAGCGGAGACAAGACACTAATGACAAAAGGAAGATGCAGAGAGTTAGCTCTGATTATAGCCTTAAGAATGGGTCCTCATTTTAAGTTTTAGTGACATAATTAAGTCGTTAACTAGCTTCTGTTTCCTTGTTACTAATGCTTCCTTCTTCCCAGGCAGTAGGAGTGCTTTTCAAACTAAAATAACTCAATATCCTCCCCCCATCCAGGTGGAGTGTGAAAATCGGGTCCTACAAACTTTTTTTAAAAATTTTTTTAAAAAATTAATTAATTAATTAATTAATTAATTTTTGGCTATGTTGGGTCTTCGTTTCTGTTCGAGGGCTTTCTCTAGTTGTGGCAAGTGGGGGCCACTCTTCATTGCGGTGCGCGGGCCTCTCACTATCGCGGCCTCTCTTGTTGCGGAGCACAGGCTCCAGACGTGCAGGCTCAGCAGTTGTGGCTCATGGGCCCACTTGCTCCACGGCATGTGGGATCTTCCCAGACCAGGGCTCGAACCCATGTCCCCTGCATTGGCAGGCGGATTCTCAACCACTGCACCACCAGGGAAGCCCGGGTCCTACAGACTTTCAAGCTGAAATATGTAGGTGATTTTACATCACTCTGAAAGAGGAACTGTTCATCCATCCAACGAGTATTGATGGTTTACTCTACGCAAGGCACTGTCTTGGGTGCAGGAGGTACACGGCTGGCAGGGCAGATTGGATCCCTACCTTCATGGAGCTTGCAGCCTAGTAGGGGCCAGAGCGTAGGGAAACAGGGGCGGATAAAGGCACAGATCACAGAGCCAGGAAGTCTGATGCAAAATGGGAACCTCAGTGTTTTGGACAATGATCAGTCCTTCAGACTATATGGTCACTCCTTTTGCTTGAAATATTGTTAATGGCACAGAACACACTTCCCTGAAGCAGGCATAAATAATGTTTTTGTTATCCACTCTGCGCCCTGCCTCGGTAAGGCAGGTAATTGGCACTGACTAGAATCCACTACATTTGATACTGCTCCGAGCCAGACGAGCTTACTCTGTCTAGATTGGGGCTCCATGTGTCAGGCAAAGTTACAGACTATTTGAAAACAAGACATATGAGGAATGGTTAAAATAATAAGATTATTAAGCTGATAGAGGGATGTTGTTGGTGATTTAAACAATGACCTTCAGAACTTCATCTGGTAAATGACTGACGTTAGGTGACTTTTCTCAGCATTTGAGTCCAAAAGTTTTTGAAATAGTCAGATCCCGAAAACAAAAAGGTAAAGTCACTAGCATTATTACTAATGCTATGTTGACGCTGCAGTAAAACAAACACACAAACAGAACAACGTGCAGTAACAGGGCTGGGAACACAAATAAGCCGAGAAGCCTAGATTCAACCTTCATTTTCAGTTTCTAAAGTGTTTCCAAGATAGATATTTCCACGTTTGGATGTCAGGAAAAAAAAAAAAAGGTCCCCAGAGGCCACATGCAGAGGAAGGGCTGTAGACACAGACTGACTAACATTCTGTTTCCTGCTTTTTATTTGATTTGATTCTTCGAAAAAAATAGATATAAGAATTGCTGATGCGCAGCCCAGCTCGAGGCTGGCACAGGCGGGCTTTGAAAAGATTCTGTACTTTCTGTCTCTTTGTGGTGATGCTTGCAGCTGTACAGAACAGGAGAAACAGAACCTAGAGGCTGGTTTCCCAAGCTCCACGGCAGCTAACCCCCCGCCACCCACCCAGTGAAAGCACTGTCCCTTGAAAGTCAGTTGTAACAATCAGTTGTTTATTTTCTATTATGTGCCAGACGCCGGACAAGGTGCTTTCTCAGAAGTTCCAGCCAGGTGAGGGACTGGGATAAGGGATATAGCCCGAAGTGCGGGTCCAACAGGGGCTCTCATGCTTGCCCCCAGGACCTGATCTGAGCACTTTCACAGACCTTCTGAGTGATTTCCTTATAGAAAATAGACTTTTGCTTCTCTCTTCTTTCCCATTCTTGTCAGTTCAGGGTTCGATCGTGCATCCTAATAACCATATATTTCATTTTCCACCCACTCGGCCTCCTTGCTCCTTCCCACTCGGTCTGGGGAGAATTCATAAACGTCGTTGTTCACGAAGCCACTCTCCATGCTCACCAGCGTCAAGAACCCGCTTTCGGATGGGTTCATGGCCACATTGTCATAGTCACAAGACATGGTGTCGGGAGTGGCCTCTCCCGAGCGCGCTCGGAATGAGATGTTCTTCAGGTCCGGCCGGGTCTCGGCTAGATCAGCTTCGCTCTGCTTTCGTATGACGTTGTAAACCTCCAGGTCCGGACTGTTCCCCGGCTGAGGAGCGGGCCAGGCGGGGCGCTGCTCCTTCGTGCTGGGGCCTGGCTGCCCCCGTTTCCTAGGAGTAAAGAGAACCAGGGCTCAGCGGACAAGGGGACTGAGAACATCCCTGTGCCCCTGTGCAGGCAGGAGGGAGTCATTCTGGGCAGTCACTATGCTGCGCTTCTCACCTGCCTCAACCTACAGGTCAAGGTTTTGGGTGGGGTGCGAATAAAAGAGGAAAGTGTTGTTATGTATCTATCACTCACTGCTGCCAGAGCACAGAACGGAGGTGATGATTCTGGGATCCCCAGAGCCTCCAGAGGGTCCATGGATAGAATTGCATGGGGGAAAATACCACATTTAAAAAAAATCCATCTCTAAGTGAAATTGAGCTTGTCCTTCAGTTTTGAATGTGGGCAGTTAACCTGAGTAGTAATAGCTTTTTTTGTTTTTGTTTTTGTTTCTGTGTTTTTCTTTTTGGCTGCACCACTCGGCTTGTGGGATCTTAGTTCCCCCACCAGGGATCGAACCTGGCCCTCGGCAGTGAAAGCACGGAGTCCTAACCACTGGACTGCCAGGGAATTCCCAGTAGTAATATCTTGACTTGCTCACCAACAGAAATCGTAGATATTTTCATATCACATCACAGTTATTACTTAAGATGCCTTAAAATATTTTATGCTCATCTCTACTTCAGTATTGTGATACTTATACTCACCACTAAATAAAGAAGCATTAATAAAGGAGCACGTGTATTACTGTTTCACATTCATTTTTGTAAGTATTTTGCTAAACTATATAACAGCATTATTCCTTCCCTCGTAATCCAGTGTAATTTATTTTATGCATTTAAAAATATTGTTCTGGGAAGGGCTCCGTAGGCTTCACCAGACTGCTACAGGGGTCTGTGGCACAAAAATGGTTAAAACCCCGAGATAGACTCCAGCTTCAAAGTCACAATCTCACATTGTGGTGAGGTGCTAAATAGATAGATAAGGGAGGGAAATCAAGACCCAACCACAGACTAAGCAGTTAGAAAATATATTTGCAAGTTTTTGAACTGAATTCTACTTTTAGGTTAAAAGGAATTAACTAATGAAAATGATCACAGGAAGAGATAACATTTTTGAGTGTTTACTATATACTCATTCTGTATATATTCACTGCTTTAATTCTTCTAATAATCCTATAAGGAAGTTATTATTAAATGAAGTAGGGTCTACATTGGAATCTTACTAGTTTATCTTAAATTGGTCATCAAAGGGAGTCAAGTCTTAAACCGTACCTTTGCTTTCCTTCTTCTATGTAGACCATGATGATGGGGGATAAAAAGGTAGCTGAGAAGACCTCTGGTTACCTCAAAAATGGTGGTACATGATCCAGTAACAGAGGTGCTTTAGGCTACTTAGTGCAGCTATTTTGTAGCAATCTACACTTGTGAATTCAATTAAAAGGATTTGGCTATTTCATTTTGAATTAAGTGGTTTAGCGTCAGTGGTTTGCCAGGCTTTGGAACAGTCGTTTTCAGAGGGCTCACTATCCATTCCTTCACTCACCCAACAAGCATTCCTGGAGTGAGAGCATACATGCATGAGAGCACTTTGCTGAGTGATGTGTGGATGCACAGATGAATAACACGGTCTCACCCCTCAAGTCGTTTAAAACCTTCCACACACACAAAAATTAAAGAATGTAAGATCACTCTCTTAATCACAGCTAAGCACAATGCTTAGTACTTCTGAGTGCCCTGAGCCCATCAGAAAATTTACTCTCAAATCTGTAGGAGTGATTCTCGTGGAGCTGCCACGGCTTTTAATGAAGTCCAAATCTTGAAGAGTTCAGAAAACACAAAGGTTTACATGATGAAGGTTTTACTTGCCTCCTTCTACAGATCCAAACCCAACATACACCTGTGGTGACCACAAGGAAGAGGAGAAGGGGGATGCTGGGGGTTAGGATGTAGGCAAGATTCAAGGCAGCTTCTGAAAAGAAAAGCACACATTATCAGCATTAGTGGTGTTTCTGTGTGCTTCAAAACAGGCTTAAAAAAGCGTAATCAACACAGAGCATTCCAAGGAGCGCATTGTGGAAGGAAATAGTTACCCAGAGAGCAAAGTCTTCCAGTTTCAATAAATGAGGCTTTTCTACCTGTCCTATTATCTGAAGTAATAGAGAGAAAAGAAGTTTACATTTTGGGGTCTCTTGCAAAATATAAGATGGGCAGTTTTGTTAATTAAACATTTTTTTCAGACGAAAGAGATTATCTCTTTTCTCGTTCTTCCTCTTTGTTAACAAAGCTGAGGCTGCTTGGGGGTGCTGATGTCTTTGACTCTAAGGACAGAAACAGTAGTTTCCAAGGTGGGATCGGGGAGAGGGAGGTAAAAAGAAACAAGCCAGAAGTCTCGGTGTTATTGCCAGGAATGAGAAGGTCACGTGTAACACATGAATCAGACTGTAGAGCCTTACCGATGTTTCTGATGCTAACTGGATCCGGTTGGGCCCATGAGCAGTGACTGTGGAGGGCACTTAGAGATCTACCAGTCTTACCTTTCCTAAGACTTAAGTCTTAGAACCAGAGAATTTTCCCTCAAGGGGCTTTGGGAGGAATCAATGATTGGGGACTGATCCCTTTCCTACTCCTACTGGTTAAGATTCCCAACCATCCAGAGGCTGTGGCTTTGTTTTTCTGTGAGGCTACAAACCCGACAACCACCAAAAAGAAACCTCAAAACAAAACCTACTTTAAATACCACCGTAGTAACAATGAGCAATAAAAATGCCACCCACCGCTGCACAGCACTTTGGATTTTTTAAAAAGCATTTTCACACATTACATCTGTTGTATAATAAAGAATTTGACTGGGCTTTGTCCCTGGTACCTGGGCGGGAAGCTCTAAATCTTTGGAATTTCTCAGAAATAGGAGTAACTTCCTTATCCATGAGCCCTTCAGACCAGATCAGAGTTTATACTGACAGAGATGTCTCAGGATGGGGGCTGGTGGGGCCTAGGGGGTGAGTTCAGTTACACAGCCAATGATCAAATCAACTGTGCTGCGTAATGAGACCTTAATAAAATCTCTGCACACCAAAGCGCAGTGGAGCCTTCTGGCTGGTGAACATGTTGATTTGCCAGGAAGGTGATTAGGCATCCTGATTCCACAGGGAGAGGACACAGAGAGTCCCCATTTGAGACCCTCCCAGACCTTACTGTATGTGTTTCATTTGGCTGCTCCTAGATTTGTATCCTTTATAATAAAACATAGTCATAGGTATGGTGTTTTCCTGAGTTCTGTAAGTTGTTCTAGTGAATGATTGAACATGATGGGGTCATGGGCACTCCCTGGAATTGTAGCCAGTTGATTAGAAGTGTGGGTGGCCTGGGGACCCCTGAACTTGTGGCTGATATCTGAAGTGAGGGCAGTCTTGCTGGGGACTGAGCCCTTAACCTGTAGGGTCTGTGCTAACATGGGGTGGCTAGTGTCACAACTGAATTGCAGTACTGCAATATCCTGCTTCATTTTATGGACACAGAAATGCTCTCAGGTAGGTGAGAAAAATGTTATTACTTCTATTATGCAAATAACTAAACTGAAAAATTAAGTGTTTTTTAAAAAATTGCCCAGTGACAAAAACTCAGATCTTTCTCTTTTTTGTCTTAATTGAAATATAGTTGACATATAATATTATGTTAGTTTCAGATATATTCTATATTGATTTGACATTTGCATACATTATGAAATGATCACCATGATAAGTCTAGTAACCAGCCCTGATCTGCCTCTTGAAACTGAAGGTGAGAGTTGAGGTTGAAAGTCCATTAGCACTCTAATTTATCACTCCATTTTCTTTTATCTTTTATGTCCATTTCTTCTATTTGTCTCGTAAAGAAATAATAATCTTTCTGGGTCTTTCTGCTCTTATTTCTCTACATCCATTCTCTAGTTCCCCTCCCCCCAAACAACTTCTGGGAGGTTCTCAAGCCTCATCTGTCTTCATGCAGATTTCTTTCTAACCTCCTGTCTTGTCTAATCGCCCCAATTGTCTTAGGATAGCTCCATTTGTGTATTTCACTGACAAAATCTAACGTATAATGCAGTTTTTACAAAGTCACAAAGTCTGGTTCCATTTTTAAGTAGCTGTGGGAGAGAACCAAGTAGGGTATATAATCATGGGGAATTCGTGATCAAGAGAGTCCTATTATCTATTTTTCTCTGGGAGAGTTCTGTACATACCTTTGCTTTCTTTCAGTGTTTCTGTGGCATCTTCTTTCTCTGTGTCTTCTGGAAGTATGGGCATTGCTGGCTCTGTTCCTTCACCTGGAGAGAGACACATGCACTTGAGAACTTGGAGAAAGGCATCAAAATCCAGATATTCTTTGAGGTCCTACCAGCTTTAGAGCGGGATGCCAAAAAGCACCAGCATTGTGACCAGTGCCGTTTATAAACACAGGGAAGTAAAGAATTGAATTTGCTGACCTAGAGGTTTACTTGTCTTTATCTTTCTGGTGAGACTTGCTGCCAAGAGTCATGTACGGACACAACCAGCAGGCAGCTGACATCAAGGCCCATAAAGTACTGAAGTGCCAAGGGAAGGGCCAATGACTCACTTCTAGGACCATAAATTATCAGTTTGACTTGCTTCTTGGGTCATTAGATTGGATTATTCCTTTCATATTGTCAGTAATGACAAGTAACATCCCAAACTGAACTTGCAACTATTACTTTTCAGATATTTGAGAGAAAGACAACGCTAGTGAGATTAATGAACTACTGGTCATGTCCGGTGTGGCATATACCTGTCCAAAGGGTCAGGGGTAACACCAGTGGTCTTTCTGCTGAATAATCTGGTTTAAAGAACATGTGGTTCTAAACCTATGAAAAGCTTCTAAACCTGTGAAACAGCCCAAATTAACTCAAATCTCAATTGACAGTCTTACCTCCAGGCCTTGTAGAAGGAGCTGTTGGTTTCTCTATAGCAGAAAGAAACAAGAATGAGAGTAATAAGTAAATTTCCATGCCATCTGAATGAAGTTGGCCAGAGCATGGCATCCATTTATCTGTTCATTCAGTTGTCCAACAAATTTCATTTAGTATTATCAGACACTAGAAACCGGGTTAGTAAGTCCAAAGAATCTCTTCTGCACAAAGACTAGCCTTTCCCCAGCTTTACTTGGGCACTTTTTTCTTTTTTAAAAAGTAAACTTTTTAGTTTTAAAACTGAAAGTTTTAAATATGAGAATTTCCAAATATACGCAAAAGTGGAAAGATCGGTATAATGAACCTCTATGTACCATCATGCAGCTTTAACTCTTAGGAACGTATGGCTAATTTGCTTTCAACAATAATCCCCACTCCTCCCTGGCTACACCCAGGCCTGAACTGTTGTAAAGCAATCCAAGACATTTGATCAATTCCTATTTGGGATATTTTAGAGCAACAAACACTGATCTCCAAGCAGTGGAAGTGGCCCGGGACTAAGTAGACCACGGCCAGCCCCAAGGCAGAGCCTGGTGATCTAGAACACGAGTCATTTAAAATATTTCTAAGGGGCTTCCCTGGTGGCGCAGTGGTTGAGAATCTGCCTGCTAATGCAGGGGACACGGGTTCGAGCCCTGGCCTGGGAAGATCCCACATGCCGCAGAGCGGCTGGGCCCGTGAGCCACAACTGCTGAGCCTGCGCGTCTGGAGCCTGTGCTCCGCAACGAGAGAGGCCCGCGCATCGCGATGAAGAGTGGCCCCCGCTTGCCACAACTGGAGAAAGCCCTCGCACAGAAACGAAGACCCAACACAGCCAAAATCAATCAATCAATCAATCAATCAAACATACGCATCTGATTCAAGATCCTCATTAAAAAAAAAAAAAAAAAAAAAGATCATTTAAAATATTTCTAAGAACCTCAGGAGAGTCAGGCTGCACAGACAACCTACATCAATGTTTTTATTTTTGGCTGAAAGTGTGTCAGCCTTTTGTCCTGGCGGTGACTCTATGCTGATCAGATGCTCTGGGATCATAGCGTCAGGGTCCATAAGGTCAAAATTTTAGAATTCACAGTCCTAAGGCCAGGATGTCAAAGCTATTCTGAAGTTTTATTCAGAAAGGAAACTTTTAATCGTGTGTGTGTTTGTGCGTGTGTGTAGAGATGATGCAAATCCATTTATTTATTAAAAATGTCTGCTATATGATAGAAACAGCATCATGCTCTAAATGTTTTATTAAAAACAAACACAATTTATCCTGATAATAGCCTTGTGAGGTAAGTGCTGTTCTGAATTTGCACACAAGGAGACTCAGGTACAGGGAGATTAAACACCTTGCTCAAATCTCACAGCTAATAAGTAGCTGAACTGGGATTTTAATTTAAAAAATTCAAATGAAAAATTAAAATCACAAGGAGACAAACTCTGTGCTAGGTATTAGAGATACAATAGCAAGTGAAAAGTAGTCCCAGCCCTCTAAGGAACTTATATTCTACAGGGTGGCAATAAAATATGGAAGTACAGGAGAATATTAACACATTAATTTTGTGATATATTGCAATACATCATATATTCAAAGACATTACACGATATAGTCATTTTCTTGTCCCTCCATAGTTCAATCCACTGGGCAAAACTGCAGTGAACATGGCAAATTAACGCAGCACTTCCATCAATTGCTGCAATGGTCTGTGACACATGGCCTCAGATGATTTGTCTCTGATTTCCACTGAATGCGTCTATGCCTTTAGCACACCCCAGGAGGAATCAAGTGATCAGATCTGGCTAGCATGCCACCTACTCTATGTGGTCATGTTGTCAAATCTAGTTTTAGATGCTATCTTTCAACCTGTCCCTTGCCCTCTGGTATAATGGGATGTTGTGCTATCCTGTTGCAACCATACTGGGTGACCTTCCCCTAGCCCGTCAAGTGCAGGGATTAACTGGTCAAACATGTATATTTCCAGACCTCATGCCAACCATATAGTGAAGGGGACAAACCTGTAAACAGGCAGTTAAAGTACTGTGTGTGTGAGGTGTTATGATCCTCATAGGAGGAACACTTAAGCTAGTTTTGAGGGGCCCTGGATGCTTCCCAGAGGAAGTGACTTTTTTTTTTTTTTTTTTTTTTTAATGAGGATCTTGAATCAGATGTGTATGTTTGATTGATTGATTGATTGATTGATTTTGGCTGTGTTGGGTCTTCGTTTCTGTGCGAGGGCTCTCTCCAGTTGTGGCAAGCGGGGGCCACTCTTCATCGCGATGCGCGGGCCTCTCTCGTTGCGGAGCACAGGCTCCAGACGCGCAGGCTCAGCAGTTGTGGCTCACGGGCCCAGCCGCTCCGCGGCATGTGGGATCTTCCCAGGCCAGGGCTCGAACCCGTGCCCCCTGCATTAGCAGGCAGACTCTCAACCACTGCGCCACCAGGGAAGCCCCGGAAGTGACTTTTTAAAACTTATTTGGAAATAATTTCAGATTTATGGAAATTTGCAAGATTAGTACAAAGAATTCCCATGTATCCTTCACCAAAATGTTATCATTTTATCACATTTCATTTATATAATTATTCTCTGTCTCTCTCTTTATATATATCTTATATATTTATATCTACAAGTCTATATCTAAATCTATACACACACACACATACACATATATATATTCACATACAGACACATCCATAACTTTTTTCCTGAGAATAAGTTGTGGCCATAGTTACCCTTTACTCCCTAAATACTTCAGTGTGTATTTAAGATGGGGGGGGGGCAATACTCTAACATAACCATAGTACAATTATCAAAACCAAGAAATCAACATTGATATATATAGTATTAACCAATCTACAGATCTTATTCAAATTCTGCAGATTGTCCTAATAACGCCCCTTATAGAAAATCACCATTATCATCATCATCATTATCATCAAGGATCACCTACTGCACTGGGTTGTGATGAGAGAAGGTGATGTTTAACCTGAACCTGAAGGCTGAGAATGAGCTGACCGGGAAAGAGGGAAGGGTGTTCCAAGCACTGGAAACAGCAGTTAAGAGCTCTTGGGGAACTTCACAGAGGGCAGAGGGGAATGGGATGGGGGAGGAATAAGAGTGGTAAGAACTGGGGCTGGAGACAGGCAAGGGTCTGATCAAGCCAATTTTTTATGGCGTGCTGAGGTGTGTGAACTTATCTTGAGGAGGGGGGCCACGTAAAGGCAATGTGTTAGTCTTTCTCCGTGTGCCCACTTCTCTCTGCTGGATCTATTCCTGGTCCTTCTCTGTGTCCTGGGAGGCTGACGTCTATGGACTGTGTCTTGTGGCTCCCTTGTCCTTTGGCTCTTTTTTTTTTTTTTTTTTGGCTGTGTTGGGTCTTCGCTGCTGCGCGCGGGCTTTCTCTAGTTGCAGAGAGTGGGATAGCGGGGGCTATTCTTCATTGCAGTGCGTGGGCTTCTCACTGCGGTGGCTTCTCTTGTTGCGGAGTATGGGCTCTAGGTATGCAGGCTTCAGTAGTTGCAGCACGCGGGCTCAGTAGTTGCGGCATGCGGGCTTAGTTGCTCCGCAGCATGTGGGATCTTCCCGGACCAGGAAAGACCTTCCCGGACCTTCTCAAACCCATGTCCCCTGCACTGGCAGGTGGATTCTTAACCACTGCGCCACCAGGGAAGTCTGTCCTTTGGTTCTTGATTAGACTTAACCAGTAGGAGGCAGAAGCAGGAGATTAGAGGGTAGGAGAAGAGAGGGGTCCTGGTAGTTATTCCCCAGGCCCCCTTCCCACGTCACTGTGGTTTGACAGTAGCTGTGTTCTCTGGTTACAGCTCCTGTTGGGTGGCTCCTCTTCCATGACTCCAAGCTTTCTCTGGAGTCCCTCCCCTTGCTCCTTGAAACCTAGGGGTAGTAACAACTTCCCATTGTAGCTAAATCCTGGGCACTTCACCATCTCATGCTCTGTGCCCACACGTTGGCAAATATCATTTTACTTTACTCTTCTCATTAAACCCTTTGAGTGGGCCATCTTTTTCCTGCCAGGACTCAGTCTAAATCAGGCAGTAGCAAAATTAATAAAGATTATGATTAAAAAAAAAACCTAACTAGGTTCAAAGTCCAAAAATAAAAGGCTATGGAAACAAATGTCAAAATCTCACATTTCAAAAAATATTTAAGAAGTACAACATTTTAAATCATGGAGATAATAGGATATAAGGAACAAAAGTGATGGGGCAGCCAGTTTGTAACAAGTGCCTTGCTTTAATTGCTCTAAAAATGTGCCCTGCTAAGCCAGCCTCAGTCCTTGCAACCTCCCTGCCTGAGACAACTCTGTATGGTGGGGAAGGCCAGGTCTTTGGAGAGAATTTATCCGAAGGGGTGAAGAGGGAGGAAAAACAACTTTAGCAGCAAAAGCACAGTCAAATTCCGACAATTTAAAAATGACAGGATTGTTTAGTCCCTCAATAGATGTAACTAACAAGTCATTCTACTTGTGTCAGGAAAGGATGCAGAATTGGGGTCAAGCAGTTGGCTTCAGGGAGGTGAGAAACTTCAGTAACAGATCAAAAATCACTTCACGTTTAGATCGAAGTCCAACATAATGGAGGAGTTTGGGAAACCTCAGCACAGTGAGACTACAGGCTTGTAGCCAATTCAAAACCCTTCACAGATTTAGAAGCAAACGCCAATTAAATTTGCAAGGCGTGCATTTAGAGGGTGCCCTAAGGAGTTTAAGCCTGCTAATCAAATTGACTTCTATCTGCCCAGTGTCAGTAAAATTGATATATTTTATCATCTACCTCCTCTGGTCATTATTCTGTTTCCTTCAAGCCCCAGAAAATAATGTCACATGGCTGGTAGAAGACTTGCAGGAACAATGGCCAGCTTCCTTTCATATTTCTTCTTTACAGTAAGTCCACTACATACGAACGAGTTCTGTTCGGAGAGCACATTTGTAAGTCCAACGACGTTAGCCTAGGTACCCAACTAACACAATCGGCTATATAGTACTGTACTGTAATAGGCTTATAATACTTTTCAGACAAATAATACATAAAAAACAAACAGAAAATGTAACGAAAACATTTTAAATCTTACAGTACAGTACATTTTAAATCTTACAGTACAGTACAGTACCAGCTACATCACCATTGCTTTTACACTTGCCTCAGGACATCCTGGGCTTGAAATAAAGATACTGTACCACTATACTCTATACAGTACTGTACAGTAAAGTACACGAAAGCACAAGCACTTGTAGAGGATGCGCGCATGTGACAATGTACGCCAGACACGTGAACTAACTTACGGGACTGGACATGCAAACGTAGGTTGGCATCTTTGAAAGTTTGCAGCTTGAAGGTTCGTATGTAGGGACTTACTGTATTCCAAGCTCCTACAGCATACAACCTCATATCCGGAAAGAATAAGAATTATAACTGTCCACTTGGAGGGCTTTTTGTTTCTTGAAGTTCTCATAATTCTTGCCTTATCATACATAAATTAGACCCTTTCATTTCTTCATCCTTTCTCTTAGCATCTAACACCCCTCTCCTGTGCTAGAATTACTCCTCAGTGAGGAAGTGTCACTACATCTCCCTTCACAAGAACTCCCAATGTTTAACACTGCTGGCATTTGCAACAAGCTTTCTCAGAGACCACGTGACAAATTCTTGGAACCAGCAGCTGCTTATGAAATGAGAGAGGAGGTTGAGAATTCAGCCATATAACTTGGGAGAGGATTCATTACCAGCGGAATATTTGCAGATGAAATTGTTCTTCATGGTGCATCGGTCGTCGTTCCACTGGAACATGTAGGGGCCCCCGATTCCGGCGGGTGCTGATGGCTGATGGTACATGACCACGCAGACCTCGCTGCCGCACGAAGGCTCATCCACATACCAGTTCCTGTAGGAAAAGGGTCAACAGTGGAGGCAACTGGAGAAGGATACCACAAGACTTCAAAGCCTTTGTTTTCCTATCAAGTTCCACTGAGCCAGGAGCTTAAGAGACAGGGAGGAACTGAAGTGCTTCCAGTAAGTAGAACCACGCTTTCTAATACGGACATCACAATCAATCATCTGACATTTGCCTTTGCAGGGAGGAATATATTACCATATAAGGTCTGCAAAGGAATTATGAGAAAAAGCAGCCAGCAGGGCCAGTCTGGATGATCTTATTTCTTTTTTGCTTTTGGCTAACTGGGTTTTGTTTCTCTTTTTTTAGAAATCAGATGCACTGAGAGAGGCATGGCTTATCTCATCCAGAGCTTGCCCTGTTTCCATCTCCCCATGCTTTTCAACAGCCATAGCTGCCTTCCTAGCTCTGAGGAACGGATAGAAAATTCAAGCATCTGAGCAAGACTTTCCAACATGGAGAGGCTTCAAAGCAAGAGATGGGGTGGGGGCAAAAGCAGGAGGCCCAAGTAGTCTTCTTCAGGTTTTAAGTTGTTTCTACTTCATCAGGCTGATGAGCCCTTCTGTCAGCCTCTGACGCCTGATTTCTTGTCTTTGTCTCCCTAGCTCCTGGGCGGGGTGCACTAGCAGCCCCAATGGTACTTGAAATTAAATGATGCTGCCACCCAGTTGGATATGTGGGTGCCAGGTTAAAGTCTGAGATTCCATCGATAGTTTAAATGCTGCGAGCACCCACCCCATGTGCTGACTCAGGGCTGGGCTTTGTAGTTCGCCTGGTTACTCACCTAAGCAGTTTCCTTCGGGGGCCCAGATCTGCCCTGATGCTCAGGCTATTTAGATGAGCCCTGCTGCTCTGCCTAGCTCGTGTCAGAGCCCCTCCTTAGGAGACAGCTCTCTGTGTAGCACCCTCATATGGCTCTGCTTGAGTCTTGTGCTGCAGTTCACTGAAAGGAAAATCCTCTGCTGAATCCACTGGGTTGAATTTGCCTGGATGATAGCTGAGATTGCGAGGCTGCTTGGACACTGCCTGGAGAGCTGGAGATCCTGACTGGGGCTGGGCTCTGCACCTCCAGGCAATTTTCACCTCCAGGCAATTTAGTCCAGGAGGATTAGTCACCTCCAGGCAATTTTCCAACCCTGTTGGTAGACCTCCTGCTTGTCTGTTCTCCTCCCCACTGGCCCTATGGCTTTAGGTTATTTTATTTCACAGATGATGGAATGGTTGGAATATTATGCCTGGCATCTAGTTTCTGGACTTGAGCCAGCTTTCAGGCTTGGAACTCACTGCTAGAAGGAGGAAGGACTCTGCAACACCACAGTAGGTGCACATGGTGATTTCCTCTATTCTCCCAAAGGGACCTATGGCCATTTACTCAAGTAACCATACACTGGGGAAAGAGGAATACCCAAATATTACAAAGACTGCTGGACACAGGGTGCAAGTTAACACTGATACCCAAAGACTTGAAGTGTCATTAAGACTACCCTTTTGAGTGGGAGCATATTGAGGCCAAGTATTAAATGGAGTTCTGGCCCAGGACTGAAGTAGGAGATAGATGGGCCCCTGGGCTGGACAGCTGGTGTTTGTCAAGTGGAATAAAATTGAAGCTTTGTTCTCACCCAGACACTCCAAGGACAAAGCTAGTGGCAGAAGCTGAGCTCTGCAGGAATAAAGAGATAAGATGACCACTCCCGAGGTCAAGGAAAACTTCTTTGTCTGCACATGCACAGAAAGGCTCCTTGAGGGTCAAAACGGGAGGGGGCGCCACCCCATAATAAGTGTGGACATATCCCCACAGGCCTCTGTGGTGGAATCCATCTTAGCAAAAAGTTGCACATGCGTATTAGGGAGGGTCCTAGGACTGGTCAGGTGTGAAAGAAGAAGATAATTGGCCAAAGGCAAACAAAGATCCAGAAGGACTGTCCTATATTAGTGATTTAAATCACCTCTTTACCGCACTCATCCTCATTAGAGAGGATGCCCGAACCCTTTCTCTCTGGGTGTGTATTTCTGCCTTGCTTCTGTCTTAAATAAACAAACTGCTTCTCTGTGTGCTCTGCCACATGTTATGCTGTGTCTCTAATAATAAACTTTGTACCTGCTTTTATAGTTTTTGCCTCCTTGAGAAATGCATTTTCCAGTGGGGGTAAGAGCTAGGGGAATTTTGCTTCTAGCCTCTAATCCCTGGAGGACTAGCGGCTAGGATTCCTGGTTTTCATCCAGGCTACCCAGGTTCAAATCCTGGGCAGATGACTAAGATCTCTCTTCAGGACCACTCACTGCTTTCTCTCTGACATCAGGACCAGCTCACAGTGGACCCATCCAGTGGTCATTCCCCAGTCCTAAAATATATGAATTGAAAACTTATGGGGTAAGAGCTATAATAGTGGAGAAGGTCAGGTGGAAGCCTCTGAAACTGCATTCTTCCCTATCCTCTCCAAGATAGTAAATAGAAAACAATTATCTTATCCAGGCAAAGATGACAGAAAGTAGTGCCACTCCTAAAGACCTAGAGAATGCAAGGATGGTATTCCCTGTCATATCTCTATATAATTCACTAGTCTGGCTCCTGCAAAAACCAGACAGATCCTGAAGGATGACACTGGAGTAGCACAAATTCAACCAAGTAGAAGTCTCAATTGCACCTACTATGCCATTTGCGGTATCTTTGCTAGAGCTGCTTAACATGTCCTTGGGTACCTAATATGCAGATTTGGTGAGTACATTCTTTTTCACCTGTATCAGAAAGAGAATCAGAAAACAGTCTGCATTTATTTGGAATGGACATCAGTATACATTTATGGTCTTTCCTCAGGACTATACTAATTTTCCTACCCTCTGTCATAATATGATGTGAAGAGAGACTGCCTGGATATCTTGCAAAAAATCACACTGGTCCACCATATTGCTGACATCATGCTAATTGAACCAGATGAGCAAGGACTGGAGGCCTTAGTAAGACTCAAGTGCTCCAAGGGTTGTAGGTAAACGCTATGAAGATTCAGGGGCCTGCTACTTCATGAAACTGTGTAGGTGTCTAGTGATCTAGAGAATGCCAGAACACCCCTTTCAAATTAAAGGTCAAATTATTTCATCTCACGATAATTTGAAGCGTCTTGCAATAATTTTAAGAAGGAAGCATAGCATGAGGTAGGTCTCTTTGGGTTCTAGAGGTGGCATATTTCACACCTGGGAATACTGCTCTGGCCTATATACCAGTTGACATGAAAGACAGGTGTCTCTGAGTGGGGTCCAGAGTAGAAAAGGACTGAAGTAGTTCTAGGCTGTGATGTAAGCAGACTTCCCACTTGGGCCATATGATCCATCAGACCCTATTATTAGAGGTATCAGTGGTGAGAAAAATAATGCCATATAGAATCTGTACAAGCTCCAATGAGAGAATCACAGTGCAAACCCTTAAGATTCTACAGCAAGGACATATCATCTATAGATGAGAAAAAAATCACCTTTTGCAAAGCAACTCCTGGCTTGCTACTAGGCAAGGAGCACCAAGAGAACATGCAATCCAACTTGCTCAATGTAAGAGAGACACTGTCAGACATACCCAGTCAAAAGATTAGGCAGGCCTGGAATCAACTCATTACAAGATGCAAGAGGTATATTTAGGACCAGATGGCACTGTATGAACAGGTAGAGCAGACTGCCATGACATCTACCACTGTTGTACCAGAGCCTGTCCCTCAGCTTACACCTATAGCTGCATAAAGGAATCCCTTACGACTAGCTGATAAAGGCAGCCTAAGCTTGGTTCATGGATAGGTCAGCCAAACACGGGGGTACAACTCCAAATGGGCAGCAGCTGTACTACAGTCCCACTCAGAGGTGGTTCTGAAAGATCAAGTGATAGGGAAACATCCTCCCAATGGCCATAGCTTAGTTGATATACCTAGTTAACCACTTAGTATAGAAAGAGAAGTTATTAGAGATTAGACTATATAAAAACTCAGGGGTAAAGGCAAAGAGCTTGGCCAGTTGATTAGGAGTCTAAAAGGATAAAGGGTGGAAGACTGGGGACAAGGAGCTCTTGGATAGAGTGATGTGAATAGACATATGGGAGTAGGTGTAAAGTATGAAAATCTGTCATATGTTAAAGCCCACCGAAAAGCCTCTAGCATGGAAGAGGCACTAAACAACCAGGGAGACAAAATGACTTAGCCAGTCGATGTCAGCCAGCCTGTTATCAGCTGCCCCAGTGCTGGTATAACAGATACATACTAGGGTAGCCATGGTGGCAGGGATGGAGGCCATGCGTGGGCTCAACAGTAGCCGTTCCCACTCACCAAGGCTGATCTAGCTACTGCCCAACATCCAATCTGCTGGGAACAGAGACCAGCCTAGAATTTGGTAGCAAGTTGACTACATTGGACTCCTTCCATCCTGAAAGGGGCAATGATTCATGTTGATAGTTATAGACATATAATCTGGGTAGGGGTTTGCCTTTCTTGCCTCAAGGCCTTAGCGTCACTATCCAAATGCTTACACAGTCTTTGATCTACCAGCACAGAATTCCAAATAAGATCTCATCAGACCAAAAAACCTAGTTTATAGCAAAGGAGATGTGGGAGTAGGCAGGGGATTTACTAGTCACATCACATATTCACCCATCCTGAAGCTGCCAGTTTGACAGAGTGATGGATGAACTTGTTGAACACACAGCTGAAGCACTAGCTTAGAGGCAATACTCTGTGAGGATAAGGCATCACCCTCCAAGATGCAGTGCACATTTTGAATCATTGACCTTTGTATCATCCTTTGTCATCCAAGAGTATTCTGGGGTCTGGGAGCCAAGGGATGTAGAAGAAAAGTTTGAAGCTAACAGAGGTTGGTTCATGAGGTTAAGGAAAAAAGGCCTCTCTGTAACAGAAAAATGCAAGGTGAAGCAGTAAATGCTGATGTAGAAGCTGAAGCAAGTTATCCAGAAGATCTAGCTAAGATAATTCATGAAGGTGGCTAAACTAAACAACAGATTTTCAGTGTAGACGAAACAGCCTTATAATGGAAGATACCACCTAGGACTTCCGTAGCTAGAGAGGAGAAGTCAATGCTTGGCTTCAAAGCTTCAAAGAGCGGGATGACTCTTGTGTTAGAAACTAATGCAGCTGGTGACTTTAAGTTGAAGCCAGTTCTCGTTGATCCTTCCAAAAATCCTAGGACCCTTAAGAATTATGCTAAATCTACTCTGCCTTTGCTCTATAAATGGAAAACCAAAGCCTGGATGACTGCACAACTGTTTACAATATGATTTACTGAACATTTTAAGCCACTGTTGAGACTTACTGTCAGAGAAAAGCTTCCTTTCCAAATATTACTGCTCCTTGACAATGCATCTGGTCACCCAAGAGCTCTGATGGAGATGTACAAGGAGATTAGTGTCGTTTTCATGCCTGGTACCACAACATCCATTCTGCAGCCCATGGATAAAGAAGTAATTTTGACTTTCAGGTCTTATTCTTTAGGAAATACATTTCGTAAAGCCATAGCTTATGAAAGGAGGAGTAGCCCTGCTTACCTTCGCTGGTAGTACTTACTTGGGGAATTTGTGTTTCTTGTCTCTGCAATGGTGAGCTCTGTGGGTTTAGAGGTCCTGGTATCTTCTGGGGGAATCCTTCCACCAGAAGATACAGCAAGAGTGTTATTGAACTATGAACAATGGCTGCCACTTGGACATCCGGGGATTCTTGTGTCCAGGGACCAGCAGGCAAGAAGAGGAGTCATTCTCTTTGCAGGACCCTAATCATGAGGCGAAGGTATCTCAGCTGTTACAGGCAGGGAGAGATATGTTTGACACCCAGGTTATCTACTTGGGTACCTGTTGGTACTCATGTGCCCAATTTTGATGGTAAATAGAAAAGTGAAATCACTCCAGCCTAAGCAGTGCAAGTTGACTAGGCCTCACACTCTTCAGGGATGAGGGTCTGGGTCCTGCCACAAGGTAAGAGAGCCATTGAGGTTCCCCGAACAGAGGGTGAGGGGAATCTAGACTGGACAGAGGAGGAGGGGGGTCAATAAATATCAGTTGTGGCGCTGGGACCAGCTGCAGTGGTGGGGAGTGTAGTTCCTCCTAAGCTTCCTTTCTAAAGTTTCTCCCAGGAGAGAGGCCCACGAGAATCTTGGAGGAACGACTCCTGGAACTTAGATGAAGGTGTGGATCTGAACAGCATAATGGGTGAACTTCACGCTGTCTTGAATGGAATAGGTAAAAAAGATATAGTCTAATCTTCATTCTTTTGATTGAAAATGAGTTTAAATGTTTTCCCCATATTACTGTTTACCAGTTAGATTTTCTATTTTGTGAACTGTTTGCTCAGGTCTTTTGCCCCTTTATCTTTTGGGGTTTTACTGACTTATATAAACTTTTAGTACTTTTTGACTTATACAAACTCTTTATTGTAAAAAGATCATAACTGTTAAATTTCTTACAACATTTTTCCAGTCTTATGTCTGCCTTTTAATTTTGATATTTTTTGACGTTCTTCCACGTCACTGCTTTTCTTAAGGAGGGACGATGGCAATGCCATGGTTTTGGGGGGCAGGTGTGTGAAGTGAGTCCAGTGCTGTGGGTTTAGAAGGGCCCCACAAACTGCAGGCTTCCTTAAGTCCCCTCTTGGTCAATACAGAGAATTAGATCTTGGCTCTAATTTCTTGCCTGTCATCATAATTTCCTGCAGTCTGGAGCCCTTCAGCCTCACAGGCCTTCAATCTCTCACTGGGTCAGCAATCCCACTCCTGGGCATACACCCAGAGAAAACCATAATTCAAAAAGACACATGCACCCCAATGTTCACTGCAGTACTATTTACAATAGCCAAGACATGGCAGCAACCTAAATGTCCGTCAACAGAGGAAGGGATAAAAGATGTGGTACATATATACACTGGAATATTACTCAGCCATTAAAAAGAACAAAATAATGCCATTTGCAGCAACATGGATGGACCTAGAGATTGTCATACTGAGTGAAATAAGTCAGACAGAGAAAGACAAATATATGGTATTGTTTATATGTGGAATCTAAAAAAAGGGTACAAATGAACTTATTTACAAAACAGAAATAGAGTCACAGATGTAGAAAACAAACTTATGGTTACCGGGGTGTAAGGGGGCAGGGGGAGGGATAAATTGGGAGATTGGGGTTGACATATACACACTAGTATATATAAAATAAATAACTGATAAAGACCTACTGTATAGCACAGGGAACTCTACTCAATACTCTGTAATGGCCTATATGGGAAAAGAATCTAAAAAAGCGTGGATATATGTGTATGTATAACTGATTCACTTTGCTGTACACCCGAAACTAACACAACATTGTAAATCAACTACACTCCAATAAAAATTTACAAAAAATCTCTCACTGGGGTTCTAGTCCAAAAGACCAGGTAGCCAGAACCACTGACTTCAAGCATTGTGTGCCACTGAAGCAATGCTTCTGGGCCACCCTCCTGGACAGAGCTCTCTGGGCCTAGGTTAAGGCTGATTTACCACCTTCGCCCCACTGCTTTGGTCAGTGGCTCTGCCAGTACTGCTATCCCCTCAGGGCTCTGCCTGGCTGGGCCTTCTCTTCCCCACTGACTGGCACCGTGGATCCAGCCTGCCTCTTTCTGGAGCTACATCAAGTGAGTTAGCTGCTGTGAGTTCCACACACTTACCTAAATGTTGCTGGGCTGCCATCGATCCAGGCATAAAGGTCCTGGCAGGCTGTGCCATTGCTTTGTTTCTCTTCACGCCTCCTAAGCCCAATCCAGAAATCACCATCAGAAGCCAGGAGGTTTTCAATGAACTTTTGTATCAGTCTCTGTTCATCTTCAGACTCGATGCTGACTAGCTGGCCCCCAGCTCTCCTGCAGGCTGCTCTGGCCTCCTCGAAGTTCAGTCTTCGAGAAGCATCATGGAAGTAAATGACTTCATAGCAAGGCTTCTGTGTTCCTCCCCGGCAGACTGGCTGACCTAGAGAAAAAAAGAAGCCTCCCTATGTTAGTGCCCCCGACATATACCAGAGCAGGGATGCCTGGAGGCATCTGAATGAAGCTGTCCCTCAGCAGGAGTTCTGATTACTCAACAGTGGTTTGTTGTAGTGTCATTAAGCTCTCAGAGCAAATTAATACCCCTTCCAGCATGGAGATACAGTGACTAAGACTCCATGTTTTGTTTGTTCCATTACAGATTATTGAAAAGCAGACATTTAAAATTAATCTTTAAAAGAGAGGTAGATGAAGATTTATTGTTTCACTTAAAGGCAAACAAATAACACTTTCATGCCATTAGGGAGTCTCAGGAGACGGTGTGGCTTAAAGTGAGTTATCTCTGTTTGGGGGTTCCTTCAGGTAAGAGAGGCGTTCTGAAGTCAGGCGTGGGCTCCTCTACCCTGGAACCCTCTGCGTATGTGTCAGTAGCAGGACTGAACATTCACCCAGTCTATGGTATAAGCAGAAGATAAAAGCATCAGATCCATGGGGTTTTCTGCTACTGGTCTTGCCTAAAGTCAACAGCTAAGATTCAGTGAACTCTTACGATGTGTCATGTACTATGCTAAGGGCTTTTGCATTTACATACACACCTTATCTCATTGAACACTCATAGTAATCCACTGTTGTAGATATTGTTTATGCCCCATTTTACAGATGAGAAAACTGAGGCTCAGAGAAATTAGTCCGGCTAAGGCCACATAAGCTATCAGTAGCATGAGTTGAGTCAGAACCCAGATCTAATTACAAAGTCACAGCCATAACCACTGAACTCTGCTCCCCACGCCACCCCAGGCTCAGGTTGCACTGGGAGCCCATGTAATATGTCTCATCTGACTGACACCTGAAGGGCTGAAGACGATCAAGGACAAATGGATGGGATTCTACTGAGGACGGATAAAAAATCGTTCACCAGTACGCACCACCCTGGCTTGTGTCTGGGTGCCTAAAGCCGTGCTGCACCCAAAACATTAGCCTCATTGCTCCTTCGTTAAGTCAGTATGTATCGCATGTGCGCTCGTGCCTGGCGCTGTGCTAGGTGCCGGGAATACAGAAACACTTGCCGCTTCCTAACCCACAGGAACACACAGCATGTTTCTGGATCCAGATGTACAGTGAAAACCAGATTTCAACAAGGGGAATCCCTTGCAATGAAGAGCCAGTCTGTGGGCTGTGGGTATGAATTATTGCCACAGAGCTAGAAGTAGAGGATTTTGGTTTGGGAACCTCTTCCCAGCTCTCATAGTTCTCATTTTCCTAATTTGTTTTGCAACTGTGCACAGAGCCAGATAGCATTAGTTATTCCCCAAATTGTCCAGAATACAGAGCGAAAGGCCACAGGCAGTTAACTGCATTTTCAGTGCTTAAATGGGAACAGAGCACATACAGATAATCTGGAAAGCTCCTGTGAATTCTTATTTTCAGTTTCTTCTTTCATCGCTTTTGTAAAGAAATTTTCAATAAACAAATTGTAAAAGTTTTGCGTCTTCTCCCTTTCTCTGTCACTTTTCTCCTATTGCTGAATAGGGAAACTCTAACGGGACTGCTCCATCAGCAAATTAGGAGGCCTCAGAAGCGGGACATTCTCACTAAGGAGGTGTTCCAGAGAGACTAGGGACCACTGGCCAGAGAGGCCAGGGCTGGGATGCTCCCTGGGGAGAAGGCTGGGCCAGCTCAGCTTTATGAGTCCTTAAAGGTGGCTCCAAATGAGGCAGCAGAGGAAAAGCAAATGAGCCCCAGGCACCCCCAAGGTGGAGTTGAATTTACTGGCAGTCCCCACTTTTCCATCGTTGGATTATCAAGGGAAAACATAACACCTTAAATGAGTTTCCTGTATGGCCCAGCCTGGCCACACATCCCAAGTCAGCCAGTGAGTGCCAGAGGGAGCCAGAGCTGGAAGAAGGCCCAGGGTGCAGCTGGTCCCCCTGCCTTCAGGAAGTGTTTCTCTCCTCTCATTTGCAGGAAGGGGAAGGGCGGCCACGGAGGACAGAGCCCGTGCAGCCGTCACCCAAACAGCTGAATTCGGTTACCCTCCCATTTTGCCACCCTGCACCCCACCCCAGCCTGAAACCAACTTTAGATCCCTTCAATCAGCTTCGGAAGCACCGATAACGGAGCGGAGGTTTTCATTGTCCTCCATCCCTCTTGGCCAATCTGTTGCCTGCCAAGGAAACCTGAGAAAGGGGAACGGACATCCCCTCCGCCGCCGCCCTCCCCGCACCGCCCCCGCCTCGACATGCAGAACAAATGGAAGAGGCAAGGAGCCAGAGCACTGTACCTCCTCTGAGGTCCAAGTCCGAGGCTGCAGTGACACGACAGGAGGAAGGAAGCAGAGAGAGTCATTCCCCTGAGTCAGGCGGGGCTTGCCCCGCGCTAACTAGGCTTCTTTCCCGATCTCTAAGCGCTCTTATTCCAGGCGCTGGATCCTGCCATCCTCTCCCCCCAGAAGAGACCAGGAGTAACGGGCTGCGGTTCCCACGGCACAGCCGATCCAGAATCCCTACTGTACGCACCGTCTCCCGGGACAGGAGGACAAGCCCTGCGTGGGGGTCCTGGGGACCACGGCGCCGCTCTCAGTGGAGCGGGCCGAGGGGGCGCCTACTGGGGCAGTTTGCTCACTGCCCCATCTAGCCTTCGTCTCTCGGTATTCTGGCAGCCCTGGGCGGGGAACGGACTTCGAGCGGGCCAGGACACGCAGGGAACCGGCGCTAGGCTCAGCAGCCGGGCGATTGCTCCTCTACAAGTAGGGGGCGCCGCAGGGCTAAGTCCACTGGTGGGGCAGGGGCGCCACCCCTCCACCCACTCCGCGGAGGGCCAGATAAGAGGCACCGTGGCCGTGAGGACGGTCAGCCTTAGGTGGGGTGCAGTGGGTGCTGCAGCCCAGCTGCCCGGAACCAGCCCCCGCCCCAGCGCGCGCGCACTCACCGCTTAGCAGGCGACCCGTCGCGCCCCGGAGCCCCGCCAGCAGCACGGCCACCAGCACGGCCTGCGGCGCCGCTCCCGGCTGCATGGCCCGGCTCGGGTGCGCCTTCGGACGCCGGGGCCCTACGGCGGTGGAGCGGGAAGAACGGCAGCGGCGTGCTCCGCAACTTCAACGGCGGGCGGCAGCAGCATCTCCAGAGGACCGACGGACCCGGCGCCCGGAGGAGGCGGGATGGGCGCGGAGCCAGTCCGTCGCCCCTCCGCCCTCTGGGACGTCACTGCGGGGAGGGCAGCCCCACCGGCTGACCCGCCCCCGCCAGGGCCTCCTCCAGCGCGCTCGGCGCCAGACGCCCCGCCCGCCCGAGGGGAGCGAGCACGGGGGGGGGGGGGGGAGTCAGCTCCCCACCCCAATTGGCGCTTCCCACGGAAATCCTGCGTTTGCCCAGGGCGCGGGGACGAGGAAATCCAAGACTGGCTTCTCCGAAATCCGATGAAGACCAAACTGTGGCTAAAAACAGGACCGCATCTTGCCCCCACTCCTCAGAAGCACAGCCAATTTCCCAGCGTCCTAGGCTCCGCAGTTGGGAGAGGCAAACTCTGAGACCTTCCAGGGCTCGGTAGGCCGCCGTCCAGGCACTCAGGGCTACACCTGAGAAAGGAATGGCGGATGAAGAGAACAGATGCTCAAGTAGGCAGGGTGACCACTGGCCAGGCAAATTTTGGGACAGCGTGGATAGCGTCCAGAGGAGGCTAAGTTGGAGTTCTGGGCGAGAGGAGAGTGGACTTCCCAGAAGCCAAAGGGTGTCCTTGAGCCCAGCAAGGAAATAATAGTACTTTTTGCAGGGCACATGGGTGTAGGTGATTGTTCAGCCTTGTGGTAGAAAGGAGATGACCCCCTCACTTTTCCCCCAGGAAAGAGTGACCTCATTTCCTTTGGAAAAGCTTTCCTCACCAACCTAGCCCTCAATGTGTGCTCCTTTTTCTAAACTCCCACAATAGTCGTGTTTTACATTTACTTCTTGTTGTAAACAAAATGTTTTCAAATATATTCAAATAATAAAGTGAGCCTCCTGTCCAAAAACTAAAGTACTAAGTGCTGGAAGGTGGGTCTGATTTGCCTTTTCCCCTGTACCATGCTCTTGTGAAGCATGGCAAAAGCCCCGTCTGGGCCACTGACTTCTGAGTTTTGGTCTCAGATTGAGCCACTGCAATTTTAGACAAACAGGCCTGACTGATCACAGGCTGGGGATCTGTTTCAGTATCAGCTGGTAATACTGGGAAGCTCTGCTACTGCAGAAAGCAGCAGCATTGGCAGGAAGAGGGCTGACGTTTATGGCAGGTTCATTTACAGCCCGTCTTTATGTCTGAATTAGAACATTTCACATCCAAAATACATTCTTTTTAGAAATTCCTGATTATCAAAACAACCAAAGAGAGAGCCGATATGGTGAATAGAAGCACCTGAGTTGGCATCAGATGCAAGTTTCTTTGCCTAAATCAATTAACTCTTGGCAACAATAAAAGTTACCTTAACTTGTGCAGGTTTGATAAGGCAACTAGATATGTAAGTGTGCAGATAGCTGAGCACTTAATGTCAATTGCAAAGGATTTATTTCCAAAATTATAACATCTGCTATAACTTAGAGAAGCTGTTACCTTGGCCCAAATAATTAAATTGTGCCCTGAGTTCTCCCTCTGACACCCTGGCACTTGGTCCAGATAGACTTGGTTAAGGTATGCAGTTAACCTAATGCAGATTACAACAGTGACCCCAAATCTTCACCCCACCCTGTAACCACACCCTTTACTGTGTGACTTTGAAGTTCTTCTTACTAAAGGGGCAGAGTATATTTCCCCATCCATTGTCCTTGTGTTTGACCGTGTGACTTGTTTGGCCAACAGAATGAGCCAGAAGTTTCTGAGCCTAGACTGGTAATGGCCTCACGTGTTTTTGTTGTTCTCTTGCTTCTCTGCCACTCGCTGAGAGGAACATAGCTCAGATATCCCACTGGTCCAGGTACATCCCGAAGAAGATACGTGGGGAAGAGCTGCCTCTGTCAATCAACAGACATGTAGCGAGAAGCAGACCTGCCCTGCAGCCTGAAGCGGAGCTATCTGGCCATACTTAGATCAGTCAAATCCTCCGTTGACCTACAGATATGTGAGCAATAATAAATGTTTTAGATCACTTTGTTATTCAGTACTGTTGCAGCAATACCTGACCATTACACTTGGTAATGCAGAGAGGTGTCATTGGGGGAACACTGGTTGCTGAGAAGGCTCATAACATAGAATTTTTCTTGGTAAAATTGTCTTGGTCCAGGGTCCAATCCTTAGTTTGACAAGCTCAAACCCAGTCTAAGAGACTAATATATTTACCTGTTGAGAAATAGAATCATCAGGTAAACTGATGTTTGCCTTGGCCTGTTGAGCACATACTCTCCCTCTGGGCGAAAGAAGATTTCTCAGTGAGCATGCAATCAGAACAAAGGGAGTTAGCTATATGGTTTGAAAGTTTAGGCTTTGATAGCCTGCTATGTCCGTCTTCACGAGAGAGCTATCTGTCTGGCAGTGAAAAACATCACCCTGACAGGGTAACTTTTATTCTTGATAATGCTGAGATGAGATTACTAATTTTGTAACTTTCTAAATTTCCCTTCTCTAAGCCTGATTACCTTCCTTCTGTTCAAAACATTTTTTCCCCAAATAGTATTGTGGCAGAAACATTTCTTTTAGTGATAGAGTCCTTGAATTCTAACTAGGCAGATGTCCCCGTGTCCACCCCCATTAAAGACTATTTCCCAGCCTCCCTTGCAGTTTGGTGTGTCCCTAATGATTAAGTTCTGACCAGTGGGTCACTGGCTCCGCTGCTGGCACTGTGAATGGGAGCTGCATCGTACGGAGGTTACATCCAGGACTTGCAGGTGGAGGCCAGGAGTGAAGTGCACGGTGGTCCTAAATAGAGCTGGAGCCCTGGAGCTGCGTGTACAACCCTGAGTAGGTCTGCCAGTTGGACAATGCAGAAGGGACAAAGTCTTAACCTTCTCTTTTCCAATATATACCAAAGGGAATGATCTTTGAAAGTGAGCGAGATTGGCACTGGGATTATATCCATGTGTATAAGACAAAGGAATGTTGAACCGCAAGATCTTTTTTGATCCTCCTCCTAGAGCAATGGAAATAAAAACAAAAATAAACAAATGGGACCTAATGAAACTTCAAAGCTTTTGCACAGCAAAGGAAACCATAAACAAGACAAAAAGACAGCCCTCAGAATGGGAGAAAATATTTGCAAACGAATCAATGGACAAAGGATTAATCTCCAAAATATATAAACAGCTCATGCAGCTCAATATTAAAAAAACAAACAACCCAATCCAAAAATGGGCAGAAGACCTAAATAGACATTTCTCCAAAGAAAACATACAGATGGCCAAGAAGCACATGAAAAGCTGCTCAACATCACTAATTATTAGAGAAATGCAAATCAAAACTACAGTGAGGGGCTTCCCTTGTGGTGCAGTGGTTGAGAATCTGCCTGCCAATGCAGGGGACACGGGTTTGAGCCCTGGTCTGGGGGGATCCCACATGCTGCGGAGCAACTAGGCCTGTGAGCCACAACTACTGAGCCTGCGCGTCTGGAGCTTGTGCTCCGCAACAAGAGAGGCCGCGACAGTGAGAGGCCCGCGCACCGCGATGAAGAATGGCCCCCGCTCGCCACAACTAGAGAAAGCCCTCGCACAGAAACGAAGACCCAACACAGCCAAAAATAAATAAATAAATAAATATTAAAAACAAACAAACAAACAAAGAAACCTACAATGAGGTATCACCTCACACCAGTTAGAATGGGCATCATCAGAAAATCTGCAAACAACAAATGCTGGAGAGGGTGTGGAGAAAAGGGAACCCTCTTGCACTGTGGGTGGGAATGTAAATTGATACAGCCACTATGGAGAACAGTATGGAGGTTCCTTAAAAAACTAAAAATAGAACTACCATATGACCCAGCAATCCCACTACTGGGCATATACCCAGAGAAAACCATAATTCAAAAAGACACATGCACCCCAATATTCATTGCAGCACTATTTACAATAGCCAGGTCATGGAAGCAACCTAAATGCCCATCGACAGATGAATGGATAAAGAAGATGTGGTACATATATACAATGGAATACTACTGAGCCATAAAATGGAACGAAATTGGGTCATTTGTAGAGACGTGGATGGATCTAGAGACTGTCATACAGAGTGAAGTAAGTCAGAAAGAGAAAAACAAATATCGTATATTAATGCATATATGTGGAACCTAGAAAAATGGTACAGATGAACCGGTTTGCAGGGCAGAAAGTGAGACACAGATGTAGAGAACAAACGTATGGACACCAAGGGGGGAAAGCGGCGGGGGGTGGTGGTGGTGGTGTGATGAATTGGGCGATTGGGATTGACATGTATACACTGATGTGCATAAAACTGATGACTAATAAGAACCTGCTGTTTAAAAAAAAAAAAAAAAAAGACAAAGGAATGTTGAGCCAGCTATTCATAGAACTAGAAGCAATTCACTTCTGACTTCAGACATGTTCCAGAAACTGAATAAACCAAATTTTGGGAAACGGATTTTTTTTTTTTTTTACTGCAAGAAGACTTTAAAGTTTTCAGGACTGACCTTTCATCTCTATTTCCTTATTAATTGTTTTTACTGGTGGTCTACAAGTTGAAGCACATAAAGCCCGTTTCTTGTTTATCTGATATTCATAACATAGATAAAATATAGCAATTTTGGAAATACCCTTCAAATGAAAACAAGATAAATAGGAGTTTGTGAATGTATAAGATGAGAGAGACAATTACTGTGTGGTACCAAATACAGTGATATTCACTAAGTAAAATAGACACAAGTATTCAATAACTGGTAAAATTCCTAGAAGTGTTGCATATTTAACTTTTATTTCTTTGTCTAATTTAACTGATTCCAATGATCCTGATGTAAGAGCAGGTTGTTTCAAAAGTGAAGATCTAAGTGAGCCATCCTCTCCCATGTGTCAATCAAATTAGTCCAAGGCTTTGACTTCTTCTTGGTCTTCTTTATCTGACTCTGAAATCACTTTCCTGTTGGCAGTAACATGAATCAGTTCCAATACACAGAACTCTGTAGTTGTGAACACAACATGGCATGAAAAAAACTTTTGAAAGTTTCTCCAGTAAAGATTTACTGTCTTGCATTCTAACTATGCCTTAGATTTTGCAATCAAGTGTAAACTTCTGTGTGGGAGGAGTGGTCATTGCACTGTGAAGTGTGACTTGAAGGACACGGGAGCAGACTTCCTAAACTTAAATGTATTGTGCTCACCTGAGTCAAACTTCTGAATTTCATCATTGGTGATTGATTTCTTTGGATGACCCATTGTTCCTTCTTGTCAGCCCTCTTTTACAATGCAAATATTGGATAAAAAAACATAGTGCCACTGAAACATTACTATGTACACACTTTCTAGTTCTTTCTTTCTGACAGAAGGGGACCTGGAGTATCCTAAGATCTGATGAAGGGGTGATGGTAAGGGCGTATCTGTATATGTGAGGAAGGTTTGGGTAGACAGGAAAGGATGGAGGGAGGAAAAAGAGGGCAAAATTAAAATAAAATCGTGTTTAAGATATTTCACAAATTAAAAAATGTTTACAAATTAATGTACAGTATAGAAACACCACTTTCTAAATTAGCTACTGCTGAACTACATGACATTTTTTAGCTAAAATTTTTTGTTACAGGGAACTCCCTGGTTCTCCAGTGGTTAGGACTTGGCGCTTTCGCCATCGGGCCCAGGTTCAATCCCTGTTGGGGAACTAAGATCCTGGAAGCCACTTGGCATGGCCAAAAAAAAAATTTTGGAGGGGGGTTACAAATATTTTCTGAATTCCTACATGGAGGCAGTGTGCTAGGCACTTTGGGTGACCCAGTTTCTCATGGAACTTACAATATAGTCATAGACGAGTAAAAAATATGTGAAAAGTTAAATAACAACTTAAGAGATAATAAGAGTTGAATAATTATAAAATATGGGCACAAAGTAGTGCATGACTAACTGCCAAAAGAATGGTGCAGACAGTAGCTGTGTAAGAAGCTCAGGGGAAGAAGATGTCACAGCGAAATGGAATGGAATTCAAGGCTTCAGGACAGAGGAGGGAGGCCAACCTGGTGTACAAAAGGAATTAGGTAAGCGCTTAAATCATTAAGGGAATGATCTGTTCAAGTTGTGAAATAATGTTTTACTCTTAGGTGAGTCTACATGGGTAGTAACAGGACTGTTCTGATCATTCCTATAAAAATATGCACAGAAATCTAAGGTACCCAGACAGATCTGTTGATACAATTCAAGTAGCAATCTTCATTATTTGAATCAGATAAGTGAACTTTTGACTGGACTAGTTCTGCTTCACCTTTAGAAGCTAAGTCAAATCATCTAGCTGAAAAGCAAGAAATTAAGTTGTTGAACATTGTGGAGACAATATAGCCAGGTGATTAAGTGATCTTTCCATTTTTTTAGAAGTTTTAAAAATCAGCATAGACATTAATTTTTCATTAATAACATCTGATAACATTCAAGGAAGTTGGCCTCAATACCAATGAGATAAGAATAAAAATTCTATTACTGTTTGTTTTTCCCTGAATGTAGTATGCAAATAAATATCTGTCAAATTAATGTCGAGTTAGCCACATTGGGTTTCAATCAGAATACAAAAATGAAGACATTTACATTTTTTATTAGGGATTCTTTCGTGATTAACCAGTGATAGCCGGTTTCCTTTAAACTCTTCGGGACCATGTGCCTGGTGCTGCTCTAACATTATTCTGCGGATAAGGCTATTAACCCATCACTGTGAAGCTACAGCCCTTGCTACATGAACTTAGATTTAGCAAGCTTAGGTATGCCTTTGGTGGTATCAGAGTCGATAATCTAGAAGACCTGCTGATCTGCCAAAGATGGCAGGGCTAGGTGTGGGTAGGGGATAAGGGTGCTGAAGGGGAGTGATGGCAGGTGAATACAATCACCCAGGATGAGAAAGGAGGGGAAGAGAATGTGTACAGACTCGAGGTTGATCTACTCTCCTGTTTGCACCAGTTTATAATTGCATGTTGCACAGACATGTAAGTGGGCACAGGCTTTAATGTAGATGAGCAGAAGAAAGTTTTCTCAAGGCAAGAAATCTCTAAAACAGTGGGTGGGTTTTTAGAAGATTTGAAGGTAGGGAGCAAACTGATTAAAAAAAAAAAAGAAGCACTTCTTTGACAGAAGTAAACTTACTTTGCTTTGTGTACTTTGGCTTTTGGTTTATAAGGAAGGGAAACCAGTTCTTTCTAAAACAAAACAAAATAAAAATAAAAAAGGAAAATTTTTAGTTCTTGCATTGACTGAAATTTACTTACTTGAAAAAAATCTGAGGTAAAATTATCACAGAGTTTATAATGACTAGCTTCTTAAATTTGGAGACTGTGGGGTTAGAAATGGTCCAGATTAGGGCATTTGGGGTTCATTCAGGAGAGTGCGTTTGTACATCCAGAAGTGTATGGGGTGCTATTGCTTTTATTGTTTTTTCCTCTTCATTTAGCATTTGTTTTTGTAGGATCTAAGCAAGATCAATCATTGTAAAACAAATACTAGCAATGAAGTAGCCCATGTTAATATCCTACGGCTTTACAACATGTGACAATAAGCCCAGAGACAAGAGCACCATTTCTGTGCCAGCAGAGTTGCACATTGTGGAGATATCTTTGGTTTATCAAGGATTGTCAGATTATCTGATGTCTATGCCTTGCCCCCTCCAGCATATAAAAAGCTCTGGACCATGGGCACCTAGATTTAAGCAGTAAAGCTATAAAACCTCTCAGCATTTGCCATAGTTCACACCCACCCTGCCCCGCCCTGAGGCTTATCTGAATGCCTCACTATCAGTCTCACCGAGATCCTTTCTTCTCTTTGTTTTCTTAAGAGTTGGATAATATCATCTCTCTTTTTAGCCTGTTTAAAGGAAAAAAAAAAAAAAGAGCGGATGAGTCTTTTGACTCAATAATAAAGCTATGTGTCTATTGGGGGGGGTAGGATTTTTTCCATTTTCCTTCTTGTATTTTGGGGCAGAATTAAAAAGTTTTTCCATGATAGATTTATACTTTTCATTTATAACACAATTCAGTTTTTATTCCAGAGGATGCTGCTTTACAAAATAATTTGATTTTGATTCTAAATGGAGAGAATTTTTCTTGCCCATATAATAATAACTTTTATTGACTCTACTACATGAACCATACTAAGAACTTGATACGTTATATCATTATTTTCTTATAATAACTCAGAATTTTGACATCACTATCATCCCATTTTACATATGAGGAATGTACAGAATACTAAGGTTAAATATCTTACTCAAGGTTTTACGTGGCAGAACTGGATTTGATACCAGCTCTACTTGAAAACAAAGCCCAAGCTATTGGCCACCGCACTAAATTGCCACTAAATGGTAGCAAGACACAAAATCAGCCAGCTCAAACAGCATGCCACCACGTACATCCATGGCAAGAGGGCTCTTCTAAGTAGCTTACATACAGAACAGAATCTCACACTCCATTGCTCCTCTGTCTTAGATATTGCGACATGCACATCCTCAGGTTAGTTTTCTTAAGAGTATAAAATAAACAAAACAAAAACCCCCCACTAATTTAGTGCAGGCACAAAGATTTATCAAGATATAGACTGTATACAAAGAGGCAAATATGGGTACAAAATTTTTTTCATAGAATACAGTTATGTTCAGTATTGGAGATAGACAGGCAGAAAATTGCATCTGGACTGTTTGAGAACAAGAGGAGAAAGAAATCTGAGAATCTGACAAATCAAACTTGTGGGTTCAAATGGCCAAATAAAATGAAAGAAGCTCTGCTTAGTTCAAGGCTAGCAGGAAGATACAACTGAGAATGGACATAGATTTGTCATATCTAGGTAAAAATTCTGTCATGCGTCCATCCATTCAAATTTATTGAGCACTGCATTATTTTCCTAGGGCTGCAGTAACAAAGTATCAAAATCTAGACGCTTAAAACAACAGATATTTATTGTCACACGGTTCTGGAGGCTAGAACTCCAAAACAAGGTGTCGGCAGGGCCATGCGCCCTCTGAAACCTGTAAGGGCATCCTTCCTTGCCTCTTCCTAGCTTCTGGTCATTTGCTGGCAATCTGGGGCTTTCTCTGGCTTGCAGCTGGGTAGCTCTAATCTCTGCTTTCGGTGGCATGTTGCTTTCTCCCTGTCTTCACCTGGCTGTCCTATGAGGACACCAGTCATATTGAATTAGGGGCCCACCCTACTCTAGTATTAACTTCTTAACTAATTTTATCCACAATGATTCTATTTCCAAATGAGGTCACTTTTCATGGTACTGGGGGTTAGGACTTCCAACATATCTCTTTTTTTGGTGTCACACATTTCAATCTGTAATGAGCGCCTATGATGTAACATTACTGTGCTAGGGGCTGAACAAAATACCATTCCTGCCTGCCAGGTGATGGCAGACTTGTGGAGAAAAAGACAAGAGTCTCACCTCACATATACTACAATGGGGTTAGAAGAGGATGAAATTAGAGAACTGAGGAGGGACCCTGAATTCAGATGAAGGTGTGTATGTATCTGTGGGGGAAATTCAGGGAAGATATCCCAGTGGAGGTGATGTCTAAGATTAGGCCTGAAAGCGTAGTCACCAGATAACAGTACAGATGGGATGGGGAAGAAAGCTTTCGAGGCAGAGGAAACAGGGTGTGCAAAGCCCTGGAGGCTGCATATTACTAAGTAATTCCTCAGGATGAGTCTTTTTTTTTTTTTTTAGAGATCACTAAATGTTTATTTCTTTTGTCTGTTTCATACCATCTCTTCTTAATTCTAATAGAAAGTTTCTCCATTAGGCTTCATTTTTTTTAACATCTTTATTGGAGTATAATTGCTTTACAATGGTGTGTTAGTTTCTGCTTTATAACAAAGTGAATCAGTTATACATATACATATGTTCCCATATCTCTTCCCTCTTGCATCTCCCTCCCTATACACTACCAAACGTAAAATAGATAGCTAGTGGGAAGCAGCCGCATAGCACAGGGAGATCAGCTCGGTGCTTTGTGACCACCTAGAGGGGTGGGATAGGGAGGGTTGGAGGGAGGATGAGTCTTTAGTCCTGATGGCTGCAAGAGAAGCTGCAAAGCTCAGGCACGCTCCACCAAGACGTGCGGGGAGGAGCCGTGCTGGTGCACGAGCAACCAGCAGAGTACACTGCTGCTTTGGCTTTGCTTCATTCCGTTCAAGTTAATTAATCATATTAATGATTAATTAATTAATCATATTAATCTTGCCTTTTAAGAGCCTACAGAGTTTTAATTTTATTTATTTTGGGACAAGATTTCTTCTTTCTACTTGAATTTAAGGCATCATGTATCACAGATACTGAAAGAAAAAAAAATTCAGGGTCTTTTAAAAACTAAGCTTATTTTTTTTCCAGTTATACATATACATGTATCTATTCTTTTTCAAATTTTTTTCCCATTTAGGTTATTACAGAATATTGAGCAGAGTTCCCTGTGCTATAAAATAGGTCCTTGTTGGTTATCTATTTTTAAAGTATAGTAGTGTGTATATGTCATTCCCAAACTCCCAACTTATCCCTACCCCGCACCTTTCCCCTTTGGTAAGCTTAAGTTTGTTTTCTGTGAGTCTGTTTCTGAAAAACCAAGCTAATTTAAAAATACCTGTCAATTTGCTATGGATTGAATAAAATAATGTCTATAGAAAAAGACCTGGGATATTTTCAGTGTAGATAATCAATGTTAGTTTCTTTTCCAACTTTCCATTACACATGTACTCAGTGGGAATTAAATGCTCCCATACTGTGATTACACAGCACTTTATACCCTTATTACAGTATTGATCTTACTTTCCCTGCTTTATCTCATAGTTGCTACCATGTCTCTTTCAGTGTTACTCATCCTTTTATCCTTCCTTAGAGCTTAACAGTGCCTTGTAAATGATACTCAATGAATTTTTGTTGAATTGATTTGTCATGATATATGAATGAACCCATTACACTGTCTAATGCACAATCATTAGTCTAAGCAAAAAAAAAAAAGTTTTAGAAAGTGAAATTAAACAGTAAGTAAGTTTAGTTCTTAAAATCCCCTATGAACAAAACTATATGATTATTTTCTGTGTAACTATTGGGTAGTCACAGGCAAGTTATATTGTCATAATGCTTCTAATATAAATGAACAAATATTTAGTTATAAGACTCTAAATAATAGTAGGGTAAAAAAATCATTCATTTAAATTTTGATTTCAGGTGCTTTTTTATTATAATGGATTATATTATATTACAAAACTTAATCAGTTTTGTAATATAATATAACGCACCAGAAACAAAGTTTTCAAATATGATTTGATTTCTGCTTCCTGGACATGTTTCCTGGGACTGCATAACAAAACTACTGAAGGCAACTGTGTCATCAGAACAAAAACAGTGCCAACTATTCTAAGAAATCTCTGCCAGGATAACTAAATACATTCAGTGGTAAGAGAAAATTCTTACAATTTACCTTATTAGTAGGGATAAATAATTTACTTGTTAATTTCATAATGACAAAAGAATTCTCATTTCTAACCATGGTGTTTCGGTTGTGTTCATTAATGGAATTTATAAGACATTTAAATCATTTATTAGTTCTTAAAATAATAGCATAAGGGGGTCAGAATTTATACTTATAATTCTTTTTTTCAGTTTTTGTTGTGATATAACTGACATACAACACTGTGTAAGTTCAAGGGGTACAGCATAATGACTTGACATACATATATATTGTGAAATGACTAGTACTTGAGTTTAGTTACCATCCATCATCTTATATAATTACAAATTTTTTTTTTTTGCTTTTGATGAAAACTTTTAGGATCTACTCTCTTAGCAACTTTCAAATATACCAGTACAGTATTTTTTATTATAGTCATAATGTTGTATATTATATCCCCAAGACTTATGTATAATAATATATTTATAATATTTTAATGCTGGATATTTTCTTATATAATACATTTTAGTTATATTACTTATAGTTATATCCTACTCCCGAAAAAATAAATTACAGAATAAAAAGTGATTTTAGTAAGTTAGGATATGATCATTTATACATTTAATATCTCATAGAAGGTTAATGGAATTTTAGTGCCACTTCAAGGATTAAGCTGCTGAGTTCTCTGTTTTTGGCTTTTCAGAGCCAAACAATTTGGGTGGCAACATAGATTAGTGGAGTCAAATACATTTTGGTCTGAATCCCAATTCTGCTGTGTGATTAATGGCAAGTAATATCTTAACTATTCCTCCTGGTTCCTCCTTTCCTCCTTCCAATGTAATCACTATCCCATTGGCTAGAGGTTTGTGACCTTGGGTAAATCAAAGAACCACTTCTCTGAGTATTGATTTCTCATCTATAAGGAAGGTTGTGAAAATTGGAGATAATACAAACATTGCTTAACAATGCATGGCATATGGTGGATATTCAATAAATGGTAGCTATTATTATTATAGAAAAAAATTTTTTCAATGCTTTCAAAATGTGAAAGAGTGGGAAAAAGGAGGAAAGGATGGATTACCCACCTTCTGTGTACAGGCATGGAGGATTTTCGATGATTCAACCTCTTACCTACAGGTGAGTTAGTGAATAGAGTTGGAAGGAAGAAAGGAGAAACAAGGAGGGATATCTAAGATATTACTTGCCCTTTATGCAGTAGAAATTCCTCTACAAATTCTCCAGTGTATTATAAACTTTTTCCTCAGTTAAATTTCAGTTATAAAAAAACTCTTAATAAGCACTAGACTGTAAAAGAAAGGTCCTTTCTTCTCAAGACCTGGTTCTCATATGAAAAATGCATTTCTTCCTTGTATTATGATTAAAAAAATTTATTTATTTATTTATTTATTTATTAATTTTGGCTGTGTTGGGTCTTCGTTTCTGTGCGAGGGCTTTCTCTAGTTGCGGCGAGCGGGGGCCACTCCTCATCACAGTGCGCGTGCCCCTCACTGTCGCAGCCTCTCTTGTTGCGGAGCACAGGCTCCAGACGCGCAGGCTCAGTAGTTGTGGCTCACGGGCCCAGCCGCTCCGTGGCATGTGGGATCTTCCCAGACCAGGGCTCGAACCCGTGTCCCCTGCACCGGCAGGCAGATTCTCAACCACTGTGCCAACCAGGGAAGCCCCTGATTAAAAATTTTTGACTGAAACATTCATCAAAGATAGCACATGGTAGTGTTTATTTATCTGATTACCTATCTACATTACCAAAAGAAATTTTCTCTTGACCACCACAGTATAGGACATTAATTACTGAATTTAATCTTAAGAATATCTTAGAAGAGTATTGAACTGGTTCCAATTCAATAAGCTCTTTGCTTAGTTACCTGGCAACCATCCCGATACCTAGAGAATCTAGAAACTCTTGAAACCAGTGTGGTATAGTAGTTAAGCACATTGGCTCCATTGTCAGATGGACCCAGGTTCAAACTGTCTTTACTATATTTTAGCTGTGTGACCTTGAAAAAGTCACTTACATGTTTCTGCTTCAGCTTCCTCATCGGTAATAGGGGTAATTATAAAGCTTCTCAGACAAAGCTGTTCTGATGATTAAATAAGAATATGAGCAAAGGACTTAGAGTATATATGCTGTGTAGTTAGTTCTCAAAAATATTACTATTCTCTAGTGAGAGGAGCAGATGGTTGGAAAAGGAAAAAAACTTGAAGAAAATAGACTAGGAAGCACCGGGGGAAATACATTAACTCAAATAGAAATTTAAAGAATATTTATTCTTTCCATTGACTATCAATGCAATACATGCTCATGACACAAACATTAAAACATGTGAAAAAAAGCACATAAAGAAAAATATTTACACAAATTCATTGCTGAATCTAAAATCTTAATATAAGTTTAAGATTTTAAAACATGTAAAAATTTTAGAAGAACCCTAAAGGACCTCCAAAATAAATAATCTAAGGATTTAAAGATAATACATCAAAGGGAGAAAGGCAGCTAGGGGAGCAGCTTAATGATCATGACACAAAAAGCATGCTCAGTGATGAAAAGAAGAGAGCAGTTCATCCAATTAAAAATAAATGGAGATGTAGAGGCAGGAACAAACTTAAAGTTGCTGAAAGATGGTGATAAGTCTGGCTTGACTGGGACAAGATGTTTGTTTTGGGGAATAGAGGTATATAGGGTAGGATAGCTGAATGGCATCATGCTGAGGACCTTGACATAAAGACAGCTTTGTTTATACTTGATTTAGTAGAAGATAGGAACTATATTTCTGACCTCAATATTAATAAGTTAGAAATAAAAAAGAGATAAGAAGGGGCTTCCCTGGTGGCGCAGTGGTTGGGATTCTGCCTGCTAATTCAGGGGACGCGGGTTCGAGCCCTGGTCTGGGAGGATCCCGCATGCCGTGGAGCGGCTGGGCCCGTGGGCCACAACTACTGAGCCTGCGCGTCTGGAGCCTGTGCTCCGCAACAAGAGAGGCCGCGACGGTGAGAGGCCCGCGCACCGCGATGAGGAGTGGCCCCCACTTGCCGCGACTGGGGAAAGCCCTAGCACAGAGACGAAGACCCAACATAGCAATCAATCAATCAATCAATCAATCAATAAATCTTTAAAAAAAAAAAAGAGATAAGAAGACTTCATAGATTTGGTAATTAAAAAGCATACTTCTAAATACTTCATGGGACAAATTATAAATCAAAATAGAAATTTAAAAATACTTAAAGTGGAATAATAATGAAAACATTATATAGCTTGTGAGTTGCAGCTAAAATAGTACTTTGAGGGCTAGTTATAACTATAAATACTTATATTAGAAAAGAGATAAAGTGGAAAATTAAGAAACAAAGTGAGAAGGGAAGGAAGTTAGAATGAAAATAAGAACCCAGAATTGAAGGGAGAAGTAATAAAAATCAAGAACTGATAACATAGGAAACAAAAATAATGACAGAGGATAATAAAAACAAATGTCGGTTTTTTGAAAAGACTGTTAAAATAGATAATCCTTTGATATAATTACTTAAGAAAAAAGGATGCAAATGATTAGAAATGAAAAGGGGTAATAACTAGAGCTCAGCAGAGAGTACGAAGATGATTAAAAACACTATGAATCCTTTACACGAATAAATTTGAAAATGTAGATGAAATGGACGATTTCCTAGTAACTTACCAACTATTGCAAGGGAAAAAAACCCCTATTTATTCAAACACGAAAACAAAATAAACAAACAAACCAAACCTACAGTACTTATGCAGATTAGCGCCATATTTTTCATTTCAACTAATTTTAGTCAATATTTAGCTCATGGGTTGGGCTTGCCTTGGATTGAATTGGGTCTACTTGCTGTACTATCCACCACTTCTAATAACCTTGGCTTCTAAGTTAGCTTCTATACCAGCGTCTTTTTCTAGGTTTCCAAGAACTGTTGCAAAGGGTGTCTATATAGTGGAATATAGTAATATTCTTTTCTCCCTTGATTTTTGACAGGGTTCTAATTGAGAACCACTGATCCAGACCTGCAGAATTATCATGACATTTACCTCTTAATCTATATTTGTAGAGAGAGGCATTATGATAAAATTTAATTATATTTTATTTAACTGCAGTGGTTAAATTAACTGCCTACACATTTTGCTCCATAGTTGAAATTTCAAAATATATCTTCAGTGGTAATTTTTCTTTTTGCAGGTGATGAAGATAGGGTTAAGAAAAATATGTGAGAGTCTCTTTACAGTATGAGCAAGCCAATCTTGATTGTGTCTTTTAATCAGGATGTCGATACCTGGGTGACCATGTCTTTCATAATCTACTCATCATCCTTTGAGATTTACCACTTTGGTCAAACCATTTCATTTAATACTAAAGCTTATTTTGTACTTCCTAAAATTTTATTTTTCAATTATGGGTTAAAAAAAGAGGGAAAGCAGAGAAGTTAAAAACAAACTTTCATTGGGTACCTGCTGGATGTCAGGCTTTGTGTAATTCCTTTAATCCTGAGGTAGATGATATTATTGTCTCTTTACAAATAGAAGGAACTCAACCAACATAAAAATTAACAACTTTTCTCAGGGTCACTTAACATTAATTAGGTAACTAGTAACTGGCAGAGCCAAGGATTCAAACTCATTCTCAGTTCTGTTTGACTCCATGCTTCTTTTGCTACACTACTTAAAACACATACTAGAGATTGTGGCACACTTACACACACATACACACACAGTAACAGAATGGTTTCTTTATTCAATCTTGATTCTGGAAATGAAGAATTAATTAGGATTAACCATGGTGAAGAAGACAGTCTCTGCTCTCACAGAAAAATTTATATTCTAGTGGAAAATGTGTGCTATGGGAACACACAGCAGGGGGAGCTAATCCAGAGTGAAGTCTGCTTGATCAAAGTTAATTTACTTATTTTATGGGATCATGTAGCACTTTGCAAAAAGTGGTTAAAGGGTAAAGAATAGTTAAACTATAGTGGTACCTATAAACTGATGAACTTTCTAAGATCTTATTTAATGTACGCTAAATATTTATGATGACTTTTGATTACAAGTTAAGTATAAAATGAGAATTACAGTACATTCCAATTTTAGAATATTACCTAAGCAGAACCAAGGTTCTGTGGTTTTACAGAAATTAGAGAACATTACCTGATGTTTTTCTTGAGGCTCCAGAATCTAATTTTTATCTCTATGCCAATAATTGCAAGTTAAATGCCCGATGGAATCACAAGGGAGTCTTAGTTCTTATTCTACACAGTCTTAATCTTCAGTAGCTTCTATTCCTGTTCTGTTACAAAATGCAGTTGAGGAAGGTTAGCATTACTATTGGCTTAAGGTAAAACTATGTCTCACATTTGGGCTTGATTCCGAAAGGCAGTATGTGCCTCTTGGCCTGTTGATTTTGAAAGCAGAATGCTTCAACTGTGAATTTACTCTATGAATTTACTACCATTCCGTGTCTATTAATTGAAATCTGCTATGTAGATTCTACAACTTCCATATAGTAAATTTATATCTACTCTAATAATAAGATACAGAACTGTTGGCCCGCAAATGATCTACCATGTACTTTAAAAGATAGCCTGACTGGGCTTCCCTGGTGGCGCAGTGGTTGAGAATCTGCCTGCCAACGCAGGGGACACGGGTTCGAGCCCTGGTCTGGGAGGATCCCACATGCCGCGGAGCAACTGGGCCCGTGAGCCACAACTACTGAGCCTGCGCGTCTGGAGCCTGTGCTCTGCAACAAGAGAGGCCGCGACAGTGAGAGGCCCGCGCACCGCGACGAAGAGTGGCCCCCGCTCGCCGCAACTAGAGAAAGCCCTTGCACAGAAACGAAGACCCAACACACCCATAAGTAAATAAATAAATAAATAAATTAAAAGCCAAAAAAAAAAAAAAAGCCTGACTAATTAGCGAAAAGGCTTTCTCCAGCTCAATTCTGATATTTAGAAGGTAGATCTAAAGGCAGTCATCTATGGGAGTGGATGGAAGATGTTAGAGGATTATTAATCGGAGGGAGGAAGAATGCTGACTTGCAGAAAAAAATGCTTGTCTAAGCACATTTTCATACCTCCTGAAAACTGCCTGATCCTGGCTCAATTCCCAGCTTGGGCATATATAATTTTCATTTGAAAAATAGTGGCTTACTAAAATGAGAGAAACATATCAGTCATTACATAAAAGGGAGTCAACAATTTTTCTTAAATGTAGGTTTTGATAAAATATGAATTTATCTGTTTTGAAGAAAAAAATGTGTATTTTCTTGGTTCTGTTACATATTTTTTCTTAATTCTGTTACATATATTTTAATGGAAAACCAATAGTAATTACCTGAAGAGCATAGCTCTTATTTTTTTAATACTCTTTTTTAATATTTATTTATTTATTTATTTATGTTTGGCTGCGTCGGGTCTTCATTGTGGCACGCCGGCTTGTCTCCAGTCATGGCGCACGGGCTCCAGAGCGTGCAGGCTCAGTAGTTGCGGTGCATGAACTCTGTAGCTGTGGCGTGTGGGCTCCACAGTGCGTGGGCTCTGTAGTTGTGGCACACAGGCTTAGTTGCCCCGTGGCATGTGGGATCTTAGTTCTCTGACCAGGGATGGAACCCGCGTCCCCTGCATTGGAAGGTGTATTCTTAACCACTGGACCACCAGGGAAGTCCCGCATAGCTCTTATTTTAAAAGTCACACAAAACAAATGCATGAAAGTATAAGCATAAATGATTTTTAAAAACTGCTTTACTTATTTATTTTTTAAATTTCCCCAGCTTGTTTTTAATTTTTTAAAATTTTTATTGGAGTATAGTTGATTTACAATGTTGTGTTAGTTTTAGGTGTAGAGCAAAGTGAAAAACTACTTTAATGTTGCTTTAAAAGGCACTTATTTTTTAAAAAAAGCAATAAGTGAGATTTGACTTTTAATGTTGAGAACAATATGAGCATAAAATGAATTATTACATCTTTAAATTCAATAAAGTATAGATATACTAAAGATACTTCTATGTATGATTGAATTATATACTATTGATGATTCGGTCTACAATAATTACCAAGACTTGGCCTTAGCAAACAAGTAACTGCTGAGTCTTTAATGTTTTCATCATGTTGATGGTTACACAGATATGATGAATGGGTGAATGGGACTGACCTCATCTTTCAGGTATGTCTCTCCTGTCCTGCCCATTAGGTTGTAAGGAGGAGAGGGTGGGGGATTCTCCATCCAGATGACTCTATCTCATCTCTGGCCCATACTTCTCTAGCCCATATATTTAGCCCACAGGCCTATTTGACAGCTCGAATAGGCTTATCATTGCTTATCTCAAAGGCACCTCACACTCCATGAGTCTAAAACTGAACTTCTAACCCCTTCCCACTTCCCCCAAAACCCCCAACACCTGACCTTTATTTAACGTTCCTTGTTTCAGAGAAGGGCACCATCCATCCTGTTGTGCAAGCCAGAAAACTATGAGTTATCTTTGATACCTTGCTATGACTCACCATCCATATCCAATACACAACTGAAGTCCTACTTATTTTACTTCCTAAATATCTCTTAAATCTATCTACTTTTTCCTAATCCAAACTACCATCACCTCCCAACTGGATGATTGCAATGGCCTTCACTCTGGTTTCCCTACTTCTGCTCCAGCCACTTTTAATTCATTCTCTTGAATTTTTTCAAACAAATCTGATATTATCATCCCCCAGCTTAAAACCCTTCAATGGTTTCTTATTGTTTATGTACTATGGCCTAACCTTCCCATCACCACACTGGCCATTCAGCTTCGGACACGCGCTATGCTGTTTCTACTGTCCGGAATGCTCTCGTAATGCTCCCTCCACCCCTCCTTCTGGCCTAATTAATGCCCACTCTTCCTTTGAATCTCAGCTTAATCTTTGCAGAAATTCTCCCTGACTCTTTTGATTGGATCAATACTGCCCTATTAAATGTTCCTCTAATATCATGTAAAATTCTTCATAAATATCTCTCTCCTTAATTAAATTGCAAGTTTCAGATAAGGACAGAGTTTGTATCTTGTTTTTTGTTGTTGTTCATCATTGTTCTCCAGTGCCCAGCACAATGCCAGGTGTACAGCAAAGTGAAAAACTGCTTTAATGTTGCTTTAAAAGGCACTTATTCTTTAAAAAAGCAATAAGTGAGATTTGAATTTTAATGTTCACTCAATAAATATTTGTTGAGTGAATCTTGCACAATTTTCCCAAATCAGATTCTCCTAACTTTTGGCTTAGGGTCTTATCCTACTGTTGATGTCTTTGCTTGGCTCTTCTTGCCTGAGCTTGACATTGCCTCTTCAGCTTTGGTCCTTTCCTTGCCTACATCTCTTCATTTTTTAAGGCTACAAACTTTTCAACTGCTTTGGGCAAACATTCTGTAAAGTTCAGTTTGGCCTTGTGACCCTACACTTCAGTGCAGGGCCCTCACCTGTATGCATTGAGACCCATACAATGTCCAATTCAACTTCACACATAGAGACTAATGTCTATACCTACTCCAACATCTACATTATATCTATTGGGAACATTTGTGGCCATAAACCCCAGAGAATGCAAAGGTAATATATAAAACTTTATAACCACAATTAAGAACTATCTTTTTTCTTTCTGTTTTTACTTATTCAGTGCTCTAAAAATTTATCCTTTAAAATAAAAGTTTCAAAGTTCAGATAAAATATCTTAAATAACTTCTAAGTTTTTTCAAATAAATTACCGAATTAGTGTTACAATGAAAATATGCCTTTTTCTTCCTTAAATAGTCATTTAACAGAGTTTATCTCAACAATAGAATCAATTATTGGTAAATTGATTTTTGAACAGTATCTTTTGGCTTGGCCAAGAAAAAATTACTATGGTTAGGTGAATTGTCTCATATATTGATGGCTCTAAAGTAGTTTTCTGGGTATGGCAGTAGGGAATGACACAAATGTTTAGGAATGTGATTGGAGTTTGGAGGAAAGGTACATGCTTCTAGGAATTTTTTTTTTTTTTAATTTTAAAACCAAGCCTATCTCTGTACCAAAGTTCTACTATATAGAATATTGTCTTGTCCCATGTGTTCAAGTCCATGTCTTGTTTCTTTGTCTAGCATCCCCGACACTCTGGGAGAGTGGCCTTGACTTATTTTCTACTCCTGATGCTGAATTCTAATTCCCACGTCAAGATTTCTTTTATATGCTGTTGAACCTTGGCACCATGATCTTAAATTTCCATTTATTGCCTTTTCCTGGTATCGCTTCCTTCAGAGAACTGATAATGCTCATTGACTGTGGCTTTCTTCTGTGGCCTACAGACTGTATTTCCACTCTTGTCTGTTGCTTGCACATCCTTTTCACAAGTGACTACATGTCTGTTCATTCCCTCTGAGTCTGTGAGGCCTCTGAGTCTTGGTGAATCCTATTTTGGACCGTCCTCCTATTAATGAGTACCTCATATGCCATCCAGCTCAAGGAACTGGACTATCATGCAGGATTCTGGTCCAGACAAGTTACATCATCTATTTATTCACTCATAAGCATTTATTTGGTAGGTTAGGAGATCATCTGATATTTGTCAGGTCCTGTGATTATAAAGTCGAAGAAGTCATGATCCTTTTCCTTAAGAAATTTAGAGCCTGCAGGAGAAATACCTCAACTACACCACAGTACATACCTCAACTACACTACAGTACGATATGTCAGTGATTACGACTGGGGAATGCACAGGGTACTAGGGAAGCACAAAAGAAGGGGCATTTGTTATCAGCCTGGGGAATATATAAGGGTGAGGAAAGACTTGAATGTGACTATTTTTGAATTGTTTTTAAATACAAGTAGGCATTAGCTAAAGGGAGAAACGGGAGAAAAGCATTTCCAAGTGGAAGAAACTGTAGACTCAATGTCACTGAGGTGATCATGTCTCCTAGGTTCCTGCCTGTCTTTGATCACAACATTTCACCAATGGATCAATATATAGCCTTGTTTTATGTATATTTCTCTTTATAGACACCTTATTTAAAATACCTTGTTGATTCATCTACATTGAACTCATAGCCAACAGCACTTATAACTCATGTCTGAATAAAGCTTATCTAATGCATGTATTTTCTCCATAAGGCATATCACAACCTTCTTGCACGTAAGAACACGAGACAGTACTTCAGCACTTGGAGGCTATTTAAAACAGTGAAATCATCAAAAAAAAAAAAAAAAAAAAAAAAGCAAAAAACGTGGCACTTAATAAACTGCAAAAAGGAAACCTGTTCACAGTATGAGCTGAAACAAGAAGGCAGAACATTGCCTTGTTCAGCCTCAGCTAGGAACATGTGTGTTGGGCAAATCAAATTTTTCTCTGCTCTGTGAATGTCCTCCAATGACCATGAAATTGCTACAGGTATTGATTTTGGGGTTACAAATAAACTGTTGCTAGTAAGTTAATTTGCATATATGGAATTGTGAATAATGAGGATTGACTATATTTCCAACACAGTGGCTTGGGGAACTGCAAAATCTCAGGAACCAAATAGACAAACGGCTGTATCACCTCAGGCTCTGAGGGTATGCTTGACCACACCTATTGTGACTAAAATACCTTAGCATAGAAAGTGATTAAATGGTGAAGTAAATATAGATACAGAAAATTTTAAATTTTCTTATCTGGCTCCAATATAGCTTACCTATATATCTTTTCATCTTGCCGTTGATAGAGGCAAAGGGAAAAGGCAGATTATGGATTTGATTTCAGGTATGTTGTATTTTCTGAGTTACCTGATCCACAGAATTACCCAGTTCTTCAATAAATTCTATTTGATTCACCCTACTGCTTATAAGGTGTTTAAAAATTTGAACAATAAGGCTTCATGTAGCTGGAATCAAATTGATAGTTCTGCCTTTATTTTAAAAAATACACCATCCTGGGCTTCCCTGGTGGCGCAGTGGTTGAGAATCTGCCTGCTAATGCAGGGGACACGGGTTCGAGCCCTGGTCTGGGAAGATCCCACATGCCGCGGAGCAGCTGGGCCCGTGAGCCACAATTGCTGAGCCTGCGCGTCTGGAGCCTGTGCCCCGCGACGGGAGGGGCCGCGATAGAGAAAGGCCCGCGCACCGCGATGAAGAGCGGTCCCCGCACCGCGATGAAGAGTGGCCCCCGCTTGCCGCAACTGGAGAAAGCCCTCGCACGAACCGAAGACCCAACACAGCCAAAAATAAAAATAAATAAATAAATAAATAAGAAAATCCTTAAAAAAAAAAAAAAAAAGCTGATTTTCCAGGGCAGGCAACATGCATTTAAAAAAAAAAAAAAATACACCATCCTTTTTTGCTTAATTCTGTGTTCAGTAGTTTCATTTAATCATGTTTTATCAGGAGATAGATAGTATGGGTCCTTGCCTAATTGTACCGCAGGGCTTAAAATGCTTTTATTTTGTTCTTAGGGTGAATGTATACAGAAGAGAAAGTATACAGATCTTTGGAAAAAAGAGGATGCGATGCATTTGGGGCATGACCCTATCCAACTCTGGGGCTGGGTCTGCCTGGGGCAATGAATTCAGCTATTTGATCTCAAATCTCATTTCTTACCCCAAGTATCTTTTCGTAGATGTTGCTAAAGAAGATTAAGAGGGGACCCTCATCTGTCAACTGAAAATGTTTCCCCAGATTGAATAACGTTTGAAAACAAAGTGGTACAATAGAGGGTTTAAAAGAGTGATTCAGGGGGCTTCCCTGGTGGCGCAGTGGTTGAGAATCTGCCTGCCAATGCAGGGGACACGGGTTCGAGCCCCGGTCTGGGAAGATCCCACATGCCACGGAGCAACTGGGCCCGTAAGCCACAATTACTGAGCCTGCGCGTCTGGAGCCTGTGCTCCGCAACAAGAGAGGCCGCGACAGTGAGAGGCCCGCGCACCGCGATGAAGAGTGGTCCCCACTCGCCGCAACTGGAGAAAGCCCTCGCACAGAAACGAAGACCCAACACAGTCATAAATAAATAAATAAAAGAACGTGAATTTCAAAAAAAAAAAAAAAAAGAGTGATTCATATTTATGCAATCTTTTAATTATCATTTACTACCAAAATATTTGCTTGTTACTGTGAATGCCCAGTCTGTTTTTATGATTCTGCCTCTTAAATTCTTTGACAAATTAGGAACAACAAGAATTTAAATAAGTATCTTTTGTTGGTGAAGGAGAAATCCACCACTTCCTAATGGTATTTATTTTATGGAAGAAAAGGAACTTTGTTATTATTACATGAGGGCAGGAAAGCAAAATTAAAACAAAGCCAGATAACACTGTGACTGAGAAAAATTTGGTTTGTCTGGGAAGCCATTCCTGGGCAATTTGACAACAAAGAGGATTTTCTTTTATCTGAGCATCCTGAGCAATGACACTGAGGAAGTTTATTGTGTCTTTGGTTTGACTCTACAAAATTGACTTATAATGATTCTGAGTATCCCTTTGAAAGTGTAAGATAATGGAGGATAATGTTAAAGTTTTCCACTTCATGATTCGGTGTCTAAAAATACACCTTTGTGAAATTTCTTAGACTCTTTTTCTAAGAATGTTCTCATCATAGCATGATTTGTTTCTGGTTCACTGAAGCACCATATAGCAAATTGACTTTTGAGGAAGACTTACACTATGGTCAGTATTGGTTGTAAAGGTTGTGTGACTGAACAGATTAAAACCCCATTCCCAATAAAGAGTATATATTTATTGTTGTTCTGCAGATTGCATATTTTCCTTGTGAAAACCTTTAGTTTATATTCACTCACGTTAAAACTCTGATTCCAGATGGACATTTCTAAATACGTCATCTATATACATGCCTTAAAGTACTGCTCTGATCTTTTCTTCCTCCTCCCAGCAAATGAATTATTTATAATTCTTTTCATAAAGAGATAATCAGCTAAAGAGCTTTCTTAAAGGTGGCAAAACTAAAAAGCAAATTAATTTTATGATTTCAAAGAATTAGCTGACATTCATTTCTTATAATGTTTTCAAACTACTTTAGAACTCTCAAAGGAAGAATAATGGTCCAGTTGAGTGCTATACGGTTTCCTTTATGGACAGAGTAAGCCATTTAATCTTGACAGACTCAAATTGTTCTTGATTTTCTGCCATGGATATCCATTGCAGAAATAGTACTTGTGATTAATAGCATTTTGTCCACTAACCAAAAGCATTTATAAGGTATACCTGGAAAATATTCCAAAATGGAGGATAACATTAAAGTTTTAAAAGTTTAGCAACTGAAAAATCAATATCAGTTGGGGAGAAAAAGCTATAAAAGTAGTTTTAGGAGAGACAGAGATAAATTTTTAGATTTTCATTAATTTTAAGGAGAAAGTGGAAGAAAAAACCTTTAAGAGACTTGATGGGAAATATTTTTTTCCTTTTTATAATGAAAATTATACCAGGCATTTACTTATACAAATGTATATGTTCAAAATATGTAGAAGATTCTCCAATTGAATAGATCATTGTAAATGTTTTATTAGTTACCTAGAACCTCCCACCTCCCCATTTATGTTGTGCCATTAAGGTAAGAATTCTAGAATGGTGGTGGCAGCAATGCAGAGAGAGCACTACAGACTTAGAAAAACAGCAGTATCCAAAAATAGATTCTATGTTTTAGTGATTACAGGGAGTCACATTTCCTCCCATCATATATAGACCCACGAGGTAAAAGCAAAACCGAGATGCGAGGGGATATGCTAAATTGGTCCTAAAGCAGACTTGCAAACAGACTAGCTTTGGGGCATATTCTTGCAAAAATTGTCAGCCTAAAAAAATTTGCCAGATGTGTATATGTACAAAAGGCTAACCAAAATGGTGTTATCACTGTATACAGCGTATGTTCACTGATTAATTCAGTTATGAATTTATTTATTCAGTCAACAAATATCGATATTTACTGAGTTTCAATAGCCGGAAAAGCACGAGAGTTAAGTAAATAAGAAATGACCTCTGCCCTCATGGAGGAAAAGAGAGTTAACATTTGTTGAGAGAAAACAATGGCCCGGCGCTTTACATATCTTATACCAACTCGATGAGGGGAATATTTTTATCATTCCTCCTTCTCTACCTGAGGAAGCTGAGCCCACAGGGGTTAAATAGGCTGCTCAAGGTCACTCATACAGTAAGTGGCCGAGTCAGACTTCCAAACCCTGTGGTGCCTGGAATTTAGCAGGAAGGACAGAAACATACCTATAACACAATTACCTATAACACAGATCGTGACTTGGTCTGAGAGCACAGAGAAGGGAGCTATTCATTCTGTTGTCTCTAAGTCACCTCTGGGAAAGCTTCACAGAGAAGTTGCATTTGAGCTGGGCCTTGAAGGTAAATGGGGGAGAGCATTTCAGGTAGAGACACGAAAGTGCATTGTAGGTTGAAGAAACAGCGTATAGTCACTGTTTCTCACACTTGTATTCATACCACAGTTTTGAATTTTAGAATATTTGGCAGCATAGCTGAACAATGCCCTGGCCAGCAATCATTACAACACAATGAGTCTCACAGGCTTTGGAGTTAGGAGACAGGCTTTGAATCTAGGCTCGGCCACTTACCAGTTGTGGGAACTTTGGAAAATCATTTAAGCCTTGTTTGATTAAATGGGAATAATCCTCATGAGGCTATTTTAAGGAGAGTATGAGTTGATGCATGTACAGTGTTTAGTTTAATATATATAGCACATGGTAGACACTCACTAAATTGGGTGTTATGAGTACCACATCACAACAGTATCTGAGGATATCTGTAAGAGCCTTCAGTTATTACACAATTCTCTTGCTTTTTTCACCATGGCATTGTTTGACTAGAACTGTATCGTACCAAACTGATTCAGCTCTCCTATATACTCGCAAGGCACAATTTCAGTAATATTCTCTTTCTATCCTGCTGGCTTGCTGCTTGGTTAGGCCTCTTATCTTGTACTCTCAACATCATAGAATCTTCTTTATACCGCATTGCAGGACCCACTTGACTTAATGTACAATTTGGCAGATATCACAGTATAATGTGCATGTTTAGGTTTAGAAAAAATATATTTTACCCATTTACCACTTCGGTAGCACATATGGGGAGGGGTACACAGTGTCCCCAAGCCTAGTGGTGAGAACCAACTGTACAGAGTAGGCTGCATTGGGGGTAGGGTGGGGTATAGGGGAAGGAGGCAGGAGAGTGGTAGAAGCCAGTCAGGTTATAGTCAGACTGGAAAAGAACTTGAATACCATGCTGGAGAGTCTGGTCTCCATCCTGCAGAAATGGAGAGCCAGGGGAAAAAAAACAAAAGTAGGTGTATGGACTGAATTGTGTCATTTCCACCCCCACTCCTGCAATTCCTATGTTGAAGCCCTAACCCTCCGTGTAACTCTATTTGGAAACAGATCCTTTAGGGAGGTAAAGTTAAATGAGGTCATTAGGGGCCCTAATACAATAAGACTGGTGTCCTTACAAGATGGGGAAGAGACACTACAGCTTTCTCCCTCTGCCATGTGAGGACACAGTGAGAAGGTGGCCATCTAGAAGCCCGGAAAGGAGGCTTCATCAGAAACCAACTCTGGAGGCACCTTGATCTCAGACTTCCAGCCTCCAGAACTGTGAGAGAATAAAATTCTGTTATTTAAGCCACGTGGTCTGTGGTATTTTGTTATGGCAGCCCTAGCAGACTAATACAGTAAGAAAGCAGCATAATAGGATTTGGGTTTTAGGGAGATAACTAGTGCAGCATGGAGGATATTCTTTGTTTGGTCAACTCTATACATTCTTTGAAGCTCAGTTCCTTTGGGAAGATTTCTTGATTCCTTAAGCTTGACTTTGATGTCCTTCAATGTGTTCCCATAGTATTAAGTGCATACATCTATCATGAAAATGTATCATAATTCCTGCCTTTAATTGGCATTCTCCCCCACCAGATTATAAACTCCTTGAGATCAGGGAACACATCTTGTCTTTGTATTCCCAGCATCTAGTACAGTACTTGGCACATGGCAGGATCTCAATAGATATCTGGGAATTAATTAAGTAATTAATAATAGAAGAACCTGAGGCAAGGAAATCAGTTCTAAGACTACCATTAGCAGAACATCTACTTGTAACTCATCATATTGTCTTAATTGTTTGACAAAAGATGAAAGAAGTTGATAATAGTTTGTCTTTAATCTTTTATTTCTAATCCCTTCCAAAAATGAAATTAAAACACGCTGAAGAAGTCAACTTTTAATGATCTTTGCTTCACTGAAAATTAGGTTCCCTTCCCACTATTAAGTCCTGGTATAAATATACATTATCTAATATCCTCAAGAGAGAATAAAATGCTGACTATTTCTAATCACTTAATTTGTTTGGAGGAATCACCAAGAGTCCACAAAGGAAACTAATGTGATCAGCAAACTCAAATGCATTGTTGTGTAATTTATGTAGAATTCCCGATAAGTCTTTTGGACTTTGCCAATACATCTGTTGATTAAAGACATTAGGCCAGACGAATCCTCTATCTGCTTTTAAAGTACAGGAACAGTTAGAGGAATGGAATTTATCCATTAACCAAATAAAATGTTTCTATAAATCACGGTACTAATTATTGAGTTAGAGGCTGTGTCTGCAAAAGAAAAGCAAACAAGGGATGTTGCCAAGAAGAGACATGTTCAGTTGATTTGACAACACCAATGTGTTTAATTGCAGCCTTTAGGCAAAATGGTTCTAGATGACGGACTCATTCCTCTGATCACTTAATTTTGACCTATTAAGATAGTCAATTCTATTCAGTTTTTCCTGTTCTTACAATATTTCTGTTCTTACAACACTGTATATGGTTTGGGGCCTTATTGGGTGGAAAGTGTGTGAATCCGTCTTTCCCCACTTCCCTCTGATTTCACTGTTCTTACACATCCTTGGGCTTTTGCAGAGACTGAGAATAGCCAAAGTTTAATAGAATTTCTTAATCTTAAATTAAAATTCTAATAAAGGTCTTCCTATTGCTCAAGCTGATATACTAGAAGCAGAAAATTTTTATATACATATGTTAAAAAAAGAATAATTGGGATGATTTAGAAAATAATAATGAAATTTTAATGCAAATCAGATGACTTTCTGAAATATTGGCCTACCTTTTGGAGATACTTTTTTTTCTCCTCAGATTCCTGAATCTTTAGGGTTTCAGCAGTGACATCTCTTCTCTCTAAAGAAAATAGAATCAAATACAATCTGAAATAATTTTATCATGATTTTACAATAATGTTGATAAAAAATTAAAGTTTAAAAGGTAATACATAAAGTAGGAAGGTAAACACAAATACGTACTGTCTTGAAACTTTATGAACCAGATTCATAAATAACTGGAGACTGAATTAATCAGCTCTGGCTGCAGGGAACCTCTAATCTCTTTAGAAGAGGAGTAGCCCAAGTCCAGAGACAAGAAAAGGTCTCTAAACAGAACTTACTTGCAGTATCATAGATTACAATTTCTACATTCCTATTCAATGTGTTATAGGAATTTAGGCATTTTCCTCTGGATAAATGGGGTGGTCCCTGAGGCAGGGTCTTGGTATGCAATTCAGAAAGTTATGCCAAAGGAAGAAGTTGTATCTTTACACTTATTACCTATTTTTTTTTTTTAAGAGTCTAGGAATCAGGATATTGAAAGGCGTAAAACTTGGTACTTACTGCTTTTCTCAAGGAAAAAAGGCTGGAAGTAACTTTTCTCTAAAAAATACAAAAGGGAAGTAGTCATTAGAAAAACCATAGCATTAAAGGTATTTAATTTTTTTATACCTGTAAAAATTGCATAATAGTTTCCCATCTTAGGCCTTACAGGTCAGGGAACTTGGTTCCTAATGTTGACTCTGCCTTCAACCTTCTCTAGGGCTTTCACTTTTGAACTCTATTATGTGAAAAACCATCCTTCATATCCTTTCAGCCAACATATAACATTTGCCGAGATTATTCTACACCGTTTAGGCAAATAGATGTCATAACCAAAGGATATTTTCAGATGGACTTTTAGATGTAACAAAGATACCACTGATCATTTTGGGGTGGAAGGATTGCTGGGAAGATTTTAGAACTGTTTTTTCAGGGTTTTAGACATCTGAATGAAAGATTCTTATTTTAGAATTAGGTTCGGCAGTTTCTCCTGGGAGGGGCTCTGGTGTCTGCCCCGTGGTTAGGGAGGAGGCAGAAATCGCTGACAGGAGGCAGCTACTCACCAAGTGCACTGCTCCTCGAGGGCCGCGCCACCGGCAGACGCTGACTGCTACCTCTGGACAGCACCAACTGAGATTCGTTAGGGGGATACATTGACGCCCCGATCCAGAACTGCTTGGCCAAGTTGGCATCGTGATCCGAAGAGCCGGTGAACACCAGTAATCCCTGCGGGTGAGTGTCACACGACTCCCTTCGGCTGCTAAGACCGTTGCTGGGCCTCGTTTCCATGGCAACTCAGGACGCTTCTCCAAGCTCCCTTGCCCTTCTCCCAGACCCCCCCCCCGCCCGCCCGCCCCCCCTCCACCGGAAACCCGCTAAGTTGGCCACAACCACGGCCGGAAGCCCTTAGTTTCCTCGATAGAAGCTGGGGTCTAGCGCGCGCGCTTGTGCGCCACCTGAATCCCACTTCTGCAGTGATCGCAGACTTCGGGACAAGTCCAAGCCTTCGTGTCGAGATAGGAGAGTCAAAACATCAACTTTGGGGCGTCTTGTCCTGTTGGAGTCAGTGGGGGAGCACTTCAGCTCTCTTTTATTCTGAGTTAGCCTCCAACCCACCACCTCCACCCCCCGCCCCTCCCCCCACCCCGCGACCAGCTTCCTTTCCCCCCAACTATATCTAAATAAAGCTTCCCTTAGCTCCACCGTCCCAATCCCCTTTCCACACCAGATTGCTGTAGCTCAGCACCCTCTATGGGGAAGTTCTGGGCCTGCAGTGGTTGGTGAATTCAATAAGGCAGCTAACAATCTAGCCTATGGAAGCTAGAGGTGTGAACTGGGCTGATAGGCACCTCTGTATATAATGTTTGATACACTTTCTCCCCTGCATCCTTTAAGACCAATCTTACGGAAAGAAGGTCGATTTAGATTGTAACATCAGTCCCACTAAAAGCTGCTTAGACTGCAACAGTTGTAAATATATCGGATGAGTGGACCCAGTCCCTTCATGAAAAACACTATAAAAATTTTGGTTAATGAATTCTTATAAAAATATTAATAAGTGTATGTGCATAGCTTTCCCGGGAGATCTGGTTAATCTAGGAACAATTTAACCGTTTCAGCGATAGGAAAGTTGTAATTACTGTGGCAGGAATTGAAATGGACATCATAAAACCAATTTAGGAAAGGAAATGGACACATTGGTAATAATCACAATTTAGTTTCCTTATGGCCTTATGGTTTCCATAGTGACCTATGGCACTTTATACTTTCAAGATATTAATACAGTCTCACAGAAAGATAGCTCAAAAATTGATAATTACAAATCTATACAATGACAGTCAGCTAAGGAGAAAACTATTCCCCAACATATCCGAAAATTTTTTGGTTCAGAGCCTGAAGCAATATTGAAAAATTGTATATAAAGATATACATATATTACATATGTTGTATATTTAGCAGCCAAAATGTTGATATCTTTCTTGGCTGACCTATTGAAAAATAGGCAATGGGTACTGTTAGCAAATTCCAATCCCCCAAATCCCCCCCAACCCCCAGAACACTGATATGCACAGGCAGCTCATTTAGATGAATTCCCAAATCTTTTTACCTGGCCGTGTGGTTAGTGATTGGTACTATTAGCAATCAGCTAACTACACTGCCTAGTAACTAGACTCACAGAAAAAAAAAAGGCTTTCATCATAAACTGCGTCTCAGGTTGGTGCCCCATACGTTGCGACAGGCAAATCATTGTTTCAGTTGTAGCTCACTTTACCTGGGGGGTTGGTGAATACCCTACTAAATAATGAAAAATAGGCACAATGAATCACAACAAACAGCATTAAGCGTTACATAGGGGGCCCCACCCAGCAGTTTAAATGTCTTAAAGCCATTCAACATCACGGATTTCGCTTTGCTTACATGGTATTGTACAATCTTACTTTTACTCCTAGAGGTTGCTAACAGTTTAACCATATCTAGAAGCAGCAGCTCGCAGGAGTCTGCAGGGGTTACTAGCATGTTGACAACGTGCTCCGTCAGCAGCGCTAAACGCTGACGCATCAAATCTCGAAGCTCAGCGGGCTCTTCTCAAATGCTTGGGGTCGGCGGTTTGCCGCCGAGGGTGGCGTCTTCCTCCTGGCGGGGCGGCGGGTGATGCTGTGTCTTGTTTTGATGGCAGTGGAATTAGTGATTGTAAGCATCAGAGTACAATCAGCTAATTACACTGCCTACAAACCGAGCACCGGGCGCCCGCGCGCTGCAGCTCCCGGACGGTTCGCAGCGCCGACGCGGTATCCCCGAGCGGGCGGGCCGCGGGATCGGGCCCGCCGCGACCCCGCATTTCACCGGGGGCGACGCCCGACAGTGCCTAGGCGCGAGGCCCAGGACGCGGGTCCTCGGAGGACGCCTCCGAAGGCTCCCGGGCACTCTCGCCCGGCCCGCTGGCTGCGCTGGCCCCCGCCGGACTCGCCGCGCACCCTTGGCACTGCCAGCGGGCGGCGCTCCAGCGGGGACCTGCACCCCCAGGTTCGGGCCCCCCAGGCCCAGGTGACTCCCGGGAGCGCCCAGCCAGCTGGCTTCACCGGGGCCACCGAATCCCTGCGCCCCGCCTTCCCTGCCGCCGTCTCCCGCACCTCCCATGGCCCTCCCGCTCAGGTTCCCTTCCCTTCCCCGCCCCTTCGTTTTCTCGGGCCGGCTCCCACCTCCCTCACCCGGGTCCGGCCAGCCCCAGAAAACTTCTCTTCAGTTCTGGGCCCAACTCTAGAGCCGGCTCTCTCAACCCCGTGCGCCCCGCCGCTCCGAGTGGCCGAGTAACCGTGGCCGTGGCGGGCTAACCGCCCTTGGAACCCCGCGGGTGGAAGGGGCGGGGCGGGCGCGAGACGGGGTGGGATGGGGGAGGGGCTGCATGGGGGAGGGGAGGAAGCAGCGAGAAGGGGCGGAGGGCGGGCCCCTGTGGGGAAGAGGCCCCGGAGGCAGACACTGGTCTTGAGAAGTTCCCTGAGCTCCTCCCCTCCCCCCTCTCCAAGAAGTCCCACAGGCCCTCCCAGTTTTCAAACCCATCCGCGTCAGGGAAAACACCTTGCTGAGTACCAAATTGTAGGCTAGAATTTTCTAATGGGCGGTTGGCCTGGGTAGCCTGTGAAGTGCAGGAGGACAGCCTTTGAGGTCCCATCTGTACCCTTGTGTTCCCCGTGGGTTCTCTCTTACACTCTCGGAGGGCCATGCAATAGGGTGGGATCTGTATCTTCTAGTAAAAGAGTGAGACAGCCAGCTCATTAGTTAGATCAGAGTTTGGACCACTTGAGATCAAGGCCACAGTTTTGTACTCTGTAGGCCAGCTTTAGGCAAAAATGAGTCCTACTTCCAGCATATAATTATTTAAATACCTGCTATATGTTCAGGACCTAAGGTCATTCATTCCACCCTCCCTATGTACAATCTGGATGGTAACACAAGGTGAACGTACATTATTTGCCATTCAAGACAGTATATAGTAAATTACTAAGGTGGGTAGAAATAAAGGGGGCAGGGTGGGGCATGTAGGAGAACTGTAATTGGTCAGGGAAGTTTCATGGAGGAGGTGGCACTAGAGTAGGTCCTTGAAGCAAGACTAAATTTGGACATTCAGGGTGAGGGCTGTGGAGGAGAGAGAAACAATGTCTTGTGACCGGTTACATTTTCTTATTCTCACAATTCCACATTGGATGATGTAGGTGTGTTTATGTGTGCATTTGGAGTAGATTGGGCAAAGAGGATAATTAGGATTTCTGGGAGACGTCTACTAATAATTCTTTCCTTTAGTTACTCTTTCCCCTTGTTTCCTTCAGTGCATGAATCAGGAGAGAATAAAGAATATTCTCTGATTACCCAATTTGTAGAACTCAATTGGAAGTAGCCCCCTGACTGCCCTTTGGTCTTCATGCACCCAGGATGGATTACTTGTTGTTGACCCCAAAACCTTAGTTCTAAATTATTGCCCACAAAGTAAAACTCCCCAGTTATAGATTGGTTCCCTAAACCCAGCAAGTGGTCTCATAGACGCCACTCAACGTGGATAGGCCCAGGTGATCTAGATCATTCAACACATATTCTAAGCTCACACTGTTAAAACACCAGAAGAACTTCTCAAGGATGAATTTGAGTGAGTTTTAGCATTATCTTTGAATATGAAAGACAGCCCATTGTTTGTTAAATGAATCATTTCTTCTGTGTACACCAAAGAGAAGAGTAAGAAACCAAAGTGAAGTATAAAATGTACAGTACAGAAAACGTTAATTGTAAAAATTAACTTGTAAAGTTAAATTGCAAAAGGCAGGTCATTTACAGCTAACTGTAATTTGTATTCATTGTATCATTGGGAGAGGCACAATGTTGTTGAATACATTATGTAAACCCCTCACATGCCTTTAACATGTATAATATACGAAGCCATATCAGGCAACATGCTGTAATCAGAGCTAATTAACCTCTGAGCTCTCTAGAGATAACTGAGAACCAATTTTGTATTTTCTAGTTAAATATACATATATAAATAAAATCAGGAGCAAAATAGCCTCCATTCCATTAACAATATGCAGACTTACAAGCCTTGGTTAGGACATAGTTACAAAAGCAATTCTGTTCTTTCAAATTGTTAGTCATTTTTACCCAATACAGTATTTAATACCTCTTTTTTGATTGATGTTTTATGATTATTAGTTGCGTCTTACATGTCTTACCTGAGCTGAATTGCTGCCATCCAAGGCAATGGTTGCAGTAGATGCCTTGAAATTTAGATTTTTAAAACTTATCTTCAAAGGTGATAAAAAATAAAGAAAACTTATATAAAAGTCATCAATATGCGATGCCTACTGAAATAAGATTTTTAAAATGCAGTTTATTTTGTAGGTAGCACAACTAAAAAATTAAAATAACGAGATGAAATGTGTGTGGCCTAATTCTGTTTAAAAAAAAAAAGAATGCTTGTTCTTAGGGTTGCTGTTGATTTGGCCTGCAGTTACTAGAGAAACTCCAAGGATCTCATTCCCTTTATGGTTCATGTCTAGACATGCCTGGAGACCAGGGAGACCCATGATTTAATCTAAGTAAGAATGCTTGTGGTGTTTTAAATGCCCAAACAGAAGAGTGCATTTGTTTTAGACAACACCAGGAAGGTACCTTTCAGGGGACTTGTTTACTGTTGTATTTAATTTCTGGGCATTTGGTGATTAGGAAGATGGGGAAGGTGCACTAAGGGAAGGAGGTGAGATTGGTTGTTAGGAGGAAACCAAGAAGAATGTAGAAAACAAATATGTTCTGCTTTAGCTTTGGCAAATTTATATTGGCTAAATTTATCACTCCTAAAAAGAACTAGAGTGATGCGAGTTGGGAATTACAAAAGGTGGAGACAACTTATTCTCTGCTAACAGCACACACAAACATACCCCCTGAACATTTTCTAACTTCCACAGCTTTTGTCAGGGAGGAAGAAGTGAAGAATCAGACTGAGGAGAAATTATTGGAGTTTAGAAGCTTCTTTTTAAACCTGTTTTTCAAGTGTATATTTTTTCTTAGGAAATATAAAACCATGTTTTGATTTTTATGTAGATCAATTAATGTCAGATTACCTTATTAACATTCATGATACTATAAATAGGAACTAATTTATTTGTTGAAGCAAGACTAGATTGAGGTCAACTTGGTGCCTTTGAAGAACTAAAAATCAACAAATCTGTTTAATTATGAGAGGAGATTTTCTTTCAAGCTAAAATGAGCTGCCAGCAATTTTTCTAATTTTACTTCTGATTCCATTTCATTGTACTCTCATTAGTAAGAGTGCACCAGATACTTAATTAGCTTCGTTTCTACTTATTGATTAATCAATACTGTTGCTTTCCATATGAAAATGTTAAATTAATTTATCTTTTTGTAAATCAGGAACAATCTGAAAAATAAGCTTTATAATTAGAGTTGCTTGAGCACTTAGTTATGACCTAGCAGCAGGAGCAAAGTTATTGCATATTTGTCATCTTTAGAGAACATAGTCTAGGGATCTATGGTCTAGTTAAAGAGGAAGACAATTTCTATACATAGATAATTAAGATAGTTAGAGTATATTAATTTTATTACTATATCAATATAAGTTGTATATTATTTATATACTTATATAATTATTTTAAGTACCAAGATGGTTAGATTAATAGGTGCTTCAAGACTCCTGAATACTAATGTGAGCTTCATTATTGCCAACATTTAGGAAAAAGAAAAAAGGAAAACACCAAGGATTGGGACACAGAGAAGGTTATGTGGAAACTGTGGGCTCGAGCCAGCTCTGGAAGGAAAAGTAGGACATAGATAAAGGGAAAAGATAGAGAGGGTGCTCTTGGTAGCAGGAGCAACTTATGAAGAAAAAACACAAGCAAATTCATGGACATTGTAATACACGTGGCTAATAGGAGAGCAATGAATGTGTCCCCACTGGGGAAATAAGATTAGAGAGTCAAGTAAGTAGGAGATAGATCCTGGAGCACTTTAGGTGTTAGGCCAGGGAATTTTAATCTCATTCTTCTGTCTGAGGGGCTGTGACTCATATGACATGTTGTTTTATGGAGATTAATAGAGTGGCATAGGTTAGAAGAGGGAGAGACAGAGGAGGCTTAGAGGCCATTTAGGAGATTATTTTAATAGCCCAGTATGGAGTCACGCAGAAAGTATGGTCTGAATGAAAGAGACTTTGTGAAGGGAACTTCACAGGACCTGGTGACTGGTTAGAGTGAAGAAGAGAACAAGATTAACCTCCAGGTTTCAGTGACAAGTAGAGATGTTGGCAGGCAAATATAGTGAGAGGAGAATTATGATGTATTTAGGTTTAGGTGTGTTTAGGTAATGGAAGGACATTGTGGTGGAGTTAGATATTTGGAGCTGGAACTCTGGAAAGAGACCAGAACTGAAAGGAGAGTTTTAATAGTTTTCTGAAGCTGTAATAGTTGTAATAGTTGAAGTTACAAAGATAAATGAGATCTCCAAGAGAGGTACATTTTCTTATTTTTCGTTGAGCCTCTAGCACGTGCTGTGATTCACTCAGGACAGAGTAGGTGATTATCAGCAATGTATTTTTCTTGAATAGAGAATAGAACAAGGAAAGCGGAACGCTCAGGACCAACTTTGAGAGCATCCATTTCCTATTTAGGGGCTGGCAGACGGAAGTAAACCTTGAGAAGGGTTAATCCACAAGGAGAAGCAGAAGAGAGGACTCACGGAATCCAAGTTGTTTTAAACAGGGTCATAGACACGTATGAATTCAAGGGAAACTGCTGCCTCCGCACCACCACATCGTAAAGTTTGGTCAGTGGAATTAGCCAGAGGGCAGAGGATGACCGCACTGGCTCCTCCGAAGGTTTGCTTTAGGGCTTGATTCAGTGAGACAGTCGAGGGGCAATGAACTTCTCTAGGCTATTACTAAACAGGTTAACTTTCCTGGCTGCTTCTCACCACTGATTAACCTCTGTCGCCTCTCTGAAAAATCTCAGGTAGATTTTCAAGGTTTATAGAGATAATTCGACAACTCTAGGGATTCAGTATGGCCAACAAGTAGACTGAGTACACAGTTGAAGAAAGTCTACTCTCCTTAAGAACTCTATGAAACCAAAAGGAGGAAATTGACTATCTTGTTAATTCGTTTACAGGAACGAAAATACTTTAAAGTGTGATTCTCTTAAGCATCACTCTATGACTACTTATTCTTGTTTTTGTTTCTAATCTCCCCGTTTGGTACTTAAGTCTTTTTTCTAGGCAGAATTTATATTCTTTAGTTTTTAATAATTACATAACTCTCATTTGTTACCTTTATTTCCTCTACAAACATAGAATATATCTCAAGGATTTCATCATGCTTACATTTAGTAAGGTTCATATTGTCCTTCCCCTCTTAGCTCATCTACTGCTTGTTTAAAATCCTACTTCCTGGGTAAAATCTTCCTTGGTGACCTTAGTTCATTTTGATATTTCCCTTTTCTCTTTGCACTTAATATATTCACTCTACAATTTATGTCTTCCATTAGTAAGATAATATTATTATTTAATACCTAAATTGCATTTTGAAATCAGCATTTTATTATACTATTAGAATACTATAGTATTCTAATACTATACTGCAACAGGTCCAGGCAGGCCTTGGAAATTGTGAATAGAACAGTAGAATAACTGTTATAGTGTACTATAGTATACTATAGTATACTATTATATATATAATAGTATATTAGTATACTATATATATATGTATATATTAGTATATTATAGTATATAATTAGTATATAATTATATATTAATTAGTATATAATATATTAGTATATTAGTATACTAATAGTATTAGTATACTAATATATTAAATTAGTATATAATATATTAGTATATTAGTATACTATATATATAATAGTATATTATATATATTATATATAGTATACTATAGTATACTATTATACTATATATACTATTAGGTATATATAACACGCATTTATTATATTAGCACAGAATGTTGTATATACATTTTCTTACACCCTGAATTATTTTTAGTGGGCTAACTTTGTTTCCAACTTGATGCATGATACATACATTTTTGTGCCCTCTAGGACAATGCCACTTAACCATTGTGTGTGCTCAATAATGCACATGGAAAATACAAATAAAGTAGGAAAAAGGCTTGTGGTAAATAAAACACTTGTAGGTAACCTCATCAAAAAGAAGCATTATATAGTTTGATTCATTTGGTTTATCAGTAAATGAGTTTCACTTAGTAGATTAGGCAGCTCTAAACTTAATTTCTTTTGGGTTCAAATTAATATTACATGACTACAGAATTTTATTAGGTAATATTTTGGCATATGCAATTTTGTTTCAACAATTAATGTGACTTCCTTTGTATGTGTTTTGAATATAATGGGAATGAATTCATGTGTGGGTTTTAGACTAGTTCATTGCTTTATAAAATGATGCTGCTTAGTTGCTGTTATCAAAAAATATATACTTTCTGTCAGAAGTGGGATTTTTGCTAAAACAGCTATCTTTTCCCCCTCACTAGCAATGATGTGCATTTGCAAACGGGTGGATGTAATTTGCAATTTAAGGAAGGGAAGCTAATGAAATCAAATAGGTCTGATTTTTAAGGCTGGCTATGACATCAAAAGTCCAGTCAATTTAATGTTCAATTTAGATGATATTTTAAAATTATCTTGCCTATTTGAAAACTTCTATCATAAATAGTTTCATTTTATAGCTGAAGGTTAGCTAAAATTAAGAAGACAAATGTAGTGTCAAATTTTCAAGGTAAATCTTTATTGGAGAACCTTGAGGCTTGAAGATACCTTAGTGATCAAGTTGAATTCCCTCATGTTAAAATGAAGAAATGTGATTCTGGAAACTGCTACTTCTACAAGGTCATTTTGGTTATTTTCATGTTTTAAACCATTTGAATCTCTGTTTCAGGCTTAATGAGAAGGTAAAGTATGTCTGTGATGCTCTGTTTCCTGTTGTTCTTCATCCTCATTCTGAGTGACCAGAAATCTCATGTATCCCCCATTTTGTGTGGTGCCTCCCCCAGGCTTTCTCTACTCTTCCAAACCTCTCCAGCCAGAACACAATTCTTTTGTTCTACTATGGATAACCCATCTGACATTTTCCAAAAGGAAATCCTGGAGAGACAATGTCTTAATCAGGGAATAAATGTCTGATAGTGGGAATTCTGGACATTACTTAAAAACAGTGGGAGAGCTGATTTTTTTGTCTTTAAAACTCAACACCCATTTTCTGTTCTACTTAAATATGAAGTTGGATTAGGCTCGCCCAGGCTGAACCATCTGCTAAATTCTAGTTTCCTTTCAGTGGACATTACTATATGGGTATTAAATTGCCATAAAAAACCCAGTAGACCTCAATCTGAACCAACCATTGTTCTCTTTATACGGGTTCTTCTGCTGAGCTCAGTTATTTCAATGATAACATTATTGTCTTGGTTACTAATGCTTGAAACTTGAGGTAATGTTGGAGTATCCCATTTCTCAAGCTCTGTATCCAAATGGTCTTGTGTACGTATCTGAGCTCTTTCTCTAGATCATAAACCTCTTGAAAGGAAAGTTGAAAATTTTTTTAAGCCCACAGCACGTAGTAGTGTCTAATATGTAGTAGATAGTCACCGAATACACTGAGTAAATGTTAATTATAACAGAAGGTATAATTGTCATTAATGTTTAGGAGATGATTTTAATAAGGTGTTTAAGATCATTATAAACAAGTAACTGAAGGAAGTCTTGCATGACGTATAGTTTCTGTTTGATTGTTCTTTCCTGAAGTCTAAGTACACTGTTATTCTACTGTTCTATTCACAATTTCCAAGGCCTGTCTGGACCTGCTGCAGAAAATAATGCTAGGAAAGGGTTCAAAGCCTCATCAACTAATGTGTTTCACCAACTCAGAGTGCAATAGAATGGCATGTCATCGGGAAGGTGAAATAGTGAAAGAATTATTAAACACCATTTTAATGTTGTAAATGCAAACACAAACCATTTGAAAAGGAAATATTTGAGTATGTGCTAATAACATATGTTGCCTTTGGTTCTGAAGCAGATTTTATTTCAGCAATATACAAGTAGTTGTCCTGATTTTCAATTTTGTCACCGCTAACATAAGTTAAAAAAAAAATCTTTGGAAAAGTTATCTCAGCAAAGTCTAGAAAAGATGAGAATAAATGATGCAAATTTGTCATAACAATTTTTCTTAAGCTTAAGGCATTACTAAGCAATCAAAAGTGTAAAATAAAATTAAAATCTCCTTGATAGCTAGGAGATATCTATCTTAACGATATTCCACCTTTGCTGCTCATTAGAATCACTTGGAGATCTTTAAAAAATCCTGATGCCCATGTTGCACTCCATCCCAATTAAATCAGAATGTCCAGGGGGTAGGAGCCAGGCATTTAAAAAAGATATTAAGGTGGTTCCAAGTACAGCAGTTTGGGAACTCCTGCCACTGAGTGAGGAGAATGAGAAATATATCATGGGAAGCTGAAATAAGTAAGATACTGTTGAAGTAAAAGGGCATTAAGGTCCTAGTCTCACCATTATCTTATGTGTTCTGCACTTATAGTAGACACTTAAATACTTACTGAATTGAATTGAACTAGCCTTATTAAATCGTGCCATTACTAGACATGAAGGTGCTCACCCATCTGTTTCTACGGTCCTTATATTACCATTTCTCATGCATCTTAATCATCAAAGATATTACACTAGCCAGTGCACCTCCTAATATGTGTTCCATCTCAGTTCATCACTGATGAAGTTTGTAACAATCACAGCACTCCGGCATGCCAGGAGCCATCTATATCCATATTCTAGTACCACCAGCCATGAGGTTTTTATTTCAGCCAGCAGGTGCGTAATCCACTTCCCAAATCCCATTTTAGACTCTGCTTCCTTACACATTCCTGTTACAAACTGTCTTAGACTAGGCTCCTTAGGAACAGCCTCTGAGATGGGGAGTTGCATGCAGAAAGTTTATTGGGGAGTTTTCTTGAGAAATACACGCATAAGGGAGTGAGAAAGATAGGATCGGGCAGAGGGAGAGGTGGACCAGTGATTTGGTTGTAGTAGAGGCCTCTGCCTATCTTATGGGGAGCTCTGGAGATGGGATGGCCCTTCAGAGTTGTTGCAAATTGAACTTGGGGGCCAGGCTTTTGTACCCCTACACTAGACAGTCAATGGTTGCGGGCCACCCCTTGGGCAAGGGATAACTATACCATGAGGTAGTTTCTGAGAGTAATTCCCAATGAGAGATAGAGCTTTGAGCCATCATCATCTGATAGTTCCAGTAGTTGGGGGATGATTGTATTGACGCTGAAGAGGGGAATGACTTATCGTTGGCCAATGGGAGCTCTTCATGTAGGCTTTTGTATCTTTTGACATGACCCATTGGTTTTTTATAGCTTTCTTGCTTTCTGGTGTAATACATTGTAGGCTCACCTAATATATTACCTGAATGAGAACTGGAATCGACCATTTCTCCAAGAATTTTTTTTTAAAGTGCGAAATTGTAATTAGAGACCACAAAATGAGTGTTAGCATTATTTATTGATTCTAGGCCTTTTTAGTGGACAGAACTAAAATACATATTTTAGTATGTTAAAAAAATCACAAGTTCATATTAATATTGCCATTTCAAATTTAACATTATAGGATTTTTACTTAATTTCTTTGAGTTTGTACTTTTATTCTTTTTTCCTTACATTGAAAATCTTAGTACATGACAACATGGAAGTAAATATGTATATTACCCTATTCTATTCTCTCTTTATATATGTATATATCTATATATAGCTTCAAATTGTAATACTAATATTACTGTAAACATGGTACAGAATGACATTTTAAAAACATATCTTCATAGTTTTCTCTAGAATATATTCCAATGTGTTCTAGAATCACTTGAAATATTTCTTTTCTTTGTGTAGTTGTCACTAGATATAATTTTTGTCTTGCTAGTAAAATATAAGCATAGTAGATCCTAAAATTAATTTTACTTTCCATTCATTTTGAAGTTTTGAGTGAAATTCATTTTACGATAGAATTAATTGGTTGAAGTGAAAATGACTAGTGAAGGAACACCATTTTGAAGCGGGATCTCCTAGGATTCTGTCAAATCACTCTTCTTGATCTTAATACTATTCAGCTTGTTTATTTATTACTTGTAGTAGGACATATTCTTGTCAAATTTACAGATAACATGTAGCCAAAAAGATAGAGAATTTAGTGGATGACAAAATCAGAGTGACAAATAATCTCAATTCCCTAATGGTCTAAATTTAACACAATGACATATGACAGGTACAGCTGAATATGTAGTTATCTTTTACTCCATTTAATCCACAAAAGCATTAGAAAAGACATAATAAAATGATAAATATAAACTAACGTATATTAATAAGAAAGGTACTTTTGAGTACTTAGTATATCCAGTAAATTCAGTTAGGATCCAAATCTGGCAGTCTGATTCCAAGACCTTAAGTACACGTCTTATCCACCTTTTTACAGATGATATTTTGAAGATTAGAGCAGTTGAGAAACCTCTCCAAGTTTCTAGTAAGCTAGAGGACTGGGAGTCAATCCCATGACGCTTGATCTTATAGCTGATTTGTTTACTACTCTGCTGTACTGCCTTCCTGTAACAACTGCTACATACCCTCCACTAGGTGCTTTAATACAAAACATTATTGATTGTAGCTCGCTAACAACCCTATGAGGTCATCCCTCCCAATTTCACAGACAGGCAAATGAAAGTTCAAGAAGTTAAGCAAGTTGCCCAAGGTTACATGGATAGTGAGTTGTAAAGTTGCCATTTATACGTAGTCCTGTCTGACTCCAAAGCCCATATATTTAAAAAATGTTTAATTTATTTTTAAAAAATTTAAAAAATTTTTATACATTTTTAAAGGTTACTTTCCACTTACAGTTGTTACAAAGTATTGTCTGTATTTTACACCCAATAGTTTGTGCCCCCCACTCCTCAAACCCCTATATTGCCCCTTCCCCCCACCTCACTGATAATCACTAGTTTGTTCTCTGTATCTGTGAGTCTGCTTCTTTTTTTGTTTATATTCACTAGTTTTTGTATTTTTTTAGATTCCACATATAAGTGATATCAGACAGTATTTGACTTTCTCTGATTTGTTTCACTTAGCATAATGCCCTCCAAGTCTATCCATGTTGCTGCAAATGGCAAAATTTTGTTCTTTTTTATGGCTGAGTAGTATTCCATTGTGTGTGTGTGTGTGTGTGTGTGTGTGTGTGTGTGTGTGTGTATGCCACATCTTCTTTATCCATTCATCTGCTGATGGACACGTAGGTTACTTCCATATCTTGGCAATTGTAAATAATGCTGCTATGAACACTGGGGTGCATGTTTTCTTTTCAAATTAATGTTTTTGGTATTTTTTGGTGTATACCCAGAAGGAGTGGAATTGCTGGGTCATATGGTAGTTCTATTTTTAGTTTTTTGAGGAACGTCCATACAATTTTCCACAGTGGCTGCACCAATTTACATTCCCACCAACAGTGTACAAGGATTGCCTTTTCTCTATATCCTCACCAACATTTGTTACCTGTGTTCTTTTTGATGATAGCCATTCTGACAGGTGTGAGGTGATATCTCATTGTGGTTTTGGTTTGCATTTCCCTGATGATTAGTGATGCTGAGTATCTTCTCATGTGCCTGTTGGCCATCTGCGTTCCCTCTTTGGAAAAATGTCTATTCAGGTCTTCTCAAAGCCCATATTCTTAAGCATTATGTTGTGCAGGAAGGAAAGATGTGACAAAACAGTAGCATTAGCGAAAAAGACTAAGTGCTAGTTCAGCGTGAAGCAGAGGTATGATGCCACTACCACCAAGGCGAATGCCACCTGAGGCTGTATTCTAGAAATACAGTATTCAGAGCAAGGGAGGTTAACAGTCCCATTCTATTCTGTCATGGCAGAGCACACCTGGAACATTGGGCTTCTGGGCTTTACACTTTGAAAGAAGATTACTGATGCACCTGAAACTCATCCAGATGTGAGCGCTGAGCATGGCGAAATGTCTGAGTAACATGTTTATGGGAAGAACTGTCGAAAAGCTAAGAATAGTTAGCTACTGCCCCCAAAGAGGAGTCTCAATAGCTAGTATTTGAAGCGTCTTCATGTGGTGGAGGATTAGATACAATCTGTATGGTTCCAGAGGGAAAAAATTAGGCTGCAAATATAGAGAATCAAAGAGTTGGATGTAGTTTCTCAAGGGGAGGAAGGACCTCCTGGCATTTGGAACTTTTTAGAAAAGAAATGGGCTTCCTTGTAAGAGAATGAATTCTTTTTCAGTGACAGAGAACCTGAATGACCACTTATGATGGGTGTTAAAGACATATGCCAGGTGTAGTGGTTCTTAAATTTAGTAAGCATAAGAATCACCAGAGGGAACTTGTTAAATAATGATTTCCAGGTTTGCCTTCAGAAGTATTGATTCAGTGGATCTGGGATAAGGTCCTGGAATCTGCATTTTTAACAAGCAGCTCAGTGGGTCCAAATCAGGTGATCAGCGACCTACGCTGTGAGAGCTAGTGAGACTAGATAAACTTTGAGGCCTTGTTCATTTATTTTACAAATAAGCATTTTAGTGAAAAATGTGTGTAGTCGATATAATGACTATTCAAAGAGAGTTGTCTTTAGTTTCAGAATAGATCCAAGACAAACTTCTTTAATATGTTGATGGTTATGAGAGACAAAAATATTGGAATGTAGGCTCTTAGGATATGGAAGGAGAAGGGTTGATTCTTAATCAGTGTCATAAAAGATAAGACTTTAAGAGCAAGATAGAAGATAGAAATCCAGTTTGAAGATCTTTAAACACTTTAAGTAAGGAACGCACTCTGCATATGCCAAGGAGCAATCTGATGGGGACCTGGAAAAAGCTGTCAATTATCCTAAAGGACAGCACCTGTGTAAGGCTAACACCTATCAGGTTTTGGGGCCCAGGTTTATATAAACTGCAGCCTAAAACTGACAAAACAAGTGTGGTGAGAGTGTCTTCTAACTCTGGCCCACTTTCTGTTGGGCTAAAGAGCTTTTGCTGGCAAGTTTAATATATATTTGATTAATCTTAACTTTTACTTAAAGTGTGCAACCTGAGAGCCGCATTTTAGGAACTACTGTATCCTGAAATGTTTTTGCTCTCTGTAAATAGGTTTTCAACACTGGTACGTGGTGTAATTTACTGTCCCATGTCCAGACTTTTAAAAGCATTTAATTTGCAGAGTGATTCATTTGTTTAAGTGTATCACAGTATTTAAAAGATTTTTTTTCTTTGAAAATCATTCAAATGATTTGAAAATCATTAAAGGTTAGTTGAGGAATTGGTGTTCTTGGCTGTTTTGTTGATTGATAGTATTGATGTGCTTTTTTTTAGTTCATTAAGGACTAACAAGTGACTTCTGTTTTAAATTTAAGGTATATAAAGTTTCCAAATGGCAATTACATGTTGATAATAAGTTAGACCCTTGTTTCTGTTTTATTTCTTCTTGCCTCCTTTTAATGGCTGCAGACCTACTCGTCGACTCTTCTTGAATCATGAGAGATGAAATAGCAACAACAGTCTTCTTTGTCACAAGATTAGCAAAAAACCATGATAAATTGAGTAAACAACAGATAGAAGACTTTGCAGAAAAGTTGATGATGATCTTGTTTGAAACATACAAAAGTCACTGGCACGCTGATCACCCTTCTAAAGGGCAAGCCTTCAGGTGAGAGTTGATATGCATGGCAAAGGGAAGTAATAAGTCAGCAGTGACCACCTGCAATAATTTTGTTGGCAACCTTTAAGTAATTAAAATTTTATGGGCTCAAATTTATTTGTTTGAACTTGGACTTGAAAAAAGGAGATGTGATAGATGACAGTACAAGTCAAAAACTATAGGGCAAACCTCTTTATGTGAGGTGGATTAAACAATTTCTAACTTGTGTTTACCCTGAAGGCTATACAGTGAACCTTTGGTGTGACTTAGTAATGGAATCCATGTTCTGAGTTGCTGTGTAAAAAGTCGGTATTTTACTCTTGCTGTAAAACTGGAGGGTTGCCGAGGAGTTGAGGAAAGATGAGAGTGAGGTGGGAGCTGTGTGTATTGGAGTTTCTTGCCTACAACATGATTCTCCAGCTAAAGTACCTGTCACCACGTCTTTGTTTCCCTTTCCTTGTTTTTAAAGGTGTATCAGGATAAACAATAATCAGAATAAAGATCCTATTCTAGAAAGGGCTTGTGCTGAAAGTAATGTGGATTTTTCTCACCTGGGACTTCCAAAGGAGATGACCATATGGGTAGATCCCTTTGAAGTGTGCTGTAGGTGAGTAATCTCATTGGAGTTAGTTTGTGTGCTCTGTGACCCTTGGAAACCTTAGGATATTTAGTCAGCTCTATGCACCTTTGTGAAAGGTGATACTCCAAAGCCCTGGATTAGCAGGGAGGGCACAGGGTGACTAAGACTAGATGCAAACTATATCAGACAAAACAGACTTCCCAATTAGGGTGGATGGAGTGGGAAGCACAAAGATTTTTGCATAGTATTTGAAATTTGACTTTAATCACTGCATCATATTGCCAACTGTAGATTATAATGTCCAAGTATTATAGGCAGTATCAAGGGGGAAGAGGAGTTATTTACCATCAGCAATTCAGTCCATCAGTTGAATCAAAAGAAAGTAGTCTGACTTTATCTTAGTTAATTCCTAGAAAGCTTTTATAGACTCCTTGACCCCTGCCAATTATGACAATATTAGTAGCTGAAGGTCATAATGTCTCTCAATGTGCTTTGCTGTCAAACCATTTCAATTTGTTTTTTTTTAAATTGAAGTATAGTTGATTTACAAAATTATATTAGTTTCAGATATACAACATAGTAATTCAAAGTTTTTACAGATTATACCCCATTTAAATTTATTATAAAACATTGGCTATATTCCCTGTGCAGTACTGTATCCTTGTAGCTTATTTATTTTATACATAGTAGTTTGTACCTACCCCTATCTTTCCCCTCCCCACTTCCCTTTGCCCTGCTGGTAACCACTAGTTTGTTCTCTATGTCTGCTGAGTCTGTTTCTGTTTTGCTATATACATATGTTTTATTTTTTGGATCCCACATATAAATGATATCATACAGTATTTGACTTTCTCTGTCTGACTTAGTTCACTAAGCATAATATTCTCTAGGTCCATTCATGTTGCTGCAAATGGCAGAATTTCATTCTTTTCTATGGCTGAGTAGTACTCAGTTGTATATATATATGCCACATCTTCTTTATCCATTCATCTGTTGATGGACACTTGGGTTGCTACCATGTCTTGGCTATTGTAAATAGTGCTGCTCTGAATATTGGGGTGCATGCAATGTTTTGAATTTTCTGGATATGTACCCAGGAGTGTTTTTTTTCTGGATATATACCCAGGATATATATTGCTGGATCATATGGTAATCCTACTTTTAGTTTGAGGAACCTCCATACTGTTTTCCATAGTGGCTGCACCAATTTACATTCCCACCGATAGTGTACAAGGGTTCCATTTTCTCCATGTTCTTGCCAACATTTGTTATTTGTAGACATTTTGATGATAGCCATTCTGACAGGTGTGAGGTGATGTCTCATTGTTTTGATTTGCATTTCTCTAATAATGTAAGATGTTAAGCATCTCTTTATGTGCCTGTTAGCCATTTGTATGTCCATTTCTTTGGAAAAATGTCTATTCAGGTTTTCTGCACATTGTTTTTTGAATTTTATTTAATTTATTTTTTTGTACAGCAGGTTCTTATTAGTTACCCATTTTATACTTATTAGTGTATATATGTCAATCCCAATCTCCCAATTCATCACACCACCACCCCCCCCCCCACCACTTTCCCCCCTTGGTGTCCGTATGTTTGTTCTCTACATCTGTGTCTCACTTTCTGCCCTGCAAACTGGTTCATCTGTACCATTTTTCTAGGTTCCACATATATGCGTTAATATACGATATTTGTTTTTCTCTTTCTGACTTACTTCACTCTGTATGACAGTCTCTAGATCCATCCACGTCTCTGCAAATGACTCAATTTCGTTCCTTTTTATGGCTGAGTAATATTTCACTGTATATATGTACCACGACTTCTTTATCCATTCATATGTTGATGGACATATAGGTTGCTTCCATGTCCTGGTTATTGTAAATAGTGCTGCAATGAATATTGGGGTGCATGTGTCATTTTGAATTATGGTTTTCTCTGGGTATATGCCCAGTAGTGGGATTGCTGGGTCATTTGGTAATTCTATTTTTAGTTTTTTAAGGAACCTCTATACTGTTCTCCATAGTGACTGTATCAATTTACATTCCCACCCACAGTGCAAGAGGGTTCCCTTTTCTCCACACCCTTTCCAGCATTTGTAGTTTGTAGATTTTCTGATGATGGCCATTCTGACCAGTGTGAGATGACACCTCATTGTAGTTTTGATTTGCATTTCTCTAATGATTAGTGATGTTGAGCAGCTTTTCATGTGCTTCTTGGCCATCTGTATGTCTTCTTTGGAGAAATGTCTATTTAGGTCTTCTGCCCATTTTTGGATTGGGTTGTTTGTTTCTTTAATATTGAGCTGCATGAGCTGTTTATATATTTTGGAGATTAATCCTTTGTCCATTGATTCGTTTGCAAATATTTTCTCCCATTCTGAGGGCTGTCTTTTCGCCTTGTTTGTGGTTTCCTTTGCTGTGCAAAAGCTTTGAAGTTTCATTAGGTCCCATTTGTTTATTTTTGTTTTTATTTCCATTACTCTAGGAGGTGGATCAAAAAAGATCTTGCTGTGATTTATGTCAAAGAGTGTTCTTCCTATGTTTTCCTCTAAGAGTTTTATAGTATCCCATCTTACATTTAGGTCTCTAATCCATCTTGAGTTTATTTTTGTGTTTGGTGTTAGGGACTGTTCTAATTTCATTCTTTTACATGTAGCTGTCCAGTTTTCCCAGCACCACTTATTGAAAAGTCTGTCTTTTCTGCATTGTATATCCTTGCCTCCTTTGTCATATATTAGTTGACCATAAGTGCGTGGGTTTATCTCTGGGCTTTCTATCCTGTTCCATTGATCTATGTTTCTGTTTTTGTGCCAGTACCATATTGTCTTGATTACTGTAACTTCTAGTATAGTCTGAAGTCAGGGAGTCTGATTCCTCCAGCTCCGTTTTTTTCCCTCAAGACTGCTTTGGCTATTCGGGGTCTTTTGTGTCTCCATACAAATTTTAAGATTTTTTTGTTCTGGTTCTATAAAAAATGTCATTGGTAATTTGATAGGGATTGCATTGAATCTGTAGATTGCTTTGGGTAGTATAGTCATTTCCACAATATTGATTCTTCCAATCCAAGAACATGGTATATCTCTCCATCTGTTAGTATCATCTTTAATTTCTTTCATCAGTGTCATAGTTTTCTGCATACAGGTCTTTTGTCTCCCTAGGTAGGTTTATTCCTAGGTATTTTATTCTTTTTGTTGCAATGGTACATAGGAGTGTTTCCTTAATTTCTCTTTCAGATTTTTCATCATTAGTGTATAGGAATGCAAGAGATTTCTGTGCATTAATTTTGTATCCTTCAACTTCACCAAATTCATTGATTAGCTCTAGTAGTTTTCTGGTGGCATCTTTAGGATTCTCTATGTATAGTATTATGTCATCTGCAAACAGTGACAGTTTTACTTCTTTTCCAATTTGTATTCCTTTTATTTCTTTTTCTTCTCTGATTGCCGTGGCTAGGACTTTATATTGAATAATAGTGGTGAGAGTGGACATCCTTGTCTTGTTCCTGATTTTAGAAGAAATGCTTTCAGTTTTTCACCATTGAGAATGATGTTTGCTGTGGGTTTGTCATATATGGCTTTTATTATGTTGAGGTAGGTTCCCTCTATGCCCACTTTCTGGATAGATTTTATCATAAATGGGTGTTGAATTTTGTCAAAAGCCTTTTCTGCATCTATAGAGATGATCATATGGTTTTTCTTCTTCAGTTTGTTAATATGGTGTATCACATTGATTGATTTGCATATATTGAAGAATCCTTGCATCCCTGGGATAAATCCCACTTAATCATGGTGTATGATCCTTTTAATGTGTTGTTGGATTCTGTTTGCTAGTATTTTGTTGAGGATTTTTGCAGCTATATTCATCAGTGATATTAGTCTGTAACTTTCTTTTTTTGTAGTATCCCTGTCTGGTTTTGGTATCAGGGTGATGGTGGCCTCACAGAATGAGTTTGGGAGTGTTCCTTCCTCTGCAATTTTTGGAAGAGTTTGAGAAGGATGGGTGTTAACTCTTCTGTAAATGTTTGATAGAATTCACCTGTAAAGCCATCTGGTCGTGTACTTTTGTTTGTTGGGAGATTTTTAATCACAGTTTCAATTTCATTACTTGTGATTGGTGTGTTCATATTTTCTATTTCTTCCTGGTTCAGTCTTGGATGGTTATACCTTTGTAAGAATTTGTCCATTTCTTCCAGGTTGTCCATTTTATTGGCATAGAGTTGCTTGTAGTAGTCTCTTAGGATGCTTTGTATTTCTGCGGTGTCTGTTGTAACTTCTCCTATTTCATTTCTAATTTTATTGATTTGAGTCCTCTCCCTCTTTTTCTTGATGAGTCTGGCTAATGGTTTATCAATCTTTTATGTCTTCTCAAAGAAACAGCTTTTAGTTTTATTGATCTTTGCTATTGTTTTCTTTGTCTCTTTTTTGTTTTTTTCTGCTCTGATATTTATGATTTCTTTCCTTCAACTAACTTTAGGTATTTTGTTCTTCTTTCCTTAGTTTCTCCTTTTCTTAGTTCCTTTAGGTGTATCGTTAGATTGTGTATTTGAGATGTTTGTTGTTTCTTGAGGTAGAATTGTATTGCTATAAACTTCCCTCTTAGAATTGCTTTTACTGCATCCCATAGGTTTTGGATTATCGTGTTTTCACTGTCATTTGTCTCTAGGTAGTCTTTTATTTCATCTTTGATTTCTTCAGTGATCTCTTGGCTATTTAGTAACGTAGTGTTTAGCCTCTGTGTGTGTGTGTTTTATGTTTTTTCCCTGTAATTGATTTCTAATCTCATAGCGTTGTGATCAGAAAAGATGCTTGATATGATTTCAATTTTCTTAAATATACTGAGGCTTGATCTGTGACCCAAGATGTGATCTATCCTGGAGAATGTTCCATGTACACTTGAGAAGAAAGTGTAATCTGCTGTTTTTTGGATGGAATGTCCTATAAATATCAATTAAATCTATCTGGTCTATTGTGTCTTTTAAAGCTTGTGTTTCCTTATTAATTTTCTGTTTGGATGATCTGTCCGTTGGTGTAAGTGAGGTGTTAAAGTCCCCCACTGTTATTGTGTTACTGTCGATTTCCTCTTTTAGAGCTGTTAGCAGTTGCCTTATGTATTGAGGTGCTCCTATGTTGGGTGAACATATATTTATAATTACTATATCCTCTTTTTGGATTGATCCCTTGATCATTTGTAGTGTCCTTCCTTGTCTCTTGTAACATTCTTTATTTTAAAGTCTATTTTATCTGATATGAGTATAGCTACTCCAGCTTTCTTTTGATTTCCATTTGCATGGAATATCTTTTTCCATCCCCTTACTTTCAGTCTCTATGTGTCCCTAGGTCTGAAGTGGGTCTCTTGTAGACAGCATATATATGGGTCTTGTTTTTGTATCCATTCAGTGGTCCTGTTTCTTTTGGTTGGAGCATTTAATCCATTCACATTTAAGGTAATTATCGATATGTATGTTCCTATGACCATTTTCTTAATTGTTTTGTGTTTGTTTTTGTAGTTCCTTTTCTTCTCTTGTGTTTCCCACTTAGAGAAGTTCCTTTAGCATTTGTTGTAGAGTTGGTTTGGTTGTGCTGAATTCTCTTAGCTTTTGCTTGTCTGTAAAGCTTTTGATTTCTCCATCAAATCTGAATGAGATCTTTGCTGGGTAGAGTAATCTTGGTTGTAGGTTCTTCCCTTTCATCACTTTAAATATATTGTGCCACTCCCTTCTGTCTTGCAGGGTTTCTGCTGAGAAATCAGCTGTTAACTTTATGGGAGTTCCCTTGTATGTTATTTGTCCTTTTTCCCTTGCTGCTTTCAATAATTTTTCTTTGTCTTTAATTTTTGCCAATTTGGTTATGTTGTATCTCAGTGTGTTTCTCCTTGGGTTTATCCTGTATGGGAGTCTCTGCGCTTCCTGGACTTGGGTGGCTATTTCCTTTCCCATGTTAGGGAAGTTTTCGACTATAATCTCTTCAAATATTTTCTAGGATCCTTTCTCTCTGTCTCTTCTCCTTCTGGGATCCCTATAATGCAAATGTTTTGTGTTTAATGTTGTCCCAGAGGTCTCTTAGTCTGTCTTCATTTCTTTTCATTCTTTTTTCTTTATTTTGTTCTGCAGCAGTGAATTTCACCATTCTGTCTTCCAGGTCACTTATCTGTTCTTCTGCCTCAGTTATTCTCCTATTGATTCCTTCTAGTGTATTTTTCTTTTCACTTATTGTATTGGTCCTCTGTGTGTGTGTGTTCTTTAATTCTTCTAGGTCTTTGTTAAACATTTCTTGCATCTTCTCAATCTTTGCCTCCACTCTTTTCCCAAGGTCCTGGATCATCTTCACTATCATTATTCTGAATTCTTTTTCTGGAATGTTGCCTATCTCCACTTCATTGAGTTGTTTTTCTGGGGTTTTATCTTGTTCCTTCATCTGGTACATAGCCCTCTGGCTTTTCATCTTGTCTATCTTTCTGTGAATGTGGTTTTTGTTCCACAGGCTGCAGGATTGTAGTTCTTCTTGCTTCTGCTGTCTGCCCTCTGGTGGATGAGGCTATCTAAGAGGCTTGTGCAAGTTTCCTGATGGGAGGGACTGGTGGTGGGTAGAGCTGGCTGTTGCTCTGGTGGGCAGAGCTCAGTAAAACTTTAATCTGCTTGTCTGCTGATGGGTGGGGCTGGGTTTCCTCCCTGTTGGGTGTTTGGCCTGAGGTGACTCAGCACTGGAGCCTACCTGGGCTCTTTGGTGAGGCTAATGGAAGACTCTGGGAGGGCTCACAACAAGGAGTAATTCCTAGAACTTCTGCTGCCAATGTCCTTGTCCTCACAGTGAGACACAGCCACCCCCCGCCTCTGCAGGAGACCCTCCAACACTAGCAGGTAGGTCTTGTTCAGTCTCCTATGGGGTCACTGCTCCTTCTCCTGGGTCCCGATGCACACACTACTTTCTGTGTGCCCTCCAAGAGTGAAGTCTCTGTTTCCCCCAGTCCTGTCGAAGTCCTGCAATGAAATCCCGCTAGCCTTCAAAATCTGATTCTCTAGGAATTCCTCCTCCCGTTGCTGGACGCCCAGGTTGGGAAGCCTGACGTTAGGCTCACAGCCTTCACTCTAGTAGGTGGAATTCTGTAGTATAAGTGTTCTTCAGTTTGTGAGTCACCCACCCAGTAGTTATGGGATTTAATTTTATTGTGATTGCGCCCCTTCTACCATATCATTGTGGCTCCTCCTTTGTCTTTGGATGTGGGGTATCTTTTTTGGTGAGTTCCAGTGTCTTCCTTTTGATGATTGTTCAGCAGTTAGTTGTGATTCCGGTGCTCTCGCAAGAGGGAGTGAGAGCACGTCCTTCTACTCCGCCATCTTGAACCAATCCGATCTGTCCATTTTTTGACTGGGTTGTTTGTTTGTTGTTTTTTTTTTCATGTTGAGTTGTATGAGCCGTCTATATATTGTGGATATTAATCCCTTGTCAGTTATGTTACTTGTAAATATTTTCTTCCATTCAGTAGGTTATCTTTTTGCTTTCTTGATGGTTTCCTTTGTTGTGCAAAAGCTTTGAAGTTTCATTAGGTCCCATTTGTTTATTTTCGTTTTTGTTTTCTTTGCCTTAGGAGACAGATCCAAAAAAAAAAAATTACTACAATTTATATCAGGGTTCTGCCTATGTTTTCCTCTAGGAGTTTATATCATTTGCAGTCTAACATATAGGTCTTTAATCCATTTTGAGTTTATTCTTTATATGGTGTAAGAAACTGTTCTAATTTCTTTCTCTACTTGTAGCTGCCCTGTTGTCCCAGCACCACTTATTGAAGAGAATGTCTTTTCCCCATTGTATATTCTTGCCTCTCTGTTATAGATTAATTAACCATAGGTGCATGGGTTTATTTCTGGGCTCTCTATCTCTTCCACTGATATATGTGTCTATTTTTGTGCCAGTATCATACTGTTTTGATTACCAGAGTTTTGTAGTATAGGCTGAAGTGCGGGAGCTTGATACCTCCAGCTCTGTTCTTTCTCAAGATTGCTTTGGCTATTTGTGGTCTTTTGTGTTTTCATACAAATCTTAGAATTATTTGCTATAGTTCTGTGAAAAATGCCATTAGTATTTTGATAGGGATAGCACTGAATCTGTAGATTGCCTTGGGTAGTATGGTTATTTTAACAATATTAATTCTTCCAATCCATGAACATGGTATGTCTTTCCATCTCTTTTTGTCTTCAGTTTCTTTCATCAGTGTTTTATAAATTTCTGAGTACAGGTCTTTTTACCTCCTTAGTTAGATTTATTCTTAGGTATTTTATTCTTTTTGATGTGATGGTAAATGAGATTGTTTTCTTAATTTCTTTCTGATAGTTCATTGTTAGTGTGTAGAAATGTAACAGATTTCTGCAACAAATTTCTGTATACTAATTTTGTATTCTGCAATTTTACCAAATTGTTTTCTGGTGGTGTCTTTAGGATTTTCTATGTATACTATCATGTCACCTCCAAACAGTGACAGTTTTACTTCTTCCTTTCCAATTTGGATTCCTTTTCTTTTTCTTTTTCTTTTCTTGTCGGATTGCTGTGTCTAGAGTTTTGAATACTATGTTGAATAAAAGAGGTGAGAGTCGGTATCTTTGTCTTGTTCTGATCTTAGAGGAAATGCTGTCAGCTTTTTATCATGAGTATGATGTTAGCTGTGGACTTACCATATATGGCCTTTGTTATGTTGAGAGATGTTCTCTCTATACCCACTTTGTGGAGAGTTTTTATTATAAATGAATGTTGAATAGTGTCAAAAGATTTTTGTGCATCTATTGAGATGATAATAGGATCTTTTTTTCAACTTGTTAATGTGATGTATTGCATTGATTTGCAGTTATTGAACCATCCTTGCATTCCTGGGATAAATCCCACTTGACATGGTGTATGATCCTTTTAATGTATTGTTGGATTTGATTCGCTAATATTTTGTTGAGGATTTTTGCATCTATGTTCATCAACGATACTGACCTGTAATTTTTTTCTGTGATATCTTTGTCTGGTTTTGGTATCAGGGTGTTGTGGCCTCATAGAATGAGTTTGGAAGTGTTCCTTTGCAATTTTTTGGAAGAGTTTGAGGAGGATAGGTGTTCACTCTTCTCTGAATGTTTGCTAGAACTCACCTGTAAAGCTGTCTGGTCCTGGAATTTTGTTTGTTGGGAGTTTTTTTTTTTTTCCATTATTAATTCAATTTCTTTACTGATAATTGGTCTGTTCATGTTTTCTATTTCAGCCTGGTTCAGTCTTGGGAGATTGTACAGTTCTAGGAATTTGTCCATTTCTTCTAGGTTGTCCATTTTATTTGCATATGGTTATTCATAGTAATATCTTGTGATTTTTTTTTGTTTGTAACTTCTTTTTTATTTCTGATTTTATTGATTTGGGCCCTCTCTTTTTCTCTTGATGAGTCTGGCTAAAGGTTTATCAATTTTGTTTATCTTTTCAAGAACCACCTCTTAGTTACATTGATCTTTTTTGGTTTGTTTGTTTTTTGTCTCTATTTCATTTCTGCTCTGATATTTATAATTTCTTTCCTTCTACCAACTTTGGACTTTATTTGTCTTCTTCTAGTTTCTTTAGGTGTAAGGTTAGTCTGTTTGAGACTTTTGTTTCCCAAGGTAGGCTTGTATCACTATAAACTTCCCTCTTAGAACTACTTTTGCTGCATCCCATAGATTTTTGGATCATTGTGTTTTTGTTTTCATTTGTCTCCAGGTATTTTTCGATTTGCTCTTTGATTTCTTCAATGATCCATTGGTTGTTTAGTTTATATTGTTTAGCCTTTACATGTTTGTGGGGTTTTTTTTTACAGTTTTCTTATAGTGATTTCTAGTTTTGCAGCATTGTGGTCAGAAAAGATGCTCAATATGATTTTAGTCTACTTAAATGTACTGAGAATTGATTTGTGGCCTAGCATGTGATTTGTCCTGGAGAATGTTCCATGTACACTTGAAAAGAATGTGTATTCTGCTGCTTTTGGATGGAATGCCCTGTAGATATCTGTTAGGTCCATTTGGTCTACTGTGTCATTTAAGGCTAGTGTTTCCTTCCTGATTTTCTGTCTGGATGATCTGTCCATTGATATAAGTGGGGAGTTAAAGTCCCCTACTATTATTGTGTTACTGTTAAGTTGTCCCTTTATCTCTGTTAATATTAACTTTACATATTTAGGTGCTCCTATGTTGGGTACATATATATTTACAACTGTTATACCTTCTTCTTGGATTGATCCCTTGATCATTATGTAATGTCCTTCTTTGTTTCTTGTTACAGTTTTTGTTTTAAAGTCTACTTTGTCTTAGAGTCTACTTTGTCTGGTGTAAGTATTGCTACCCTGGCTTTCTTTTCATTTCTTATTTCCATGGTATACCTTTTTCTGTCCTCTCACTTTCAGTGTATGTGTGTCTTTAGATATGAAGTGAGTTTCTTGTAGACAGCAAATATATGAGTATTGTTTTTGTATCTTCACTCACTCTATGTCTTTTGATTAGAACGTTTATTCCAGTTACATTTAACGTAATTATTGATTGATATGTACTTATAGCCAGTTTATTAATTGTTTTGGTGTTGTTTTTGTAGTTATTTTGTTCCTTTCTTCTTTTCTCTCTTCCCTTGTTATTTGATGACTATCTTTAGTGTTATGTTCAAATTTCTTTCTGTTTTTTGTGTATCTATTATGGATTTTAATTTTTGGTTACCATGAGGTTTATATATAGCAATCTACATATGTGATTATTTAAGTTGCTGATCTCTTAATTTCAAATGCATTTTAACAACCCTGCATTTTTACTCCTCCCCCCTCATGATTACTGTTTTTTGACATCATAGTTTCCATCTAATTGTTTTGTGTATCCCTTAACTACTTATTGCAGATCTAGGCAATTTTACTACTTTTGTCTTTTAACCTTCCTATTAGCTTTGTATGTGGTTGATCTTACTGCCTTTATTGTATATTTTGCCTTTACCAATGAGCTTACCTTTCATAATTTTCATGTTTCTAGTTGTGGTTTTTCTTTTTTGCTTAGCAAAGCCCCTTTTAACATTTCTTGTAAAGCTGCTTTGGTGATGCTGGACTCTTTTAGCTTTTGCTTATCTGTAAAACTTTTGATCTCTCTTTCAAATCTGAGGGTAAGCCTTGCCAAGTAGAATATTCTTGGCTATAGGTTTTTCATTTCATCACTTTAAATATACTGCAACACACCCTTCTGACCTGCAGAGTTTCTGCTGAAAAGTCAGCTGATAGCTTTATGGGGAGTCCCCTTATATGCAACTTGTTGCTTTTCCCTGGCTTTTAATATCTTTTCTTTATCTTTAATTTTTGCCATTTTAATTACAATGTATCTTGCTGTGGTCCTCCTTGGGTTGATCCTGTTTGAGGCTCTCTGTGTTTCCTGGACCTGGATATCTCTTTCCTCTGCCAGGTAGGGAAGTTTTCAGCTATTATGTCTTCAAATATATTCTCTGACCCTTTTTCTCTTCTCCTTCTAGGATCCCTATAATGTGAATGTTAGCATGCTTGGTGGTGTTCCAGAGATCTCTTAAAATATTCTAATTTCTTTTTATTCTTTTTTTCTGTTTCAGCTTCAGTGACTTCTATTACTCTGTCTTCCAGCTCACTGATCTGTTCCTCTGTATCATCTAATCTACTGTTGATTCCTTCTCGTGTATTTTCACTTCATTTACTGTAATCTCCAGTTCTGCTTTGTTCTTCTCTATCTTCTAACTCTTTGTTTAACTTCTCACTATTTCCCTCCATTCTTCTCCCAAGTTCTTTGTTCATCTTTATGATCATTACCTTCAACTCTTTATTGGGTAGATTGCCTTTCTCCACTTAATTCTTCTTCTGGGGTTTTATCCTCTTCCTTCATTTGGAACATGTTCCTCTGTTTCCTCATTTTGCCTAATTTGTTTTTATTTCTATGTATCTGGTTGGTTGATAACATTTCCTGGCTTTGGAGAAGTAGCCTTTTGTAGGAGACATCCTGTGCATCCCAGCAGTGCACTCCCCTCCGGTCACCAGAGCTATATGCTCTAGGGGTGCCCCCTATGTGGGCTGTGTGGGTCCTTATGTTGTGGTGGACTGACTACTGTTGGTGGTCTAGTAGGTGGGGCTGGTCCCTGATCTGATTGGTTGCCAGGCCCTGCCTTGTATGGAGGCTGCCAGCTGCTGGTTGTGGGGTTGGGTCATGAGGCAGCTGACTGCGGAACCATGGGGAAGGGGGTCCTGGGGCTAGTGCTGGCTCACTGATGGGCAGAGCTGGGTTCTGGCCTTGGTGGTTGTGGGGCTGAGGTTTCCAGTTCTACTGTCAGCCTGCTGGTGGGCAGGGTTGGTTCCTGATACAACTGGTTGTGCATTCTGGAGTGTCTCAGAGTTGGTGCTGGCCCATTGGTGAATGGGGCTGGATCCCAATGTGGCTGGCTGAGGGGGTTCATGGTTTCCTGGAGCTGGTGTTGGCCTGCCAGGGGGTCAGACTGTGGTTGAGAGGGTGCTGGGGCTAGTGTTGGCTCACTGGCTCACTAGGGCTGAGTCCTGAGATTTCTGGCTGCAGGGCCTTTGGGTCCTAGAGTTAGCTGGTGTAGGCCTGCTGGGGGGTGGGGCAGCTCCCTGACATAGCTGGCTACAGGGTCTGGGGTGTCCCAAAGGTTGTTTTGGCTTGCTGGTAGGTGGGGCTGGACCCCTGAATGGCTGGCTGAGGGACCCAAGGTGTCTCAGAGCTAGTGTTGGCCTGTTGGTAGATGGGGCCTGGGCCTAGGTGATCTTGGCGCTTATGTTAGCCTGCTGGTGGGTGGGCTGGGTCTTGCCATGGCAGGCTGTGGGGTTATGGTGGTCCTGGGGCTGGTGCCTGCCCACTTGTGGGTGAGGCCAGGGCCCAGGGGTCTTGAGGATGTCCACTGGTAGGTGAGGTTCCTCCCTAGGCTAGTGCTGGCTCATTGGTGGTGGGGACAGGGTCCAGGGCATCCTAGGGCCGATTACTTCCCACTGGTAGGCAGAGCTGGGTCCTGGGGTCTCTGCCTGCAGGGCCCTGTGGGTCCTGGGGCTAGTGCTGGTGCACTAGTGTGTGGGGTCAGGCCCTGGGCCCTCTGTTGGACAGTGCTGCTTCCTGGGGCAGCTGTGGGTTCAGGGGGTCTTAAGGCCATGTGCCTGCTAGTAGGTGGGGCTGTTTTCCCACCTGGCTAGTTGCTTGGCCTGAGGCATCTCAGCACTGGTGCTGATGGGCTGATGTGCTGATGGGCGGGTCTGGGTCCTGGTGCTAATAAGCTAGAGGGAGGATTTCAAAATGGCGCTTGCCAGCACGAATGTCCACGTGGTAGAACAAGCTCCCCAAAATGGTTGCTGCCAGTGTCTGTGTCCCCAGGATGAGCTCAAGTTGCCCCCTGCCTCTCCAGGAGGCTCTCCAAGATCAGCTGGTGGGTCTGACCCAGGCTTCTTTCAAATTACTGCTTCTGCCCTGGGTCCTGGAGATTTTGTGTGGGCCCTTTACGAGTGGCATCTCTATTTCCCACAGCCCTCTGACTTTCCTAAAGTCAGCCCCACTGGCCTTCAAAGCCAAGCATTCTGGGGGCTTATCTTCCTGGTACAGGATCCCTGGTCTGGAAAGCTCCATGTGGGGCTCAGACCCATTGCTTCTTCGAGAGAACCTCTACAACTGTAATTAGCCCCCCACTTGTGTGTTGCCCACCCAGGGGTATGGGTCTGACCTATACCATGACTCTGCCCCTCTTACCGGTCTCATTGTGGTTCCTTCTCTATAACTTTAGTTGTAGAAGATCTTTTCTGCTAGATTCCGGTCTCTCATCAATACTTGCTCTCTAAATAGTTGTAATCTTGGTGTGCCCATGAGAGGAGGTAGGCTCAGTGTCTTCCTACTCCACTATCTTGGCCAAGCTCTCAGAATTTGTTTTCTTTTTTTTAAAGTAACTCTTCTTGTAAATTACTGAGTTGTTTCCAGAAAAGATTAGAGATAAAACCTGTGAGAATTTGAATCCCTAATGAATGCTTTATTTTCCTTTCCTACTTAGGTATGGTGAGAAAAATCATCCATTTACAATTGCTTCTTTCAAAGACAGATGGGAGGAATGGGAATTATCCCAACAAATCAGTGATGCTGTTAATAGAGCCACGTTAGACTACTCCTCTGGCACTTCCTCTGATGAAGAAAGTTGTAACAAAGAACCTCAGATAATTCCTAAAGTCAGCAATCCAAAGAGTATTTATCAGGTAAAGTGTTCTCCATTTCTTCTCTGTACATTTTTTTTCCTACTCTAATTCTAAAAAGAGTATGCTCACTGTAAAAGCAAAGAAACAAATAATTGGAAAACATGGAAAGATTATAAAGATTAAAATCACAATAATAATATTCTGGCAAAACCTTTTCTGTCTTTTTTTCTTCCTTCTCTCTCTTTATACCCTCTACTTGGCTGAGTGCTCACTGATTTAGGGAGAATCTCTGACCATTTGTATGTATGTAAATTTGTTTTCTTAATCACTTATGTATTGACACGTTAAGGCAATTTAAATATTTTACATTTTAAATCATTTGCTTCCCTTATAATTTATTTAGCTAATGTATTATTGGAAGACATCTAGGTTGTTTTCACATTGTTGTGATATTAAAAAAACTAAAAAAAAAAACAAAAGAAAAAAAAAAAACTAATTTTTACAGAGATGTCAGAATTCTAAGTTATTTCTAGAGATCTGATTCTCAGACATGTAATTACTGGGTCATTGGGTATGGATATTTTATGAGTTCTTACCACAGGACAAAGTACCTTCTAGAAAGATGTCTTTGTTTGTAGTCTTACCAGCTCTATGTGAAAGTGTTTATCATTTTCCCTAAAATTGGGTATTCTCATTGAAAAATATCATTTTTATTAATTAAATTAAACAGTAAAACAAAAACTCCATGTACCTAAATGTTGTAGGTACTTACTCTCTTATGAATTTTTTCTCCTTCACCCATTTATCATTTGAGGTCCTACTGTGTTATTAAAGGCTTTTCAAAGGTTAGAAATATTTTAACCCCTTGTCATATTACTGGCAAACTTTTTTCCCCTAGCTTGTTTAGTTTTCTAAACTATATATGTAGTTCATATTTAGTTCTATATGTAAAGTTTAAAATTATGTAGTAAAATGTTTGCCCTTAATTCTATTTTTATGCTTAGAGAGATCTTCTTAATCTAAGGATCAGATCTGTAGTCAGCTATATTCTTTTAGAACAATGTCCTTTGAAAGTGTGGTCTGCAAAACATTTATATTGGTCATCTGAGATGTTTAAGATGGGTGTTTCTAGACCTCAACCCCAGAGATTGTGATTAGATAGTTTTGGGTTGAGCGAGGTGGGGATCAGGTAGGAGAGAACACAGGAATATATACTAATTTGAATAAATTTTTAAATTTTTTGTTTTTAAAATTCTTGGTTGGACTAAAGAATTTTGTTAAAAGATATGAAGTGACTTACTTCATACTCTCCAATGCAACTCAGCTTTCCAAAGATAATGATCTACTTTGATTTCTATTCATTTGTATTTCCTATGCTTTTGAAAGGTTGAACCTGTGAGTTATGGGTTTATATTTAATCCTTAGAAGTGGCTTATTAGTTTACAGAAAATCATCATGCTCCCTTTTTCTTCTTTTTTTCTCCCCAGGTTGAAAACTTGAAACAGCCCTTTCAATCTTGGTTCCATAACCCCCGCAAAAAGAATATGGGTGATGGCCGAATGGGCCTCCTAGGAAATGTTTATCATGCATTGCATAAGATCCCTAAGGGTCACAGGCCTGCTGCTGGGCACCGAGTGGACAGGTACCACTGGGTCAACACACACCGATAGTGCAGCGGCGGCTGGGCCCTCGCGGGGTAGAGCTCAGCAGAGCCACTTTATTTTCTCTGAAATGAAAACAAGTCTAAGCTCAAGAGGCCCAGGAAACAGAAAAAATAACCACATTAGGGACTAGAGTGCATGGTGAATCCTCTCATGCAGATCATGACTGTGTTCTTAGCTGTACTTTTAATTCTTTAATTTTATATGAAGGTTTATATAACACTAATGAATGTACCCAATAAGGTAATAGAATGAAGATATTGACCTGTGATAAGATTCAATGCATTATGAAGAGTAACAGTTTAAATAAACGTGCTGTGTTTTTAATACCTTCTTAGTTGAGTTTGTTGCAAGAAAGTTTTAAAAGTTCTTGTTTTTCATTAGCCATTAAAAAAAAAAAAAAAGTAGACCTTCATTTAGGGAAGAGTGATCCTCATAGTATTCAGGTTCTACTTTATTACCTGCCATTACTGTTCTATTTTATAAGGTCAGTAAGCGCTTGTTTGAAAACCACTTTTTAAGACATCATTCCCTTAAAAAATTTGGCTTATTTCTAAACCTCATAATAGCCTTAATTATGACATTTTGTGGATGATATATCTCATTATGAAGAATTCAAGTGAAGCAGAAAAAAGCATAGTACCAAGGAAATAAAAATCCCTCCCATCCAACCAGAAATTACTATTATTAACATTAAATGGTGACCATCTTTCCAGTGATCCTTTATATACATACAAATCTAAGAATTGACATATAGACAATTTAATAAGAAAACCATACTACGGGAGCTACTTGATAGATATTTAGATTTAATTTTACTTGACCTTAGAAAAAAAAACCTAAAGTGAAACTGAAAGTTATTGAAATAGTCATAAGATTTTCTACCACAGAGTATTTTATTTTTTGAAATATTTCTTTTATGGTTTAAAAAAAGGAACACTAGGAGGCCAGAACAGTCTTTAAAACTTAAAAAAAAGTACAGTATTGCTTATTTGTTACTATGAAAGCTGCAGAAATTAACATTCTTCATTTTTCTCTTTGCACTTATTTTCCATGTCACTTTACAAAATGAGGTATAATTGACATATAACATTAGTTTCAGGTGCACAGCATGATCTAATATTTGTATACATTGTGAAATGATTACAACAATAAGTCTAGTTAACGTCTGTCAGCATAAATAGTTACTTTTTTTGGGGGGGAATGAGAACTGTTTTTACTCTTTTGGTAACTTTCAAATATGCAACGTTTTTAATGTCAAGGTTTAACATTTAAGTTCTCTCCTGAAATAATTATTCTTAATACTTGTTTTTGCTTAGTTCTATATTTCAACTGATTCAATGAATGCTCATCAATATTTTCTATATGTGAAATCTATTTTGATTCACGTTTCTTTTTTTTAAATTTTATTTTATTCATTTTTTTATACAGGAGGTTCTTATTAGTCATCAATTTTATACACATCAGTGTATATATGTCAATCCCAATCTCCCAATTCATCACCCCCCCCACCACCCCCCACCACCCCCAACCACTGTCCCCCCGTGGTGTCCATATGTTTGCTCTCTACATCTGTGTCTCAATTTCTGCCCTGCAAACTGGTTCATCTGTACCATTTTTCTAGGTTCCACATATATGCATTAATATACGATATTTGTTTTTCTCTTTCTGACTTACTTCAGTCTGTATGACAGTCTCTAGATCCATCCACGTCTCAACAAATGACTCAATTTTGTTCCTTTTAATGGCTGAGTAATATTCTATTGTATATATGTACCACATCTTCTTTATCCATTCATCTGTTGATGGGCATTTAGGTTGCTTCCATGACCTGGCTATTGTAAATAGTGCTGCAATGAACATTGGGGTGCATGTGTCTTTTTGAATTATGGTTTTCTCTTGGTATATGCCCAGTAGTGGGATTGCTGGGCCATATGGTAATTCTATTTTTAGTTTTTTATGGAATCTCCATACTGTTTTCCATAGTGGTTGTATCATTTACATTCCCACCAACAGTGCAAGAGGGTTCCCTTTTCTCCACACCCTCGCCAACATTTGTTGTTTGTAGATTTTCTGATGATGCCCATTATAACTGGTGTGAGGTGATACCTCATTGTAGTTTTGATTTGCATTTCTCTAATAATTAGTGATGTTGAGCAGCTTTTCATGTGCTTCTTGGCCATCTGTATGTCTTCTTTGGAGAAATGTCTATTTAGGTCTTCTGCCCATTTTTGGATTGGGTGTTTGTTTCTTTAATATTGAGCTGCATGAGCTGTTTATATATTTTGGAGATTAATCCTTTGTCTGTTGATTCATTTGCAAATATTTTCTCCCATTCTGAGGGTTGTCTTTTTGTCTTGTTTGTAGTTTCCTTTGCTGTGCAAAAGCTTTGAAGTTTCATTAGGTCCCATTTGTGTATTTTTGTTTTTATTTCCATTACTCTAGGAGATGGATCAAAAAAGATCTTGCTGTGATTTATGTCAAAGAGTGTTCTTCCTATGTTTTCCTCTAAGAGTTTTATAGTGTCCAGTCTTACACTTATGTCTCGAATCCATTTTGAGTTTATTTTTGTATATGGTGTTAAGGGGTGTTCTAATTTCATTTTTTACATGTAGCTGTCCAGTTTTCCCAGCACCACTTATTGAAGAGACTGTCTTTTCTCCATTGCATATCCTTGCCTCCTTTGTCATAGATTAGTTGACCAGAGGTGTGTGGGTTTATCTCTGGGCTTTCTATCTTGTTCCATTGATCTATGTTTCTGTTTTTGTGCCAGTACCATATTGTCTTGATTACTGTATCTTTCTAGTATAGTCTGAAGTCAGGGAGTGTGGTTCCTCCAGCTCCGTTTTTTTCCCTCAAGACTGCTTTGGCTATTCGGGGTCTTTTGTGTCTCCATACAAATTTTAAGATTTTTTTGTTCTAGTTCTGTAAAATATGCCATTGGTAATTTGATAGAGATTGCATTGAATCTGTAGATTGCTTTGGGTAGTATAGTCATTTTCACAATATTGATTCTATCAATCCAAGAACATGGTATATCTCTCTATCTGTTGGTATCATCTTTAATTTCTTTCATCAGTGTCATAGTTTTCGGCATACAGTTCTTTTGTCTCCCTAGGTAGGTTTATTCCTAGGTATTTTATTCTTTTTGTTGCAATGGTAAATAGGAGTGTTTCCTTAATTTCTCTTTCAGATTTTTCATCATTAGTGTATAGGAATGCAAGAGATTTCTGTGCATTAATTTTGTATCCTTCAGCTTCACCAAATTCATTGATTAGCTCTAGTAGTTTTCTGGTGGCATCTTTAGGATTCTCTATGTATAGTATCATGTCATCTGCAAACAGTGACTGTTTTACTTCTTTTCCAATTTGTATTCCTTTTATTTCTTTTTCTTCTCTGATTGCCGTGGCTAGGACTTCCAAAACTAAGTTGAATAATAGTGGTGAGAGTGGACATCCTTGTCTTCTTCCTGATCTTAGAGGAAAAGCTTTCAGTTTTTCACCATTGAGAATGATGTTTGCTGTGGGTTTGTCATATATGGCTTTTATTATGTTGAGGTAGGTTCCCTCTATGCCCACTTTATGGAGAGTATTTATCATTAATGGGTGTTGAATTTTGTCAAAAGCTTTTTCTGCCTCTATTGAGATGATCATATGGTTTTTATTCTTCAATTTGTTAATATGGTGTATCACATTGATTGATTTGCATATATTGAAGAATCCTTGCATCCCTGGGATAAATCCCACTTGATCATTGTGTATGATCCTTTTAATGTGTTGTTGGATTCTGTTTGCTAGTATTTTGTTGAGGATTTTTGCATCTATATTCATCAGTGATATTGGTCTGTAACTTTCTTTTTTTGTAGTATCTTTGTCTGGTTTTGGTATCAGGGTGATGGTGGCCTCACAGAATGAGTTTGGGAGTGTTCCTTCCTCTGCAATTTTTTGGAAGAGTGTCAGAAGGATGGGTGTTAGCTCTTCTGTAAATGTTTGGTAGAATTCACCTGTAAAGCCATCTGGTCCTGGACTTATGTTTGTTGGAAGATTTTAATCACAGTTTCAATTTCATTACTTGTGATTGGTGTGTTCATATTTTCTATTTCTTCCTGGTTCAGTCTTGGAAGGTTATACCTTTGTAAGAATTTGTCCATTTCTTCCAGGTTGTCCATTTTATTGGCATAGAGTTGCTTGTAGTAGTCTCTTAGGATGCTTTGTATTTCTGCAGTGTCTGTTGTAACTTCTCCTATTTCATTTCTAATTTTATTGATTTGAGTCCTCTCCCTCTTTTTCTTGATGAGTCTGGTTAATGGTTTATCAATCTTGTTTATCTTCTCAAAGAACCAGCTTTTAGTTTTATTGATCTTTGCTATTGTTTTCTTTGTCTCTTTTTCGTTTTTTTCTGCTCTGATATTTATGATTTCTTTCCTTCTACTAACTTTAGGTATTTTGTTCTTCTTTCCTTAGTTTCTCCTTTTCTTAGTTCCTTTAGGTGTATCGTTAGATTGTGTATTTGAGATGTTTGTTGTTTCTTGAGGTAGAATTGTATTGCTATAAACTTCCCTCTTAGAATTGCTTTTACTGCATCCCATAGGTTTTGGATTATCGTGTTTTCACTGTCATTTGTCTCTAGGTATTTTTTGATTTCATCTTTGATTTCTTCAGTGATCTCTTGGCTATTTAGTAACGTAGTGTTTAGCCTCCGTGTGTGTGTGTTTTATGCTTTTTTCCCTGTAATTGATTTCTAATCTCATAGCGTTGTGATCAGAAAAGATGCTTGATATGATTTCAATTTTCTTAAATATACTGAGGCTTGATTTGTGACCCAGGATGTGATCTATCCTGGAGAATGTTCTGTGCGCACTTGAGAAGAAAGTGTAATCTGCTGTTTTTGGATGGAATGTCCTATAAATATCAATTAAATCTATCTGGTCTATTGTGTCATTTAAAGCTTGTGTTTCCTTATTAATTTTCTGTTTGGATGATCTGTCCATTGGTGTAAGTGAGGTGTTAAAGTCCCCCACTGTTATTGTGTTACTGTCGATTTCCTCTTTTAGAGCTGTTAGCAGTTGCCTTATGTATTGAGGTGCTCCTATGTTGGGTGCATATATATTTATAATTGTTATATCTTCTTCTTGGATTGATCCCTTGATCATTATGTAGTGTCCTTCCTTGTCTGTTGTAACATTCTTTATTTTAAAGTCTATTTTATCTGATATGAGTATTGCTACTTAGCTTTCTTTTGATTTCCATTTGCATGGAATATCTTTTTCCATCCCCTCACTTTCAGTCTCTATGTGTCCCTAGGTCTGATGTGGGTCTCTTGTAGACAACATATATATGGGTCTTGTTTTTGTACCCATTCAGCAAGCCTGTTTCTTTTGGTTGGAGCATTTAATCCATTCAAGTTTAAGGTAATTATCGATATGTATGTTCCTATGACCATTTTCTTAATTGTCTTGTGTTTGTTTTTGTAGTTCCTTTTCTTCTCTTGTGTTTCCCACTTAGAGAAGTTCCTTTAGCATTTGTTGTAGAGTTGGTTTGGTGGTGCTGAATTCTCTTAGCTTTTGCTTGTCTGTAAAGCTTTTGATTTCTCCATCGAATCTGAATGAGATCCTTGCTGGATAGAGTAATCTTGGTTGTAGGTTCCTCCCTTTCATCACTTTAAGTGTATCATGCCACTCCCTTCTGGCTTGTAGAGTTTCTGCTGAGAAATCAGCTGTTAACCTTATGGGAGTTCCCTTGTTTGTTATTTGTCCTTTTTCCCTTGCTGATTTCGATAATTTTTCTTTGTCTTTAATTTTTGCCAATTTGATTACTATGTGTCTTGGCATGTTTCTCCTTGGGTTTATCTTGTGTGGGACTCTCTGTGCTTCCTGGACTTGGGTGGCTCTTTACTTTCCCATGTTAGGGATATTTTCAACTATAATCTCTTCAAATATTTTCTCTGGTTTTTCTCTCTCTCTTCTCCTTCTGGGACCCCTATAATGTGAATGTTGTTGTGTTTAATGTTGTCCCAGAAGTCTTTTAGGCTGTCTTCATTTCTTTTCATTCTTTTTTCTTTATTCTGTTCTGCAGCAGTGAATTCCACCATTCTGTCTTCCAGGTCATTTATCCGTTCCTCTGCCTCAGTTATTCTGTTATTGATTCCTTCTAGTGTAGTTGTCATTTCAGTTATTGTATTGTTCATCTCTGTTTGTTCTTTAATTCTTCTAGGTCTTTGTTAAATATTTCTTGCATCTTCTTGATCTTTGCCTCCATTGTTTTTCCGAGGTCCTGGATCATCTTCACTATCATTGTTCTGAATTCTTTTTCTGGAAGGTTGCCTATCTCCACTTAATTGAGTTGTTTTTCTGGGGTTTTATCTTGTTCCTTCATCTGGTACATAGCCCTCTGCCTTTTCATTTTGTCTCTCTTTCTGTGCATGTGGTTTTTGTTCCACAGGCTGCAGCATTGTAGTTCTTCTTGCTTCTGCTGTCTGCTCTGTCTCACCAAGCCATGGCTGTAAGAAGGTCTGGATACAGATCAGGGGTGGACGGTGCTCAGGAGAAGCACCCAGTCCACCCCTTGGAGGTGGTGGGTGTTGAAGTCCAGCAGGCTCTCCCGCAGGGAAGCATGCACGGTAGGCAGAGGAACCGAGTACTGCAGCCTGCACTGGTCCTCACAGCATGAGAAGATGTTGGCCGTGCTGTCACGGTGCAGCTTCACTGAGTGATCGTGGCCTGAGCATGGCCTTGCGGACACTCACTGCGGACACGATGCCCACACCTGCCTGGGGGCCACGGCTCATCTCCTGGCCCCTTGGGTGCCCACAGCCTAGCGGCTACAGCCCTGCAGCCTGAGCAGGACCGGCGTCACAGCCAGAAGACGCAAGGCCACGGGCCCCAGCTAGGCTGGCCCCTCGATGCTGAGCTCCCGCACCTTGATTCACCTTTGATTAGGTGGATTTTATTGTTAAGCAGCCTTTTCACAAATAGCTCATAGGTGTTCTATCCTGTGAGTTCATTTGTGCTTGAGGCTCTTTATTCTTTTATACTTGAAGAACAACTTGTTTGAGTATTAAAATCTTAGGTCATGTTTTCTTTCACTTATAGCTTCATAGCCATCACTCTAATCTAATGTTTCTGGCATTGTACATTGCTGTAGAGAAACCTGAGACCAGTTTCATTTTCCCAGCTTTCTGACACTCACAGAAACATGTATGTTTACATTTTTAGGTGACTCCCTTTGCCTGACAGTCTGAAAAATTCTTTCTTTATACTTTAAGTCTATGTCTCAGTCATTCTGTATCATTCTTTTCCTGAAACATTGTGCCTCCTTCTGATCTGAAGATTTAATTTTTCTAAAGCTATCTTATGTAATATTATATTTGAATGCGTTCCTTGTCAATTTAGGGGATACCAAGTCTCTTTATGTTGGAAAATTTTCTTTGTCATAACTATTATTTGATTGCTTTCATATCTTTCTCCTTTTTTAAACCATGAGTAGTTTAAGCTTTCCTACTGCCAGTTTGATTCTCGGTCCTGTTTAGTCTTTCTTGTTTTTACCTTATATATTCCATAATGATGTTACTTTCGATTTCAATTAATGATTTTCTCTGTACGTTTTATTCACATCTCAAATTTGTTGGACTGAAAAATGAAAGAGAAGTGTATAAAAGTTACTATATCTAAAATATAATGTAATACTTGACTGTGACAGAAGAATGGGTTTCTAAGAACTTTTGCACAGAGGGTTTTATTAACAAAAAGTGCTTCTTGAAATTTGTGAGGTTGGCTTGAAAGAACTTCTTCCAGAAAACAGATGGTAAATCTGTAGCACATGTATTACTACTCCTGTACCCCATGATGGATGTGCTAATAAATCACAATGTTCTTATTTGGGTGCAGAGATTGTCTCACAATTCTATGCAACATAGTACTAGAGAGAGCCATTAAAATGAATTCTTCCAAATTGTACTCAAGAAGAAATCAATTCCATCACTGTTCTAGAACTTGGCACAGATGGAGCCATCCGTGAGCGTTACAGCCCTGTAAAATTCTTTAGAGCTTCTCATGTTGCCCTGAAGCAACATGAAAAATATAAGGAACTATATAAGGGGAAAATATAAGGAACTATGTATTTTTTGCTGTGATTAAAAGTAGTCAATATACAAGTCCAGGATGTGAAGAGAGTCCCAGACAGGATAAACCCAAGGAGGAAAACACTGAGACACATAGTAATCAAATTGACAAAAATTAAAGACAAAGAAAAAATATTAAAAGCAACGAGGGAAAAATGACAAATAACATACAAGGGAACTCCCATAAGATTATCAGCTGATCTCTCAGCAGAAACCCTGCAAGACAGAAGGGAGTGGCACAATATATTTAAAGTGATGAAAGGGAAGAACCTACAACCAAGAATACTCTACCCAGCAACACTCTCATTCAGATTTGACAGAGAAACCAAAAGCTTTACACACAAGCAAAAGCTAAGAGAATTCAGCACCACCAGACCAGCTTTGCAACAAATGTTAAAGGAACCCCTCTAGGTGGGAAAGAGACTAACAACTTAAAAAAAAAACATACACAAAAAACCCTTGCACATATATAGACTGCTATATCAAAACCACATTGGAACAGCAAACCCCCAAAGTACAGTAGATACACACACGAAAAAGAAAAAGCAACCCAAACACAACACTAAAGATGGTCATCAAACCACAAGAGAAGAGAACAAAAGAGGAAGGGAAGAAAAAAAGCCCTACCAAAACAAACCCAAAACAATTAAAAAATGGCAATAGGCATACACTTATCAATAATTACCTTAAATGTAAATGGATTAAATGTGCCAGACAAAAGACATTGACTGAGTGGATTCAAAAACAAGACCCGTATATATGCTGTCTATAAGAGACCCACCTCAGACCTAGGGACACATACAGACTGAAAGTGAAGGGATGGAAAAAGATATTCCATGCAAATGGAAATCAAAAGAAAGCTGGAGTAGAAATACTCATATCAGATAAAATAGACTTTAAAATAAAGACTGTTACAAGAAATGAGGAAAGACACTACAGAATGATCAAGGGATCAATCCAAGAAGAAGATATAACAATTATAAATATATGTGCATCCAACAGAGGAGCAACTCAATACATAATGCAAATGCTAACAGCTATAAAAGAGGAAATCGACAGTAACACAATGAGAGTAGGGGACTTTAAAACCTCACTTACACCAATGGACAGATCATCCAAACAGAAAATTAATAAGGAAACACAGCTTTAAATGACACATAGACCAGATAGATTTAATTGATATTTATAGGACATTCCACTTGAAAGTGGCAGAATATGCTTTCTTCCTAAGTACACATGAACATTCTCCAGGATAGATCACATCTTGGGTCACAAGTCAAGCCTTGCCAAATGGAAGAAAATTGAAATCGTATCAAACTTCTTTTCTGACCACTACGTATGAGATTAAAAATCAATTACAGGAAAAAAAAACTGTAAAAACCACAAATACATGGAGGGTAAACAGTGAACTACTAAGTAAACAAGAGAACTCTGAAGAAACCAAAGAGGAAATCAAAAAATACCTAGAGAGAAATGACAACAAAAACACGATGACCCAAAACCCATGGGACGCAGCAAAAGCAGTTCTAAGAGAGAAGTTTATACCAATACAATCCTACCTCAAGAAACAAGAAAAATCTCAAATAAACAATCTAACCTTACCCCTAAAGGAACTAGAGAAAGAAGAACAAACAAAACCCAACTTTAGTAGAAGGAAAGAAATCATAAAGATCAGAGTAGAAATAAATGAAATAGAAACAAAGAAAACAATAGCAAAGATCAATGAAACTAAAAGCTCGTTCTTTGAAAAGCTAAACAAAATTGATAAACCTTTAGTCAGACTCATGAAGAGAAAAAGGAAGAGGATGGAAGTCAATAAAATTAGAAATGAAAAGGAGAAATCACAAGTGACATCACAGAAATACAAAGGATCATAAGAGACTACTATAAGCAACTGTATGCCAATAAAATGGACAACCTGGAAGAAATGGACAAATGCTTAGAAAAGTACAGTCTCCCGAGACTGAACCAGGAAGAAATAGAAAATATAAACAGACTTATCACAAGCACTGAAATTGAAACTGTGATTAAAAAATTCCTAACAAACAAAAAGTCCAGGACCTGATGGCTTCACAGGCAAATTCTATCAAACATTTAGAGAAGAGCTAACACCTATCCTTCTGAAACCATTCCAAAAAACTGCAGAGGAAGGAACACTCCCAAACTCATTCTATGAAGCCACCATCACCCTGATACCAAAACCAGACAAAGATACCACACACACACACAAAAATACAGGCCAATATCACTGATGAACATAGATACAAAAATCCTCAAAAAATAGTAGCAATCTGAATCCAACCATACATTAAAAGGATCATACACCATGATCAAGTGGGATATATCCCAGGGGTGCAAAGATTCTTTAATATCTGCAAATCAGTCAGTGTGATATACCACATCAACAAATGAAGAGTAAAAACCATACGATCATCTCAGTAGATGCAGAAAAAGCTTTTGACAAAATTCAGCACCCATTTATGATAAAAATTCTCCAGAAAGTGGTCATAGAGGGAACCTACCTCAACACAATAAAGGCCTTATTGACAAACCTATAGCTAAAATACTCAATGGTGAAAAGCTGAAAACATTTCCTCTAAGATCAGGAACAAGAAAAGGATGTCCACTCTCGCCACTTTTATTCAACATAGTTTTGGAAGTCCTAGCTACAGCAATCAGAGAAGAAAAAGAGATAAAAGGAATCCAAGTTGGAAAAGAAGTTGAACTGTCACTGTTTGCAGATGACATGATACTATATATAGAAAATCCTAAAGATGCCACCAGAAAACTACTAGAGCTCATCAATGAATTTGGTAAAGTTGAAGGATACAAAATTAATGCACAGAAATCTCTTGCATTCCTATATAAAAACAATGAAAGATCAGAAAGAGAAATTCAAGAAACAATCCCATTTACCATCGCATCAAAAAAAAAATTACCTAGGAATAAACCTACCTAAGGAGACACAAACCTGTACTCTAGAAACTATAAGATGCTGATGAAAGAAATCGAAGAAGACACAAACAGATGGAAAGATATACCATGTTCGTGGATTGGAAGAATCAATATTGTGAAAATGACTATACTACCCAAAGCAATCTACAGATTCAATGCAATCCCTATCAAATTACCAATGGCATTTTTCAAAGAACTAGAACAAAAAAAATCTTAAAATTTGTATGGAGACACAAAAGTCTCTGAATAACCAAAGCAATCTTGAGAAAGAATAACGGAGCTGGAAGAATCAGGCTTCCTGACTTCAGACTATACTACAAAGCTATAGTCATCAAAACATTATGGTACTGGCACAAAAATAGAAATATAGATCAATGGAACAAGATAGAAAACTCAGAAATAAACCCATATATCTATGGTCAATTAATCTATGACAAAGGAGGCAAGACTACACAATGGTGGGAAGCCAGTGTCTTCAACAAATTGTGCTGGGAAAACTGGACAGCTACATGTAAAAAATGAAATTAGATCATTCTTTAACACCATATACAAAAATAATCTCAAAATGGATTAAAGACCTAAATGTGAGACCAGACACTATAAAACTCTTAGAGGAAAACATAGGCAGAACACTCTGTGACATAAATTGCAGAAGTATCTTTTTTAATCCATCTCCCAGAATAATGGAAATAAAAACAAAAATAAACAAATGAGACCTAATTAAACTCAAAACCTTTTGCACAACAAAGGAAACCATAAACAAAACAAAAAAATAACCCACAGATTGGGAGAAAATATTTGCAAATGATGTCACTGACAAGGGATTAGTCTCTAAAATTTACAAACAGCTCATGAGGCTTAATATCATCAAAACAAACAACCCAATCAAAAAATGGGCAGAAGACATGAATAGACATTTCTCCAAAGAAGACACACAGATGGCCAAGAGGCACGTGAAAAGATGTTCACCATCACTAACTATTAGAGAAATGCAAATCAAAACTACAATGAGCTATCACCTCACATCAGTCAAAAAAATCATCAAAAAATCCACAAACAATAAATGTTGGAAAGAGTGTGGAGAGAAGGGACCCCTCTTACACTGTTGGTGGGAATGTAAATTGGTACAGCCCCTATGGAGAACAGTATGGAGGTTCCTTAAAAAACTAAAAATAGAGCTACCATATGACCCTGCAATCCCACTCCTGGGTATATATCTGGAGGAAAACATGGTCTGAAAGGATACACGCACCCCAATGTTCATTGTAGCATTGTTTATGATAGCAAAGACATGGAAACAATCTAAATGTCCATCAACAGAGGAATGGATAAAGAAGATGTGGTACATATATACAATGGAATATTACTCAGCGATAAAAGGAACAAAATTGGGTCATTTGTAGACATGTGGATGGACCTAGAGATTGTCATACTGAGTAAAGTAAGTCAGACAGAGAAAGAGGAATATTGTATGATATCCCTTATATGCAGAATCTAAAAAGAAATGATACAAATGAACTTATTTACAAAACAGAAACAGACTCATGGACTTAGAGAACGAACTTATGGTTACTGGGGGGAAGGGTGGGGGAAGGGATAGTTAGGCAGTTTGGGATCGACATGTACACACTGCCATATTTAAAACCTTTACAGACAAGCAAAAGCTAAGATAATTCAGAAGCAGAAATTAAGGATACAATCCCATTTACCATAGCAACAAAAAGAATAAAATACCTAGGAATAAACCTATCTAAGGATGCAAAAGACCCGTACTCAGAAAACTATAAAACACTGATGAAAGAAATCAAAGATGACATAAACAACAAAGGGAGAAATATACCACGTTCTTGAGTTGGAAGAATCAACATTGTGAAAATGACTATACTACCCAAAGCAGTCTACAGATTCAGTGCAATCCCTACCAAATTACTAATGGCGTTCTTCACAGAATTAGAACAAAAAATTTTACAATTTTTCTTTTGTATGGACACACAAAAGACCCCGAATAGCCAAAGCAATCTTGACAAAGAAAAACGGAGCTGGAGGAATCAGGCTCCCTTGTCTTCAGACTATACTACAAGGCTACAGTAATCAAGACAGTATGGGGGCTTCCCTGGTGGCACAGTGGTTAAGAATCTGCCTGCCAATGCAGGCGACATGGGTTCGAGCCCTGGTCCAGGAAGATCCTACATGCTACAGAGCAACTAAGCCTGTGAGCCACAACTACTGAGCCTGCGTGCCAGAACTACTGAAGCCCGTGTGCTTAGAGCCCATGCTCCGCAACAAGAGAAGCCACCACAATGAGAAGCCTGCGCACCGCAGCGAAGAGTAGCCTCCACTTGCCACAACTAGAGAAAGCCTGTGCACAGCAACAAAGACCCAATGCAGCCCAAAATAAATAAATTAAAAAAAGAAAAAAGACAGTATGGTACTGGCACAAAAACAGAAACATAGATCAGTGGAACAGGATACAAAGCCCAGAGATAAACCCACACACATATGGCCACCTAATTTATGACCAAGCAGGCAAGAACATATAATGGAGAAAAGACAGCCTCTTCAATAAGTGGTGTTGTTAAAACTGGACAGCTACATGTTAAAGAATGATATTAGAACACTCCCTAATGCCATACACAAAAATAAACTCAAAATGGATTAAAGACCTAAATGTAATACTGAACACTATAAAACTCTTAGAGGAAAACATAGGAAAAACACTCTTGCCATCAACCACGGCAAGATCTTTTTTGACCCACCTCCAAGAGTAATGAAAATAAAAACAAAAATAAACAAATGGAATCTAATGAAGCAAAGGCTTTTGCACAGCAAAGAAAACTATAAACAAGATGAAAAGACAACCCTCAGAATGGGAGAAAATTTGCAAATGAAGCAACAGACAAAGGATTAATCTCTAAAATATACAAACAGCTCATGGAGCTCAATATCAAAAAAACAAACAACCCAATTAAAAAATGGTTGGAAGACCTAAATAGACATTTCACCAAAGGAGACATACAGGTGGCCAAGTGGCACATGGAAAGATGCTCAACATCACTAATTATCAGAGAAATGCAAATCAAAACTACAATGAGGTATCACCTCACACCAGTCAGAATGGCCATCATCAAAAAATCTACAAACAATAAATGCTGCAGAGGGTGTGGAGAAAATGGAACCCTTGTGCACTGCTGGTGGGAATGTAAATTGATACAGCCACTATGGAGAACAGTATGGAGGTTCCTTAAAAAACAAAAAATAGAACTACCATACGACCCAGCAATCCCACTACTGGGCATATACCCTGAGAAAACCATAATTCAGAAGGACACATGTACCCCAATATTCATTGCAGCACTATTTACAATAGCCAGGAAATGGAAATAATGTAAATGTCCAATGATAGATGAATGGATAAAGAAGATTGTGGTACATATATACAATGGAATATTACTCCGCCATAAAAAGGAACAAAACTGGGTCATTTGTAGACATGTGGATGGACGTGGAGTCTGTTATACAGAGTGAAATAAGCCAGAAAGAGAAAAACAAATATTGTATACTAACGCATATATGTGGAATCTAGAAAAATGGTATAGATGAACCTTTTTGCAGGGCAGGAATAGAGACATAGGTGTAGAGAATGGACATGTGGACACATGGGGGGAAGGGGAGGGTGGGACCAATTGGGAGATTAGGATTGACATATATACAGTACCATGCGTAAAATAGATAGCTTGAGGGAACATGCTATAAAGCACAGGAAGCTGAGCTTGGTGCTCTGTGATGACGTAGATGAGTGGAATGGGTGGGGTGGGAGGGAGGTCCAAGAGGAAGGGGATATAGGTATACATATAGTTGATTCAGTTTATTGTACAGTAGAAACTAACACAACATTGTAAAGCAATCATACTCCAATAAAAAAAAAACAAGTAAAAAAAATAATAAAAGCATAAAAAAGAAATGAAAAAGTAAATAAAAAATAAAATTAAAAGAATAATAAAAAAGAACAACAACAAAACAAAACAAAAAAAGCAACAGTAATAATAATAATATTTTCCTGTGGCCTCAGCTGTCAGTGTCCCTGCCCCCACAGTGAGCCACAGCCAATCCCTGCCTTCCTAGGAAGTCCTCCAATACTTCTAGGTAGGCCTCTGGACCTGCTGTGGGCACTCTGTGGCCAGCTCAGACTCTGTCTGATCTGGCCTTACTCCTGCGTGTACTTGCTCCCAAAGTCCACAGTTGCCGCCAAAGTCCATAGCCTCAATTGTGGGAACACTCGTTAATTCAGATATTCCACAGATGCAGGGTTCACCAACCATTCGCAGGGACGTAATCTGCTGCTCCCGTGGCTGCAGGGAGAGATCCCTTCCTCTTCTCTGGTCCCACTGCCCCTGGAGTTCAGCTTTGGTTTTGGCCCCGCCTCTGCATGTGGGCCACCCTCAGGCGTCTGCTCCCCGCCCAGGCAAGAGGGGCGAATGCAGTGGCTGATTAGTGCTCACTTGCTCACTCAGGCCAGGGGGAGGGAGGGATAAGGCAGTCACAGTTGGGATGTGCAGGGTGTGCCTGCAGCGGCAGAAGGCGGCAGGAAGTTGCAACAGCCTGCGGTGCACTGTGCGCTCTCCTGGAGAAGCTGGCCCCAGAAGAGCGCATGGCATGCTTCAGGCTGCCGTGGGACCCTCGGCAGTGGTGGGCTGCACAGGCTCCCGGGAAGGTGTGGGCAGGGACCTGCACTTGCTCACAGGACCCGCGGTGGCAGCGGTAGCCATCTTGCCCGCCTCTGGTGTCCAAGATAACAGCTGTGGCTTGCGCCCGCCCCTGGAGCTTGTAGGCGGTGCCCCGCCATTTGTGAGCGCACGGAGCAAGAAGGGCCTATGTTGGGCCCACCCCTCTCCTCGCGCACCCTGCAGCAATGGCCTCTTGCCTCTCTGGCAGGCCCAGGCTTCTTCCTGGACCCCCTCCTGGCTAGCTGTGGTGCACTGGCCTCCTCAGGCTGTCTTCACACAGCCAACCCCAGTCCTCTCCCTGGGGTCTGAGCTCCAAGGCCTGAGCCTCAGCTCCCAGCCCCCACCCGCCCCAGAAGGCGAGCAGACAAGCCTCTCAGGCTGGTGAGTGCTGGTCGGCGCCGCTCCTCTGTGCGGGATTCTCTCCGCTTTGCCCTCCGCACCCCTGTTGCTGTGCTCTTCTCTGAGTCTCCGAAGCTCCCCCCTCCACCCCTGCGAGTGAGAGGGCTTCCTAGTGTGCATAAATTTTTCCTCCTTCACAGCTCCCTCGCAGAGGTGCAGGTCCCATCCCTATTCCTTTGTCTCATTTTTCTTTTTTCTTTTGCCCTACCCAGTTATGTGGAGATTTTCTTGCCTTTCTGGAAGTCTGAGGCCTTCTGCCAGCGTTCAGTAGGTGTTCTGTAGAAGCTGTTGCACATGTAGATGTATTTTTGATGTATTTGTGGGGAGGAAGGTGATCTCCACATCTTACTCCTCCTCCATCTTGAAGGATTTCCCCAACCTTAGATTTTTGATTCGAGACTTTTCCTCTTTTCTAATATAGGTACTCAGGGCTATAAATTTCCCTCTCAACACTGCTCAGCTGTTCCCACAAGCTTTTATATGTTGACTTTTCATTGTCATCCAGTTCAATGTATTTTAAAATTTTTCCTTGAGACAACTTCTTTGATCCTTGGATTATTTAGAAGTATGTTGTTTAGTTTCTAAGTATTTGGAGATTTACCTGTTATTTTTCTGTTACTGGTTTCTAATTTGATTATATTCTGGTTAGAGAATATGCTTCGTATGTTTTTAATTCTTTTAAATTAGTTGAGATTTGTCCTATACTCCAGGATGTGGTTTATCTTGATAAATCTTCACTGGGCCCTTGAAAATAATTTATTCTACTGTTGTTTGGGGGAATGTTCCACTAATGTTAAGTAGTACTATTGATTAAGTGTTGAGTTCTTCTATATCCTTGCTGATTTTCTGTCTAGATGTCTTATAAATTGTTGAGAGGGGATGTTGGAGTCTCCAATTATAATTGCAATTTGTCTATTTCTCCTTTCAGTTCTGTCAGTTTCTGTTTTACATATGGTACAACTCTGTTGTTGTTTTATATGGTACAGCTCAGTTGTTTTATACATTTAGAACTGCTGTGTCTTCTTGATAGACTGACATTTTTATCATTATATAATGTTCCTTTCTGTCTCTAGTAATTTATTTTGCCCTGATATTCTTTATCTGATATTAATGTAGCCACTCCTGCTTTCTTTTGATTAATGTATGCATGGTATATCTTTTCCCATCTTTTTACTTTCAACCTGCTGTGAACCTGCTTATAGTTGATGATGTTTGTATAGTTGAGTCATATTTTCTGCCAATTTCTGTCTTTTAATTGGTGTATTTAGACTATTTACATTATTATAATTATAGATATGTTAGTTCTTAAGTCTGCTATTTAATTTTTGTTTTCCATTTGTTCTCTCTGCTTTTCATTTGTCTTCTTGCCTTTCTGTGTGTGTGTGTTTAGTGGTTGCTTTAGGTATTGCATTATAAGTACATAACTTGTCATGATCTACCATTGTTATTTTATCAGTTCAAATGAAGTGTAGAAACCTGAACCCCCTTCATTTCTCATTATCCTCCTCCATTTATAATTGTATTAAATATTTTTTCTACATAGATTTTAGAGTCACATCTGACAGCATTGTAATTTTTACTTTAACTTTCAAACATAATTTGGAAAACTCAAAGGAGAAGGAAAGAAAAATATTGTTTTTATCCTTATTTTTCTTACTGTGTTCTTCCTTCCTGGTGTTCCAAGGTGTTTTCTTTTGTTTCTTTTCTTTTTAGAGAATTTCCTTTAGCCTTTTTTTAGGGTAGTCTGGGTTAGTTTTTCTTCATCTGTGAATGTATTGATTTTTCTCTTCATTTCTAAAGAATATGTTCACCAGATATAGAATTCTGGATTGATGATTCTTTTATTTCAGCACTAGAAAAGTGTGCTACTTCTTCCTGGCTTCTATGGTTTCTAATGAGAAATCTGCTGTCATAAAAATGTTTTTCTTCTATAGGTGAGGTGTCATTTTTCTCTGGTTGCTTTCAAAATTTTCCTCTGCTTTTAGTTTTCAGAAGTCTAATTATGGTGCATCTTGGTGTGGATTTATTTGGATTTATCTTGTCTCATATTCACTCAGCTCCTTGAATCTGTAGGTTTATGTCTCTTTCCAAATTTGAGGAGTTTCAGCCATTATTTCTTTGAGTACTTTTATAGCCTGCCATCTTTCTCTTCTCCTTCTGAGACTTTGATGACCTGAATGCCAGATCATTTATTATAGTACCATAGTTCCCTGAGGCACTGATACATTCATTTGTTCAGTCTTTTTTTCTCTCTGTTGTTCATATTGGGTAATTTCTATTGTTCTATCTAAAAATTCACTTTTTTCCTCCCTCTATTCTTTCCATTTTACTGTTGAGCCCATCCACTGAGCTTTTTATTTTGGTTTTTATATTTTTCAGTTCTAAATTTTTCATTTGATTCTTCTTTTTCTTCGATTTCTTTTTTGTGAATTTATAGTTCCTTGCTGAGACTTCCATTTTTTCATTTGTTTCAAGCATGTTCATAATTGCTTGTTGAAGTATTTTTATGATGGTTCTTTTAAACTCTTTGAAATATAATTCTAATATCTTTGTCATTTTGGTGTTGGCATCTATTGTCTTTTTTTCCACTCAGTTTTATATCTTTCTGGTTCTCTGACTGAAACCTGTATATTTTTGATATTATAAGGCTTGGGATCTTATTTAAACTTTGTTTTAGCTGATTTCCTTTGACACTATTCCACCCACTTTGGGCGGGAGGGGAGAGGATGCTGCCTTGTTACTGCCTGATGGGAGATAAAAGTCCAGGTTCCCCACTTGGCCTCCACTGACATGCAGGGAAGGGGTTTCTCATAACTGTTGGGCAGGTATGGGAATTCCACCTCCCCATGTGGTACCCATGAATGCTTTAATGAGGGTGGTATAATTACCAGTGGGCAATGGTAAAAGTTCTGACTCACCACTTGGCCTCCACTGATGCTACTACAGCAGGGGGGTGGTGGTAAGGTAGCGCATTACTGCCATATGTTGGTAGATTCTCCATGTGGTCTCCACTGATACCATGGGGTGTAGAGGGGTTTGTTACTGCCCTGAGAGGATGGAAAGGTAAAAACTCCTAGTTCTCTGCTTGGTTCTTTTCTCTGACACCACCCCCGAAGGAGGTTGTGGTGTCTTGTTGCAGCCCGGCAAGGGTGAAAGTCTAGATTCCCCACTCAACCTTTGCTGGCATGGGTGGAGGCAGCTTTTTTCTGATATTTGACTAGAGTAAAGCAGTTATTGTCTCAAAGTTTTCTGTCTTGCTAGGCTGCCCCTTTCTTAGTCCTTTGGCTAGAGAGAGCAGGCTTTTGGGGGGCTTTTTTGGTCTGTGCTCGTTGGTATTTATGGATTACTGGCTTCTTTATATCCAAGTCTGGAATATTAAGGGAAAAAGGGACTCTGTGGAGTTCACCACCATATCCTACTTTGGGTTCTGAGGTCCCTAGCTGGTCTAGTTTCTTCTCTATGCATTTCAAAATCTTCTTGTTTGTTTTTGTATGTAATGTCCAGAGGCTTAGTTGTTCTCAGTGGGAGGAATAGGGAAAAGTATGTCTGATTCATCCTTCTGGAAGCAGAAGTCTATGTACCACTTTTGAAATAAAAATTGTTTTAAGAAGAATTATTTTAAGCATTGTAGTTTTGGGAAAGCGTTCTTATTGCTGGTAGTTGGTAAAATACGGCTTCTGTATCTATTGAGGTTTTCTGATTCTTCTTTTTGATCAGTGAGTTGTGCATGTATGTATATGTGTGTGCACACAAGCTAATTCCTTAAAGATACTAGAGTCTCAAAACTTTAAAAACTTACTATTGATTTGATTTAGCAATAAACACGCATAATGCAGCAGGAAGAAGAACATGATCTTTGCCTTATAATCTATGGTATTTCCATTAAAAATCATGCACTTAGTAAAAGCCTGTAGTTGTTAGTGTATTAATAGAATCAAATGGAGGGCCCAAGAATTCAGCCAAGAGGTTAATAGAATCATGTTTAGGTGTCTTGTTCAGCAAAGAATGAGGAATATAAAAAAAAAACTTTAGTTTTTGCACGACTTTTTCTTTGCCACCTCTCTGAGGATCTGGATTTTTAGTCTAACTATTCTAAATAGTCTTGTGTGTCTGGCTTAGTTAATGTTCACTATGCTTTCTAGGAAATACGTTTCATAATTTATGTGAATAGTTAAATAATGTTCTTGATACACACTCAATATTTATCATATCAAAATAAGATTTACCTTCTCAGAGTATTGGAGAAGGCTTTAATCTTATGAAGTTATTATGCAATGATTTCGGAGGTATGCTTTATTTAAGAATTCCCAGTTCATGGAACAGACAGAACAGCTGCCACATAGCCCATTATTAAGGGCAATTATCATTTTATTGGTATCTATTCTATGAAGGCAGCAGGTAATTTTAACTGAGATAGTAACTAATGAAACAGTTTTTTAAAAATTAAAAAAATTTTTTTTGGCTGCTCTGCATGGCTTGTGGGATCTTAGTTCCTCAACCAGGGGTTGAACCCAGGCCCCTGGCAGTGGAAGTACAGAGTCCTAACCACTGGACTGCCAGGGAATTCCCACTAATGAAACAGCTTTAAGGCTGACAAATTTTGTACTTGCTTTGCCTGATGGCTAATCTAATGATTTAAACTGAATGAATGTTTAAGATGACTAAGTGACCAATCTCTAGCAACAAAAAAATGAAAACCCAATGTCAGTGTAAAATTGGAGAAATGGAGGGGTTAGATGTAGTGAGTTGATTCTGAGCAGATCTTCCTTAGGGCTTGATTTAAAACTCTTTGTTAAACCTTAATTGTAAATCTTCTTGTCATGTTGTCTCGGTGTTTTAATTTTTCTCTAAAGTAATTTACTGTTAGTATTTTGATTGGTTGGATTTAAAGCTAAATCCTCAGCCATTATCTGAACATGTTTTAATTAGGACAAAGACCTGCAGGACTAAAAATGTTGACTATGAGATGGTCACTGAATTAAATGATTAGCTATTATTCATTATCCATCCATATAATGTTTGTTTAAATTAGAGTTTTAATTCTTAACTCGTCTGCTTTCCTTGCATTGCTTGGGAGACTCAATAACAGTTTATATATTAAAAAAAGAACCCTTCTGCTATCTTGAAACACAGTAAGAAATTTATCCATGTGAGAAACAGCTTGAATTGCAGACTTTGGATTGTAATCTGAGGTTTGGAGTTTGTATTAAAAATTTTATTTTGGCTTACACTGAATTCACGTGATGGTTGTATCTGTCCTAATTAATATTCAAATCCACCCTGAAGCTTCAGTTTTAGGTAACTGCTTATCTCTTTGAAATTTTCCAATCAATCAGGGCCTCCAACGTGAATTTTGCATATGCCACATGGCCTATATTTTATGTATTCTCATTCCAGATCACCAAATATTTTGTAAATATATCCATCTCCTATTGTGTGACTTGGTAACAAACAATTTTAGATAAGTTAGCCTGATAAATGATGATATATACAAATTTTACATTTTTATAAAGAGGTTCAGTCAATATCTTTAAATGAATATTACAATAATATATGTGGTCTAATCTTTTAGCCACAGTGAAAATGTCAGCTTGTTTTTCTTTTGTGTCAAGAATTAGCCCTTTATGTTATGTATCTACCCCAAATTATAATATACATTTATGTGATTTATATATGAATGTTCTCTTATCAGCTTCATTGGATGTTATACTGATATATTTAACACCTTTCAATAATGCAGACTTGAAATGAGGCCATCATTTTCTTTCTAGATCTAAAAATAAAACAGAAAAAGAAACATGCAGTTATTTCTATAAAAAGACAATCCGGGCTTCCCTGGTGGCGCAGTGGTTGAGAATCTGCCTGCTAATGCAGGGGACACGGGTTCGAGCCCTGGTCTGGGAAGATCCCACATGCCACGGAGCAGCTGGGCCCGTGAGCCACAACTACTGAGCCTGCGCGTCTGGAGCCTGTGCCCCGCAACGGGAGGGGCCGCGATAGTGAGAGGCCCGCGCACCGCGATGAAGAGTGGCCCCCACTTGCCGTAACTAGAGAAAGCCCTCGCACGAACTGAAGACCCAACACAGCCAAAAATAAAGAAATAAATAAATAAAGTAGCTATAAAATTAAAAAAAAAAAATCAGGATCATGGTGAGTATACCAAAAAAAAAAAAAAAAAAGACAATCCACAGAATGAGGAAAAATAGTTGCAGAATAAAGAATTCCTGCAAATCAATTAAAAATAGGCAATCCAATGACAAATTGGCAAAAGGCTTGAATAGGCATCTCTCTCGAGAGGACATTCAAATGTTGTATAAATACATGAAAGATGTTCAGTTCCATTGGCCATTAGGAAAATGCAAATTAAAACCACACACCCAGAAGAATGGATAAAATAAAAAAGATGGAAAATGCTAGTTCTGATAAAGATGGAGAACAAACAAAACTCTGATCCACGGCTGGTGGGACTCTGGTTGATAGCAGATACTAACATTGAGCATATCCATACCCTCAGACCCAGAAGTTCTAGTCCTAAGTAAATACCTGACTAGGTATAGTCATCAAAAGGTACACAACTATTTGTATTAACCCTAAGCTGGAAAATACCCACCTGTGCATCAGTATAGAGTGAATAAATTGTGATATATCTGTACAACGGAATACTTTACAACAAAGAGGATCAACAAGCTATAACTACCTGCAACAATATGGATAAATCTCACAAATTTGAGCAATAAAGTAACTCATAGTTTATGATTCTATTGATATAAAATTCATGAATAAGCAAAAACAATTTATGATGTTTGGTGTCAGGATAGTGGCCACTCTCAGGTGACTGGGAGGGGAGACATGGGGTGCTTCTGGGGAGCTGGTAACATTCTATATCTTGGTCTGGATGCTTCCATGGGAATGTTCATTTGGCTAGTTCAAGAGGTGTACATTTATGATATGTGCACTTTAAAAAGTTGTATTATATTTTAATAAAGTTTTAAAAGTAGTTTTCACCCCAGACTCTGGTGATAACTTTAAAGTGGACGGGGGCCCAGGGCTGGAGTCAGTTTTCAGTTACGTCTCTAGGGTGCTTGTTTCTGATCTTGATCTCAACGTGTTCAGATCAGTGCTCTGCATGAGAAAAATGAGGATGCTTGGGGTTTTCTCTTTGCTAATTATACATTACAAAATATTAATTCCGTTCACTTGGAACCAAAATATTTGTTGGTTTTTAAGAGTATAACAACATTTTAAGTGCTTAAGATTGAAAACAACCTTTTATAAAACAGCAGTAGGTATCATTACTGTACAGTGGGAGAAACCCTGAATGAGAAGGCAGTGGACCTAGTTGCTGTTTGTCCTTTTCTAGCTGGGTGAACCGGGGCAAGTCTGAGTCTCAGTTCCTGCAATACCTGACCTGCCTGAAGGCAGAGGGATTAACTCTGAGATCTAAGATCCACCATCTGTTGGTAAAGTTTTTAATAAGTGAATGATGATGTTACCTGTTCATAACGCCATTAATTTCCAATCCTTTGTTCTGCTGACATGCTCAATGATAAATATGGCCCTAAACATGCAATAAAAAGTTCCAAAGTATATAGCAAAGTAAAGTACAGTCTCAATGCTGTAGATCATATGGGCATCTTACCTTATCTTCATCCCCAGGCTGATCTCTTGGTTTTCTTGGGATTTGTTGCTCTGCAGCGAGGATGCTTTTCAGGAAGTGTTCCATGTTGGTAAAAAGGAGAAGATCTTTGTTTTTCCTAATATACTGTAGAGGGTGTGGAAGATAAATGATAATATACTTAATATCTTGGCTCTCATTTCTTTTAAGTACTCTTGAATCTTCTTAACCAGTACCTGAGTGTAATATATACAGTTCTGTTATTAAAATAAAATGAGACCTCTTCATAGATGGTGGTTGGCAGAATACTAACATCCCAGCTCCACAACTATCTCTGTCTTGGAAAAGTTGTTTTTAATACTTCTAAGCCTCAGAAGATTTCTCATCTGTAAGTTAGGAATAAAAGTAACATCTACCCTATAAGGGCGTGGGGAAGATTAAATGAGATAATGCATGTAAAACTCCCAGCAGAACATCTGACACGTGGCAAGTGTGTAATGTTTGCTATTATCTGCCTCCTAGTTAGCTCCAGTAGATTGAAATGTTTTACTGCATAGCATCAGGGTCCATATAAATCTATTCATTAGCACAGTAAATATACTAAAAGCCTGTTCTTAGAGTGGCACATGGGCTATAGCAGAAAAAGCAAAGCAAACAACTCTGCCCTCATGGAGCTGACATCCTAGCACGGGAAGAAAAGCAAAAACCAAATGTAAGTAAATTATGTAGTACATTAGGACATGATATAGGATAAAGAAAAGTAGAGCAGAGTAAGGAAAAGCTGATGAACAGGGTAAAGAGGGTTGCAGATTAAGACAGGGTTGTCACGGTAGTCATTAAGAAGGTGGCACTTGAACAAAGACATGAAGGAGGCAAGGGAGTCAGGCCTAGACCAGGGTTTCTCAACCTGAGCACTAGTGACGCTTGGGGATAGATGATTTTTTTGTTGTGGGGCTGTCCAATGCACTGTAGGATGTTTAGAAGCATCCCTGGCCTCTACCCACTAGTTAAGAGTAGCACACACCTCCTCTGAGTCAGACAATCCAAAGTGTCTCCAGACGTTGCCAAATGTCCAGCCAGGGATAAAATTGTTCCTGGTTGGGAGCTACTGCCTTAGAGGAAGGAACATTGCAGGCAGAGGGGACCCTTAAGAGGGGAGTGTCCCTGGTGTGTCTGAAGAACTGCAAGGAGGGAAATGTGGTTGGAGTTGAATGAATGAGGGGAAGAGTAGTAGGTGAGGGGGTGAGACACAAGGGGGACTTGGCTTCTTTGGCTTTTACCCTAGTGAAATGGGGACCACAGCAGGACTTTGAGCAGCCCCAACTTTCACTTTCAAAGGATGACTATCAGGACTATGCCGAGAATAGACTGTAGAGAGGCAAGCTTGGACTCAGGGAGGTCGGTTAGTAAGTCTGATGGCAGTCCAGGCAGGAGATGCCTTGCACCAGGCTGGTAGCAGCACAGGTGATGAGAAGTGGTCAGATTATGGATATACTTGAAGGTGGAGTTTGTGAAGGAAGAGTTTCTGAAAAATATCCTGTAGAGGGTGTGGAAGATAAATGATAATATACTTAATATCTTGGATTTGTTGGGGGTGTATGTAACAGAGAGACAGGTTTGGCCTGAAGAGAAGACTTTGGCCTGAAAAATCAAAAGAACACAGTTGCCATCAACAGAGATGGGGAAGGTTTCGAGTGGAGCAGGTTTGGAAAGAAGATTGGTTTGGGGCATGTTGAGTCTGAGATACTTACTAGGCATCCCAGTGGAGATGGTTAGTAAGCAGTTGGATATATGAGTTGAGTTAGAGAGTTGGGTCAGGGCTGGAGATAAAAATTTGAGAGTTGTTGACATATAGGTGGGATTTAAAGCTAGAACACTAGAGGAGATCCCTGAGGGGAGTGAATATAGAAGGGACGAGGACAGGACTGAATCCTGTCCCTCCAACGTTAAGAGGCCAGGGAGAAGAGGAGCGACCAGCAAAGGAGACTGACAAAGAACAGTCATCGAGGCAGGGGGAAAACCAGAGGAGGCCGGTGTCCTGGGACCCAAGTAAAGAAGGTAGATGGAGGAGGAGAAAGGAATCATATTGTCAAATGCTGCTGTTAGGTGAGGGTAGAGAATTGACCAACATCACCATCACCTCCAACAACCACAAATAAATCTGACCTAGTAGCTAATGGAGGTTTGATTACAGGGAGATGTATATGGAATATTTCCTTAGGTGTCAGGTGATCTAGAATCTAGTCTCAGATCCACCACTACAAATAGCTGTATGGTTTAGGGCAAATTGCTTAATTTCCCCTTAAATACAAAATGTGAGTAAAAATATGTATGGTACCTATTTTGCAGGATTGCTGCGTGGCTCAAATGAGACATACATATATATATATATATATATATATACCTTGAAATTTATGGTCTTATATACATAATGAAAAAAGAATATGTTCTTGTTTATAACTCAAGAATGAATTGACCTTTAGTGGAAGATGGTCTTTTAGTGGAAGTTCATAGATTTAAATTTTATATTTTAATAGTTAAAAAGCTGAGATAATATCCTTCGAAAAGTGCTTAATAAGTATTAAGAATACCATTGTCAAGCTTGCACAGAAAACAGCACACAGTAAGTCTGGGTAAATAGGCTACCACTTGGGCATCTGAATTTAATCTCTAAGTCACAGTGAGTTTTATAGATGGAATTCTGCTTACTTATTGATAATATGTTAGTGGGACATGAATTAACTGTGGAGTCGTGTTTGCAATCCCCACGAGCCAGGTCCCCACTGTGTGCCCTGCAGAATATAGGATTTAAGAAATATTGTCATACGTGGTTTGAGAAGCAGCCTGAGTGTCAAGGCAGTGTACCACCTAGGGAGGCCAGAAATATCTGAATAGGTCATACACTGAGGCATTTACTCTGTGAAGGAGTCAATTTTAAAACCATGTGCTACACAAGTTAAAGCTAGTTACCTCCTCTGATGACTCTGGCTGCAAGTGAGACTCATGTTTCCTTTCAATGAGTTTAGAGAGAAGATCTCTTCCTCTTTCAGAGATGGGTTGCTCTCCCAGCAGAATAGCACTTAAGCTTTGGCCAAGCTTACTGTCCTGGGAAACTGCTGACAATTGCAGAGTGATAGAGAATGCTTCCCTGAAATAGGCCATCAACCCCTGGTCAAGGAAAAGGTGAGGTGGGCAGATCAGTTCGGCTTCCAGGCAACTGCTATTAAAGCTTTAAAGTAATAGCTGAAAGAAAAATGGGGCTTGAGATTTATCATCTTTACTTGCCCCCACCACGGGTTACTTTTATCATTTGTAATTCTGCTGAGGCTCAAGTGTTGACAATGAAACATCCACAGAAAGCTGCGATGCTGTTCTCATAGGAAGACCACTTCTCTCCAGAATTCTTAGAGTGGTGCATGCATTCTGTCATATGCTGCCACAGGAAATTTTTTTTTTTTCAAACATCTTTATTGAAGTATAATTGCCTTACAATAGTGTGTTAGCATCTGCTTTATAACAAAGTGAATCTGTTATACAATATGTTCCCATTTCTCTTCCCTCCTGCATCTCCCTCCCTCCCACCCTCCCCATCCCACCCCTCTAGGTGGTCACAAAGCACCGAGCTGATCTCCCTGTGCTATGCAGCTGCTTCCCACTAGCTATCTATTTTACATTTGGTAGTGTATATATGTCCATGACACTCTCTTACCCTGTCACATCTCACCCCACCCCCTCCCCATATCCTCAAGTCCATTCTCTAGTAGGTCTGTGTCTTTATTCCCGTCTTGCCACTAGGTTCTTCATGGCCTTTTTTTTTTTTTTTCCCTTAGATTCCATATATATGTGTTAGCATACTGTATTTGTTTTTCTCTTTCTGACTTACTTCACTCTGTATGACAGACTCTAACTCCATCCACCTCATTACAAATACCTCCATTTCATTTCTTTTTATGGCTGAGTAATATTCCATTGTAGATATGTGCCACATCTTCTTTATCCATTCATCTGTCGATGGACATTTAGGTTGCTTCCATGTCCTGGCTATTGTAAATAGAGCTGCAATGAACATTTTGGTACATGACTCTTTTTGACCTATGGTTTTCTCAGGGTATATGCCCAGTAGTGGGATTGCTGGGTCGTATGGTAGTTCTATTTGTAGTTTTTTAAGGAACCTCCATACTGTTCTCCATAGTGGCTGTATCAATTTACATTCCCACCAACAGTGCAAGAGTGTTCCCTTTCCTCCACACCCTCTCCAGCATTTATTGTTTCTAGATTTTTTGATGATGGCCATTCTGACCGGTGTGAGATGATATCTCATTGTAGTTTTGATTTGCATTTCTCTAATGATTAATGATGTTGAGCATTCTTTCATGTGTCTGTAGGCCATCTGTATATCTTCTTTGGAGAAATGTCTATTTAGATCTTCTGCCCATTTTTGGATTGGGTTGTTCGTTTTTTTGTTATTGAGCTGCATGAGCTGCTTGTAAATCTTGGAGATTAATCCTTTGTCAGTTGCTTCATTTGCAAATATTTTCTCCCATTCTGAGGGTTGTCTTTTGGTCTTGTTTATGGTTTCCTTTGCTGTGCAAAAGCTTTTCAGTTTCATTAGGTCCCATTTGTTTATTTGTGTTCTTATTTCCATTTCTCTGGGAGCTGGGTCAAAAAGAATCTTGCTGTGATGTATGTCATAGAGTGTTCTGCCTATGTTTTCCTCTAAGAGTTTGATAGTGTCTGCCCTTACACTTAGGTCTTTAATCCATTTTGAGCCACAGGAAATTTGATTGGGAAAATCTTCTTGGCCAGGCAGTAGGAACCAAAGGCCACCAGTGGGACTTAAGTAGATTTGAAATGTTGCAAAGCTCATAGCACTTACTGTCCTGGGGAATGGGGCGTGAGTCACAGAGAAAGAGAAGCAAAACGCCTGTGCATGTTATAAATACCTTGTAAAATGACCTCAGGAAGGCGGGGTTGGAGTCCTGGTGGAGGTCATCGACAGCGATGTGGGCCAGGCAGTGGGTCAACAGCAGAACGAAACTTCCCACTGATGCCAAACACTCTCTCCTAACAAACAGTGTGTTTTCAGCACTCTGAGTGGAGAAAATGCCCAAACACAGAGAGGTCAGCCTCGGGGAACATTTCTACTGCCTCCTTCTTTTTTTTAGTTTTATATGATCTAAAACAACTTTGGGAATCATAAACTCATGGACTCCCTGGGCTTAATGGAAATTTACTGAAGGGAAGATTCAAAGGTCAAGGGAAAAATTATCGTTTTAGCTCAACTCTCTGAATAAATCATTTTCCCAATAAATCTGTCTCCCAATTTTTTTGCTACCCCTAGCTTATAGAAAACAAACTTGGAAATTCAGAGAAAAATTATTCATATATCTCTGTTTTTTTATCAATGTCCTCCAATTACTGTTTCTTTACTCAGTGGTTCTCAAACTTTAGTGTGAATAAGAATCACCTAGGAGTGATTGTATTTTGGGGGCCCATCCCAGAATTTCTGGTTCTGTGGGCTCACCATTTCCATTTTTACCAAACTCCCCAGGTGGTTGATGCAGGAGATCCAAGGACCAGAGTTTGAGAAGCATTGCCTCCTCAGGGCTCTCAGGCTTTCTTTGTTTTTTTGCCATTATTGTAATCAAGTTCTCAAATCTCCTGTCTTGCCTAATTGGTTTGAAATAACTCCTTGTTCATTCTCTTAAGAGGCAATAGGCTGGCATGGAAAAGCCTTAGATGATTTGGAATCAGACTGTCTGAGGTCAGTTTCTGGAATTAGCTGTGGATGGCAGCATAGACTAGTGATTTAAAAAGTTTGATGTCAGATACACCCAGACTTGAGTTTCAACTCTTGCCACACTGTGATCTCCGGCAAGTTGCTTGGCCTCCCTGGGTCTCAATTTCCTAATTCATAAAATGGAAACGACACCCCCTACCTTGGGGTTAGGGTGCTGTAAGTTATAAATGAGATAATGCATGTAAGGCATATGGCCAAGTGCCTGGCACGTAGCACTCAATGAATCCTGAGTTTGTTTCCCCATCAGTAAGAAAGGATTAAATTCTTGCTTACTTCATAGATTGCCCTGAGGATCAAGTGAATTAATGCCTGGAGAATATCATATATGAGAAATTTTTGGTTTTATTAAATCCCCTAACAACCTACTAGTCAAGTATAAGCCATTTACTAGTCCTCTAACATTGGTTAGCAGTTCCCCTCTCACAATCATTGTTTGCTGTCATAGTGTTTAAGGTCGATATACACCAGCTGAGAGTTCCACCAAGGCACTGCCAGTCTACATATTTGAGGAACTACCAGGACAGGAACAATTTAGATCCCTCTCTGTAGAAAGATGCTGAATGTGCAGGATTTCCTGAGCTGGGACCATGACTCTTACGGGAAACACCAGTCTGGAACCACCTGCTTCGATAAGGACAGAGATTCATTAATGGGCACAAAGCCATTATGATTCTCTGGGCACAAGCCAGGACATAGTCATTTCACTAATTAGAGAAAGCTCTTACATGGGGACTTTTATTATGCCTTAGCTAAATGACTTATTACCTAGAGGGAATAAAATATGTGAGGACTTGAGAGAGAAAAATGTTCTATTACATCTGTTCTTTTTGCTTCTGTCTCTCTTTACTAGACCCTAGAATTCTACAAACCCCACATCTGAGACTGGGAATTTGAAGCACCTGATAGAAGAAGGAAACTTGGAAGGCATTGTCTGAGGCTTCCATGGCAGGAAGACCAGAAGCAATCTGCAGGGTGATTTCTGGAGCCTGAAAAGAATAAAAAACAAACAAAAACAAAAATAAAACCCACCCTTTTGCTAAAAAATTCTCATGTAGCTCAGTTATGTAGCACCAACCAAGAAAGGGAAGTAAATGCATTGAGACATCAATTTAAATTGTAACAGGATAAGTGGATTCAGTATAGACTACAGGATAGTGGAAGGAGTATTTAACTCAGTGTTTGAAATTTATGCTAACTACAAGCATTGATTTACTACTTTTCTAAACAGAGGTAAAGTGGCAGTCAGGCATGAGGGCTCTCAGGCCATGGTGCCTGGATTCTAACCTGGCTCTCCCCTTTTGGTTGTGTGTTCTTGGATAAGTTTACTCAACCATTCTGTATCTCCCCCGTCCCCACCCCCCCAATTTTAAAATGAGAAAAAAAATAGCATCAGTGCCATAGGGTTTTTGTGAAGATTACATGAGTTAATTCACGCAAACTAATAGAACATTTTCTGTCATGTACAAAGTACCTAATTCATTCTACTTATTATTCTGTCATTTGAGAGATTAGACTTTTGATTGGTAAAATGACTCCTATCCGTCCCCTTAAAGGGGAGACTTGGAAAGTTCCCTGTTCTGAGTGCTTCATTCTAAGGAATATCCACCACCTCAAAGCCTCCTTCCTGGTGACCCTGACCTTCTTGGCTCCAGGGATGACCGCTCCACAGAGCGACCAGAGCCAGACTCACGTGAAGCTGTGGGATGAGGAGGTGCAGGATGGAGAGGCCATGCTGGTAAACCACAAACTCCCTGGCAGAGAGGTCTGTGGATTGCACAGTTGTCAGCCCTTCCTTCTGCGTTATCTGAGGTTTTGGGAGATCCTGCAAAGAGGTTTTGGGGGCTGCAGAGATCAAGAGAAAACAATAAGATTTCACTGACTTTTGCATACAGTAATGATATATTAATAAAAATAATAACAACAACAATACAGTTCAGCTTAGGAAAAGGTGTATTTGTATCCATCCATCCATCCTCCAGTGCTGTATATACATTGTGGCTCAGGCTCTCCTGCCAGTCGTCATGGAAAAGCAACTGAGTTCCAGTCATTAGGAACAGAGGTTCCAGAACCACAGAATGAGGGTCCAGAAAAGATGGCGACAGACTTCCTTCTATTTCATAGGGTTGTTTGGAGCATTAAATGTAATGTACTCAGAACAGTGACTGGCACACAGTGAACACTCAGGAAATTCTCAGGAAAGCGTGCTGAGCTAGCAGTCAGAGGACCTGAGTTCTGGTCCAGGTTCTGTAAGACCCTGGGAAAGTCACTTAACGACTTTGAATATCAGTTCTCTCATCTATAAAAAAAATTCCACTGTCTTACAGAATCAGAATTTGGGTTACCAGGTGTAAACAAGACAATGTATACAAGATTGCTTTCAACATTATAAAGTCAAATATAAGACAATGAAAATTGAAGTAGTGGTGGGAACTCTCAAAGGAGGGCCCACCTCTCTGCCCATATTCTTCTTAGTTTACCCCAAGGGGAGACAGAATTAATATTAAGAATGGTCAAACTTTTTCTGTAAAGGGTCAAAAAGTAAATATTTTAGGTTTTCCAGCCAAGAGACAAAATTGGGGTTCAGATTGAGTGTTCCCTATCATCAGGGTAGAAGTGTGGCTTTACTCCCTTACAAAGCCTTCCCTTGCTTCTCTGATACAGTGATCTGCCCTCCTGGGAACTCAGCAGAATATGTTGCCTGCATCTCCCTTTCGGCACTGCCTTTACAGTATTGGATAATTTTTCATATGGGGAAGCAGGTTAAGAGCACAGGCTCTAGGGTGAGACTCTCTGGGACTGAATTCCAGCTGAACTTCTCAATAGCAATATAATTTTTCACTGCTTACTTGACCTATTCAGAAGCTTCAGTTTCCTTATCTATAAAATGACTAATATACTTACTTCGCTGCGTTGTCATAAAGATTTAATGAGCTAACATAACCAAAGATTTAGAATAGCACATGATATAGTGTAAAGCACTCCATAGAAATGTTATTGTTCTTTTGACATTTTTTCCTAATCATTTAAAAATGTAAAACCATTCGAAGCTTGTGGGCCATAAAAAGATAGATAGCAAGCTGGAGTTGGCCTGTGGGCAATAGTTGGCTGACCCCTGGTCAAATTCAAAGATGTTTCTGGAACTGTGCTTACTAGTGGCCTGCATCATGGTCACCTGAAAGGCCTACATTCATTTCCTGTTAATCCTCTCCCACTTGGGAGGTAGGTGAGTTGAAACAGAACCGAGTCTTCAGTTCAAGCCAGCCACTTTTTCCAATTGCAAGGAGGTGGTTTTGGTAAAGTGATTTGGAGTCTCTTTCTGGGGCAAGGTCGTCTTTCTCTGTCTCCTCTGTCTATCTCCCTATGTATCCCACTTTTCCATTAACTCCTTGTAACATGTGGATGGGGTAAAATCCCAAGATTTAGATTCAATGTTCAGTGGGGGGATAGAGGGCCTTTAGGAATTCCCTTTGGGGGAACTGGCCAAGTTATTATTACAGTGGGACTTTGATTTCTATTTGTTATTCCTCATATGGAAAAATCCCTTGGGAATCTTAGGATATGTGTGGGGAGAAAGGGATGATTGGCAAGGCAGGGTTCTGATACTCCTAGACCTAGGGGTTACACCATTGAATACTTTCGGTGCGCCGTGATAATTCTAAACAGGAGTTCCCAGCGGAAGGAAATTACCTGGTTTGTGATGCACCTGTCCTTGCAGTTCAGCTCCGTCCTTGTGAGCTTGGGACCTGATATCTACTTTTCTCAGGGTGGAGAAGAGTGGTGAGGTCCACGTGACATCAACTTTATCTGCATCTGAACAGAGGAGAAGAAAGCAGTTGTTGGGAGTAAGGACACAGGACTGTGGCCAAAGACAAAAAGAGCTAGACGTAGCAACAGGTGTGATATGTGGCTTCTACAATGGCCCCTGTGATCCCCCATGTGTATCCATGCCCTTGTGTAATCCCCTCCCCTTGAGTGTGGGTTGGATCTACTGATTTGCTTCTAATGAATGGAATATGGCAAAAGTAGTGAGATGAGGATACAAAAAAACCTGTAGTTTCCTTTTTTTTGGCCCTCTCTCACTTGCTCTGAAGGAAGCCAGTTGCTGTGTTGTGAGTTGCCCTGTGAAGTCCATGTGGCAAGGAATTGATGTCTCTGGACAAAAGCCAGTGAGGACTTGAGGTCTGCCAATATTCACAAGAGTGAACTTGGACTCTGCAGTCAAACCTTGAGATGACGGCAGCCCTGGCCTGATGATACCTTGTTGTTGCCTGTATGACACCCTGAGCCAGAGGCTCCCAGCTAAGCTGCACCCAGATTCTTGACCCACAGAAACTGTGAGATAATAAATGTTTGTTGCTTTAAGCCACAAAATTTTAGGGTAGTTTGTTACACGGCAGTGTGTAACTGATACGTTGGGTTTCTTTATGTTCTTCCTAAAGAAGCTACCATGGCCACACTCTTATGGAGCTTGAAGCTCTGATTATCATATTATAACTTATCAGAACATATCAGCATTAGCAGCAGAAGGGAACATTGGACCCGTGACCAGCCTTACCTGTGCCTGGCCGCCCATCCTCCAATCCTAAGCCATGGCCTTGAGCTCCCACTAGCGCTGCAGTGAGGCTCTTCAGGAAGGGGATCAACAGCGGGCAGGCAGCAGCCTGGTCCCTGGGAGAAGTGATGATTGTTCCATAAAATCTGTCTCCAGGGTAATTCTCCAAACACACAGGGGTTCCTGAGGCAACAATCTAGGATGAAATAGTCAGAACCTAGTCCTGTGCTTGGTTCCTACATGTCCCACGTGGCTGCTTTGGGAGCTTCTCTCTGAAGGCCCCAACAAACGTTGGACATACAGATCCCCTTGGCCAAGTCCGGAGGTCAGTACCTGGGTGTGCAGGAGTTGGAGGCGGCTCAGCTCCCGTTGGTACTGCAACTGACCGAGGGCCCTATCCAGGAAGATCTGTCTCGCTCTCACCACCTCCTGAAATTCATGGGAGAGATGCCGAACCACCTAGAACACATAAAATAAAATGCCCCAAGTAGAATGGAGATTCTTTCTCTTTCTTCCTGCTCCCCTCCCAGACTACCAGCTGCTCCTTGAGTCCACCCATCCTTGGACTGTCCTGAAGAGCCACACCTGATGACATGGGCAAATGTGCTATCTCACGTGGGTCCCCTTGGCAGCCTCTGAGCCTCACCTTCCTGGGATGGTTCCAGACCTGTGGGCTCTGATTCCTACTCTGCTGTAGCCACGTCTCCTCCTCCTGGCCCCTCAGCCGGCCAACTGCTTGCTGGAGCTTTCCTGCTGCCTGTCCTAAACTCTGCAGGACTTTCTGCATGCCCAGAGTCACCTGCGCCTCCTGTACCCACTCCTCCCTGTCTGCTGCAAGGGGCAGAGAAAAGGACCACATGGCAGTGCCACCTCTGGGGTTAGGGAGGAGAAGGAAAGACACAATGGTTTATTGGAGCCAGGGGAACGTGCCAGGTCAGAGCCAGGGCCCGGCTGGAAACCTGGGAGGTAGAGGAGCACGTGGAGAGGGCAGGAGGACCGCCGCTGGGCGCCTGGGATCGGTGGCACCACTCCCAGGAGGTTTCTGCTCTGGGAATCTGGGCCCCGGGGATGCTGCTTCCCCACCTTGAGAGAGTAGGCCCCGCTCCGGGCCGCTCTGGTTGCCTCTCCTCTCGGCCTCCCGCAGGCAGCAGGACTCCAGGGCCACGCAGGCCTCCTCAGCAGCCCTCAGCTATGGGGCGGGACGGGGAGCACTGAGCGGTGCGTCGTGGAGGGGAAGGCAGGAGCTCGGGGCGGGCCAGCTCCTCCTCCCCCTCCATCCTGCTGAGACACTTCGTTTGGGCTCGGAGCTGGGAAATCCTGGGATTTTTCTGCCCTGAGATGGACTCCATTCCTGTGGTTGGGGAGAGAAAAGGGCTCCCCACTTCCAAGAGGCGCCTCTGCGGTCTGGGCAGATGGGTGGGTGAGGCCATGAGGCGGGGCCTCTGGGCCTCACCTGCTGCCCCACGTCTTCACCGGGAGTGGAGAGTAGCTGCTGGCTCAGGGCACCCAGGTGTTCCACCAGCCGGGCCTCTTCACGTTCCTGGTGGCGCCAGTACTGCTCCCGGGCTCTCAGCTCCTTCTCCAGGGCGTCCAGCTGCAATGTCCAGCTTGCTCAGGGCGCAGACACTTTTCCTCCTCACAGTCTGGGGTCTGGCTGAAGACCCCCAAAGCCTTTCAAGATATGGGCCTCCCCGACCCCCGGCATCCGTGACTAAGCTTGGTGAGCCAGCTGACTTGATGGTAGATGGAAAACTAATCACCACGCACCTTCTGCAAGCTCCCAGGCCCTCCCTCCCTCTTCCTAACACCTGAACTCTCCAGGGTCACCTGCCCCCTGCCCACCTTCTTCCTGGGAGGCCAGGGGAGATGGGCATATGGCAGCAGGAAATAGTTCTCAGATCCTCTTATTGCTCCTTCAAACTCATCTGTGAAACTGTGAGTGGGGGGTGGGGGGGCTAGAATTTATATTTCTTAGCTTTTAACAAGAATCCTTTATAACATATCTATCTTTGTTTCTGAAATTGCAACTAGGCTGAGAATGCATGGGAGGACCCTAAATCATTTTCATTTCAGTGGAGAACCTGCCAAAGGCTGAATTACTGCCATGACCTCTTGACAGGTCTTCATGCTCTAGTCTGGCCCTGATCCCATCCATCGTCTGCACTGCTACCAGAGGGAACTTTCTAGAATGCTGATTATATATACACATACTCAAGCATAAAAATGTCTGGGAGGAGGTGTGCCAACCTGTTAATAGTGGCTGCATTTGGAGGGAGAGACTGGAGGAGAGGTGAGTAGTGTCTGGATAGAGGAGCAAAATGGGGTAGTTGTTGATGGCAGATGGAGTGAGAGGAATGGGGAGGAGGGAGCTCTTACATCTTTATTTAGATACTTTAAAAAATGTAGTAGGGGGCTTCCCTGGTGGCGCAGTGGTTGAGAATCTGCCTGCTAATGCAGGGGACACGGGTTCGAGCCCTGGTCTGGGGGGATCCCACGTGCCGCGGAGCGGCTGGGCCCGTGAGCCACAACTGCTGAGCCTGCGTGTCTGGAGCCTGTGCCCCGCAACGGGGGGGGCTGCGATGGTGAGAGGCCCGCGCACCGCGATGAAGAGCGGTCCCTGCACCGCGATGAAGAGTGGCCCCCGCTTGCCGTAACTGGAGAAAGCCCTCGCACGAACCGAAGACTCAACACAGCCAAAAATAAATAAATAAATAAATAAAGTAGCTATAAAATTAAAAAAAAAAAAAAAAAAAAAATGTAGTAGGATTTGGAGTAATTATTTTCTTTTTGTATTGTTCTAAATTTTCCAAATTTAACAGTCTCCAAAATATTCGTATCTGATCATATCACATGTCTACTTAGAATCCTTCAGTGGCTCCCCATGGCTTTCATGATAAGTTACATTTCTTGGCCTCAGCCAAGCACACAAGGCTGTTCATGATTCGTTTCCTGCCTTCTTCATTGGCTTCACCTGCTGCCTTTGCCCCTCTGCCTTCCTCATTCTCCTGGAACCTTCGTGATCTCACACCTGCCACCTTTGCACTTGCTGGTCCCTGAGGCCTTTCTCTGACTCCTTCCTCAGGTTTCATCCCAAGTGTCGCCTCTTTAGGGAAGCATTCCTTGAACTCTCACCCTGTGATTTAGATGCCCCCCACTCTGTGCTCCCTTAACACCCTTGTAATCCATGATCATGGCTGGCACCTACAGCTGCTCAGTGCCCTGAGGAGAGGGGCCCTGTCTAGCTTTCTGCATTCAGCACCAAACACAGTGCCTGAGACACAGAAGGTTTTTGATATGTAGTTGCTGAGTGAATGAAGAAATAGAGTCATCGCCTCCTACATACCAGACCAGGGTCTCTCACTCCCCGAGGTAAGGTCTCCAGCACCTGGACAACGGGCACCACCACCCTGGCAGAAGGGTCCATCTGAGCACCAATGACGGGACCAGGTTCTCCAGTCAAGGGGTCTATGGCTTGAGCCCCAATTGCAATTGGGACCAGACCTGTGGGATGCCAAGCCCATCACTGGCTTCAGGAACCCGTGATGGGGAAAGAAGGCAGGGGCAGTCATGGGAAGAAGGAAACACGGCTGGGAGGGAGCTAAAGGAGCCTGAGAAATCTGCTCACCCTTCGAGGGGCTCTGAGCAGGATTAGATGGTTTCCTGGAAGCCGCAGACCCTGAGGGTGAGGGTGAGTGGGGAGTTTCTGAAGAGCTCATCTTTGAAAGGACCCAGTTTTCTCAGTAGGGGATAAGTGATCTGTGGTACCAGTGTTCTGGAATCACTGAGCACCTCTATTTTGGGTCTCAGCAGCCCTAGTGGTAGTGTCAGAATGACCCCACTCTTTGGCTCATGAGTGAGTGGACGGGGGGCACCCCTCTGGAGCTTTACAGGGTTTTCAGTTACATTCCTGATCCCCCAGGGCTTTAGGAGGCTCCAAGTTCTCTCCTACCTTTGCTGTTGGCATCTTCCATTGAACCTGCCAGGGGCGTGGCATCACTGGAATTCCCATCAATCTCCATGCCCAGGATGGGTACCATGAGCCCCGAGCCCTCAGGGTCTGGAATCTCCATCCCGTATAGGACCGGGACCCACAGCGCTGTCCCAGGATAGCACATCATCCCTAACACAAGGGGGAGGGGGCACAGGGAGGAGGAGGTGAGGGCTGAGTGCCACACTGAGGGGCTTTCCAGGCTCAAAGGGCTACATCTCCGATCAGAGAGGCTTCCCTGCAAAGACTGCATTTGTTTCCTTTGGGGCCCAGCTTAGCATTTTGAATTCATAAAGGAAGGATTGAGTGGCAGCAGGGGTTTTGGGAAGCTGAGAACAATTTCTAGGCTAGGCTGAAAAGGTGGAAAAGAAGGGGACAAACATTCTTGAGCACCTACATGTGCCAGAGTCTGAGCTCAGAACTCCATATAAATTATATTTTATTTGGTCCTACAACTAAATCTCTGAAGTATATACTATTTTAATCCTCATTTTAAGGATGCTATAACAGAGGCAGAGCGAGGTTTAGTAAGTTGCCCAAGGTCAAAGAGGTAATAAACAGTGGGGCAGGTCTTCAAACTCAAGTCAGTTCTGATCCCAAACCCTGGTTCTTTTTTGTACACACCCTGGATAGAAAGTTCTAGAAAGAGTGAGTGAGATAAGCTCCAGGAAGATGCCACTCCTACTTCCTTTCCCTGCCGTTCCTTGTGTTAGTTAGTGCTGTGGGGTGGTAGAGGAGTTGGGTGGGCTCCTTTCCTGAGTTTACTAATGGAAAGCCGAAGGCTGCTGCAGGAATGAAAGTGACAAGAGGACTGAGGACCCAGGAGACTCAGGCTTTATGCCTGGCTGTGCAGCTAACTAGCTATGGGACCCTGGTGGTCAAGTCTCTTAGCTCCCTTGACTTCAGATCCTGCAATGTAAAATGGGTGTCATAACATGTTATGGTGCTTGGGGATCCTATGAAGTTACATGAGAATATACACTTTACAACCATCAAGTGTAAGACCCAGTGGAATTGGCAAGAGATTAAAAGACAGAGATTAAAAGCCAAGCCATTCATGAGCTTGGGGCATGAAGTCATCGAAATCCTTCTCTCTTCCTTTGGTCACATGTGTGCCTGGCCAGTGGGACTGTAGTCTTGTCCCTGGGTTTACTGGCTGAGGGGCACTGAAGCACCAGGTCATTCTGGGCCTGGGATTTCAGGGCCCGGGAGCCTTTGGCCCAGGTCAACACGTACCTATCCTGCCGCCGTCGGCCTCCATGCTCTCTGCTGCCTCCCGCTGTCTCTGCAGTCTCTGGGCCTGCTGCAGGAGGTGGTGCAGACTCAAAGCCAGCGCCTGTCTCATGTCCTTGATGGCAGTCTCCAGAAGCCCCTGTACGTGCCGCCCTGGCCTCTCCTGGGACCTCCGGAGCACCGCAATCACTCGCCTCTGGGCCACCAGCACATTGGCATCCAGCAGGGCCTGTGACCCTCCGGTATGGGGCACAGTCTGGCCCTCCTGTCGGGAAGCTCCCTGGAGCCAGACTGGCTTCCTGCTCAGTGGCTCCACAAAGCTGTCACCAGGCAGCATGAGGGTCCCCGAGGTGTCCCGCAGTCCTCCCAGTGCAAGCACCTGCCCTGGAAGCAGAGGGGAAGGGATGTAGGCGGAGGAGGCACGTGAGAGCCAGGGCCCAGGACAGAGTGAGTGACAGGGCACGCGTGGAGGTTGCAGGGGCAGGGCAGGGGACGGGGTGAGGGAGAGGGCGGGGGCGCGTGTAGTACATGCTGGGGGCAGGAGGAGGGAATGGCCTTCTTGGTGGAAAAACATCCCTATGTTTTTGCTGCAGAAGCAACTCTGTTCTCTCCGCCCCTGGGGGACACCAAAGATGGCAAAGGGTGAGGGGAACTGGGAAGGAGAGGAAAGGTGGGGGTCGGAGGGAGAGGGAGGATGTAGGGTGGAAATACGCGCTTGGGGTGGAGTTTGCAGACCGGACCAGAACGTGGAGGGTCTGGGGGGCTGAGAGGAGAGGATTGGGAAGCCAGGCCAGGTAGGGAGGAGAGGCAGAAGGATAGCACCGAGGGCTGCCAGGAGACCTGTGTTTTCATCCAATCCGACTCCCAGGATTGGCGAGATGCCTCCTGTGACTGGATCTTCCATGGGGCCCCCCAACTCCAGAGGGGCCAAGGTCTTGGTGAGGGGATTGCAGTACGTCCCTCCAAGAGTGAGCCACTGCCTCGTTTGTGGGTGCAGAGTCACAGCCAGCACGGGCACTTCGATGCCAGTGGTGGGGTCCGTCATGAGAGCCCCCAGCTGTGATGTCCTTCTTGACTGCAGGACAGGCAGGCAGGAGGCTGGAGGGGAGTGTGTGGCGGGACATGTCGGGTAGGGCACATAGGGGAGGATGGCAGCTTCTGAGGTTCGGACGCCACCTGGACAGGGAGAGAGGGAGGTGTTGACACCCGCTGCCGTGCCCTGCAGGGCAGGGGCAGAGAGCACCGCTTTCCTTCACCTGGCAGCTCTCTCCAGCATGGCGCCTCCTCAGCAAGAATGTGAAAGTGAGGAAGCGGGGGGAGAAGGCATTCACCGCTCTGCTGCTCACCCAGCCCCACTGTCCAAGGAGACAGCCCTGCCTCCTATGCTGTGCCCCTGGGGAGTTCATTCCAGGGGGCCCCAGTGGGCTCTGTGCTGGGTTGGGGCCAGGTAGCGGGCAGAGTCTCACCAGAACTGGAGTCAGTGGTGGGCACCAGGGTAGCTGCCTGCAGATCATAACCCAGATTTCCAGCCTCGGGCAGCACCCGTCCAGTGTCTGGGTGGATGAAGTAGCCAGGGGGTATGGGCCCTGTGCGGCCACTGGCTGGCAGCATCACACAGTTGGGGCCAGGGACCCTTAACTTGGTGACAGGATCCACACTGATGTCTTCGGCGTCCCCTGAAGGGCTTGCTGAGGCTGCAGAAAAGCAAACTCCTGCTCAGCCCTGGGTCTGAGGCCATCTGGCAGGTTAGGGGCTCCCTTGGCTGGTGACTGGAAAGAGTTGGTGAGAACCCTACCCAACCCACACCCTGGTACGGGGGTGCAGCAGGTGCTCCCCGCGGGAAGGGGATCTTGTGTTCGTGCCGAGTCCAGGGCAGGACTCCACATTCGGGATGTGACCCTGACATCATCATATTGCAGGATCCTTCTCTCTCTCTTCCTTTCCAGCTAAGTCCTGCATTTTCCGCACCTGGCCTTTTGCATTCATCAATCAGGCTTTTGCTCTCAGGAAGTGCTACCTTATGTAAAGCTATACTTTGTGGTGGTATTTTTGTTTCCTCCTCTGCTGTTCCCATTTTGGAGGCTCCCTCTTCTGTAACACAGACCTTTGCCCAGGACGCTGCACAGGAAGCCCCTCCCAACCTTGGGGGTTTCCACTTGGCTTACCCTTCCTCCTCCCTTCCTTCCGCCTGAAAACAGGGCCAGGTTTCCGGCGGGGCGGGGGGGACCCTGTCTGAAGGCGGCGAGCAGGGCTCACCTGGCCGCAGCAGCTCCGCCCCAGTGCCGGTGCCCAGGACGCCCCAGGCCTTCAGGCGGTGTCCCTCCTGCAGCACGGCCTGTGACAGGCGGCCCAGCACAGCGTCCAGCTGGGGGACTTCCCTGCAGGAGGATGAGGGAGGACCCATCAGAGGGAGGGGAAACTAGGGATAGAAGAAGGACACTTTGTTGTGGCCCGTCCCGGGACCCCAAGAAGCCACACGGCTCCTCCCTAGTCCAGATCTCACTCAGCCTGACTCAGATTCACCAGGTACACACCTTTCTGGGTTCCGCCCAGCCTGGGAGGACTTCGTGGGCCTGGAGCCTGAATACGCCTTCCGCAGCCTCTGAGCTGCCATCAGCGCGGAGCAGAAGAAGCCCCAGTGCTCCTGCCTTGCACGGAGGTCTTGGCGAAGGAGCGTCAGTTGGTGACGGAGGCTTGCTGCATACTCGCCTGCCAGGTGCCCCCTCCGCCTGGCCTCCTCCTCCGCCGCCCTGGCAGCTGCCTCCGCAGCCTGGGGTCAGAGACCACCCTGCCTGCTTACCTGCAGGGCCATAGCCGCCAGAGACAGCAGCCTCGGGGACTGGACACCCCGCTCCCCCTGGGCACCGCAGAGCCCTGAGGGTGGGCGTGGCGGCAGTGGCAAAGGAGCGGAGGATGTGGGGCTAAGACACCTGGGGCCTGGGAGATGGAACAGGGGCTGAGGAGGTGCCGGCCTCAGTGAAGGGGCAGAGTTGCATGTGGGCACAGGGACCAGATGGGAAGCGTGAAAACAGCCCAACCTGTTGCTGCTCCCTCAGGGGGCTCTCTGGAAGCTGGCCACTGGAAGCTGGGATGCGGTGCTGAGCACCCCACAGCTGCTGGAGAGACCGGGCTTCACTCCCAAGCTTGAGGCAGAGGAGTTTGAGCTGCGAGAGAGGGCAGAGTTTGCTCCAAGAGGCCCCAGCAGCTTTCACGGCTGTGGTCGCAGCGCCCTCTGCTGCCAGTTTGTGGAGGGACTCCAGAGGACAAAGTGACCTTAACCCTGGAAGAAACCGGCGAAGACCAGCCCAGCCGTAGGGCAAGACACCTTCCCCCTAGGGCACCCCTGGCCCAGCTTAGAAACTTGGACTTCCAGTGTGCTCCTTTTGCTCCCAATATCTGTCACCTACTGGCCTGCCTTTTCTCACCTAGATGGGCTACCCAGATCAGGAGTGGGGATCTTACGAGACTCCAGAGGTGGTCTGGATAGATTCCCTACCAGAGATCTGAAGCCTGAGGGCTCATAAAATCAGCCCTAAGTTTAATCTGAAATCTTCAATTTCCCTTCCCCCGAATGATTTTTTTTTTTTTTTCTGGTTCGTTATGGATACACTGAGGATTTCTTTAGGCCCTCTGTCCCATCACTAACGCTCCCAGAGACAAATTCGCTTGCTGGCCCAGCTTCTCCACTCACCTCCTCCTTGGTCTGGCTGAGTTTGGTCGTCACTGACAGAGACTGCCTGAGCAGGACCCTGAAGAAGTGTTCTGTGTCAAAGCCCTCCAGGTCTACCTGCTCCCCGGCTCCCCAGCTCCCACCTACGGGCGGATGGGAAGCAGGGTTACCCCCCTGAAATGAAACGTAAGTACGAGCTTCCCTACAGATTCTCAATGTACCTTCCTCCTCAGATCCTCACAGTCTTACTACCAAAAGTGTGGTCTTTGGATGAGCAGCATTCGCTTTGCTGAAGAACTTGTTAGAAATGCAGAATTCCAGGCCCCATTCCAGACCTATTGCAGCAGGAGATCCCCAGGTAATTCCCAATCACCTTGAAGTTTGAGAAGAATGAACTGCTGCTCTCTGAGGCCCATACTTGGAGTAGCAAGAGTAGAAGGGGAAACGCCTCAGCATGACACGTAATGCCTCCTTTAGAAGTACTGGTCATTTCCTAACTTGGCCACTTTGTACGTGGTTATTGTACATTTCATTACGAAAGTTTGTATTTAGATGTCTCTGTCCCGTCCGACACTCTGTACTCCTAGAAGCTGGCAGTGTCTGGCATACAGTGGCTACTCAATAAACATTTACTGAGCAATGAATGAATGAGTGGAGAGGAATGAAACAATGAACAAAGGAAGCAGGAGTTGGCCAGTTGGATTTGGGGGCACCTCTGGGATTCCAGCCCAAGCCTGTCACTCACCATGACCTCTGTCAACCCCGGGGACATCAGAGTCTTGGTGTGGTCGGCCTTTCCTCACTGACGTTATCCTGGCTCTTGGGGAAGTGTAGACATCCAAGTTGTAGCCCTGCTGATGCTTCCTGAAGGTGGGCTGGGGAGCAGCCTTCCGGGCCCAGCTCAGTCTGTGACACTGAATCTACAGGGTACATCAGGGGTGATGTGAAGGAAAGGGAAACTGAGGGAGAAGCATCCCTTCTGAGGACACTCGGAGGAGGAGGATTCCCCGCTCAGTGTGGTCAGGGAGGACCTCATCTTTGCTTCTTTGGACCATTCTAACAGCTTCTCTCTCTGTAACTTTCTCCTTTCTAATCCATCTCTGTCTTTCACCTTATTGCTAGAGCAAACATAAAAGTCTTACCAGGTTTTCTCCCTTGCTCAAAATTCTTAATTGATCCCCACTGCCTAGAGGATAAAGTCCAAACTTCTTAGCAGGGTCCATGAGACCATCCACACTTTGTTCTCTCCCCTGGTTCCAGCCTCATCCCTGCCCTTGCACCTGAAGCTGCAGTCACAGGGACCAGGTTTGGCTCCCTGAGCAGGTGAACATTGTTTCATGCCTCTGTGCCTTGGCTCATAACACTCCCCACCTCTCCTCCTAAGCGCATTTTCCTCCCACCCTCAACTCACTAACCCCTTTGTCAGTACAGGGACTGAATTTTTGCTCGTGTCATATTTCAAGCCTCTTTCAGGGATCACCTCCTCAGGAAGGTCTGTCTTTACCACCCAGGAAGAACAGTCATCCCCCTTCTTTGTGCAACTGGGGCCCCCAGCACACTCTCACCAGAGCTCCACAACACTCGCTGGCATTTATTTGTCTCCTTGTCTATATTCTCCCTGCTAAACTTTGACTGCTGGAGGCCTGAGGCTGCACCTTTGTCACTTTGACATCTTAGCAACTAGGATAATGCCTAGTGCAGACGGGCCCTGGAAGACCCATTTCCACGGCATTTGGGAGGTGGTCTGGCACAGTGGTTAAGATGTCACGTGTCCAGCTTTACTCACCAACAGAAGCAGGCAGAGCCCCAGGAGCAGGACAATCTCCCCCAGGACTCCTGGCCAGTCGGACCTCTTCAGGGGCCTGGGGATCTTGGCGATGCCAGTTTGGATGAGATACCTGGGAGTTGTGGGGACAAAGGGCCCTTCCCCAAAGCACTGGCCCCCTGGCGGGAGGGTGCGGACGTACTGGGTAGAAAGAAACCTGTTCAGCCTTGGTCCCACTGTCCGCCAGAGCCTGGCCAGGGGACAGAGTGGGAAACCAGGCCTGTTGACACTAACCAAATAGTCCGGATCTTTGCGCATACCTGGATCCCTGGGAAATGAATCTGTATCAGATAGCTATCCAGAGAGCTGCCTGCACGTTATGGGACTAGGTCAGCACAATCTCTTGGAAACTGGACTGACAGGTTGAGACACTAAATCCTGTGTGTGACCAAGACAGTGTACCCGGAGCAGTGGTGGCATCATGCACAGGTCATGTAGATGAAAGCCTGCATAGATTGGCTCGGGCTATGTCCCTTCAGGATGAAAGAGGGGTGGGCAGGGGGAGACGAAGTGGAGGGCTGTGAGCGATGGCTAGACATTCTATATCCTTCGAGATGCATTGTATTTTCATCCTCACAAGCATCCCTTCCTTACACATCACAGGTTGGGCTGCTTTGGAGTGAACCTTGGCATCCCCAGAATTATCTGTTAGGACTGTGGGACCCTGAGACTCTGATAGGGTCATTCGGGGCACCTCCTCTCCTGGAGAGCTGTCTGGGGTGGTTATGAGGCAGTATTTTTTAAAGAGAGGGGAAATGGTGGGATAATGTCTTAAAAAAGGCAAGCCATCACAGACAAACCATCTTCCGATGCCAGTTGCTGTTCAGGCGAAAGACATAGACCCCAGGCTGCTGAAACTGCTGCAGAAAGAGGTGAGGGCTTTGGTCTTGGAGCTGGGACTCCTCAGCCAGGGCCCGGGAGCGCCCCCAGTCAAACTCCCCCTGTGTGTTGTAGAAGTGGCCCCTGGGGTGGAGGAAGGAAGGGGCGTGTTGTCTCTTGGCTGTAGGCACGAGGAACATTTCCGGTGGTGGCAGGAACGTGCCCTCTGACACTCACAGGTCATACTCGGGGTAATGCTCACGGGTCACCAGGAAGGCCAGTGTATCGTTGGTTTGGAGGCAGACTGTGGGGTTTCGTATGCTCGGCTCTGGGAGCGACAGATTCCCAAGGTGCGTGGAGTTGAGGCTCAGCGTTGAAGGAGAGCTCAGATATGCTTCCCTGGACTTTCCTGGGCAAGATTCAGAACATGAGGAAAGGCAGCCACTCTTCAGGTGGATTCGTGCCAGGATCTGGGGAGGTTGGAGGAGGGGGAGGAGAGGCAACAGGTGTCAGCCGCAATGCTCACCTGCATCCTGGCCTGGGCGCCTGGGATCCCTGAGGGGCAGGCCGAGGGAGCGCAGGAGATCACAGCCTGGTCTGCTCAGGCCCAGGAAGCCAATCCCTAGAACAAGACGGGCATCTCCCTGAGCCTGCAGGGCTGGGGAGAAAGTTGGTCCTAGTGTGTGGATACAGCAGAAGCTGTCCGTTCCCGACTTGCACTTGGCAGGATTCAACTTTCTAAAAAACTGTGGGAGGGATGTCGGGATTCACATGCATTTCTTGGGGACCCCTTTCCGGAGAGGAGTTGCCCATCGCCCCCCAGCTTCCGTGTACAGGGGCCACGTGTGTGCCGTGGTAAGGACAAGACTTGCCCATGTGTGGACCTGGGCCACAGGCCTCCCTGGGGCCTCCTTCTGTCCCGCTCTCTTACCATCCACGCTGACCACATACAGAGGGACAGAATTCTGCCTTTGGTCCAAGTGACAGGGGTGGCCCACAGCACGGGGTGAGGAAGGCCTGTCCAGAAGGTAGAATTCCTGGGAACAGGGAGGTCCAGTGTCAGCTCTTCTCTTAAGACACAGTGAGTAACACCCTCCCCTGGCAGGGAGGTAGGGAGAGCACAGGTGCTTTCTCAAGCCCTGTCTGAGTGTCCTGATGAGGTTGGAGGGGAAGCCATCATGGGAATAGGTCTGAGAGCCCTGGGAGTGGCAGGGGCAACCTGGAGTCATGACTTTGAATATTGTCCCTTGCTCATGTGGGAAGATTTCCATGACACTTTCCCCTCTTTAACGTACACCATGACTTTTTCAAGAAGTTTTATAGGATGAGATTAAATCAACAATAGTATCTTTTCTCTGGCACCAGAGGTTGGGCCAGGGATGTGGGTCAGTGTGCAGGGCTGCAGACCCCGTGCATGAACGTGTCACGCACCTTACCTCTTAGAAAGGAGGCAGGGGCTGCAGGGCCTGGGTCTATGGCTCTGCCGTGGGCCCGGCTCGGCACGGGTTGGACCTGGGGCGTCGTACCTGGCTTCCGGTGTCTTCGGTGATGGAAATCTGCGTGATGCCCTCGAGACAGCTGAGCTGCAGGACGTGTCTCTGTCTCTTTGGGCACAGGGGACCACACATCTCACTTGAGTGCTGTCCCCAGCACAGACAGAGCCCCAGGCCTGGGTCATAGCCACGTGCATCCTCTGGTGTGGCACACACCTGCATGGAGACCCACACTGCTTGGGGACACCTCCCTGGGGGAGGTTGCCCCCAAATCTCCCCAGCTTCAGAGTGTAGAGCGCAGGTCTCCATGTTTCCAAAGGGGGGCTAGTGGAATGAGCTTCCAGTGCCTAGGAGGTTGGGCAGGTGAACAGGTGAGCAGAGGGCCAGGAGTGCAGGAGGTACACTATATGGGTGTACCTCGTGGGCACAGTGGTCATTCCATTGATCCTTGGTCAAACAGACCCCCTCTTGGTTCCAGGTGGCCCCGTCCTTGCAGCTCTTGTATTCCCGTTGGACACAGCCCCTTGGCTGTCCAAGATCTCGGTAGCCCTGGAGGCAGGGGCACTGCCCGTCACTGGGCTGCGGGTTAGGTGGGGAGAGAAAGCAATTTCAGGTTGGCTGGTAGTACTTGATTGCTGTGAACACACAGGACCCTTTGGCTGTGACCCTGTGTGAGATGGACCAGAGGATAAGAGCAGGGGAGGGGAAGTAAGGGATCACCAGGGCAGAGGAGAGTCAGCTCAGAGGGGACGTTACTGGCACGTGCTGCTTAGGGTCCAGATGGTGCTATCTTTTCTGTCAAAAAGACGTGGGAAATTCAGGAAAGGAAGAATTCAGATGCATATTTGCTGGCTTATAGGACAAGTTTGAGTTGGAAGGGCTTGGACTTGGGTGCATTTTGGGAGTGGTCATGGTGAAGAACAATATTAAGTCTGCCCTATCCTCCAAGTAGAGTTGTCAGATTTAGCAAATAAAAATATGGAGCGCTCAGTTAAACTTGAATTTCAGATAAACAGTGAATATTTTTTGAGTGTAAGTATGTCCCATACAATATTTGAGACAGGGACTTCCCTGGTGGTATAGTGGTTAAGAATCTGCCTGCCGATGCAGGGGACACGGGTTCAATCCCTTGTCCGGGAAGATCCCACATGCCGCGGAGCAACTAAGCGTGTGCGTCACAACTACAGAGCCTGTGTTCTACAGCCCGCGAGCCACAGCTACTGACCCCACGTGCCACAACTACTGAAGCCCGTGCACCTAGAGCCCGTGCTCCGGAACAAGAGAAGCCACCGCAATGAGAAGCCCGCGCACCACAACAAAGAGCAGCCCCTGCTCGCCGCAACTAGAGAAAGCCCGCGTGCAGCAACCAAGTCCCGACACAGCCAAAAATAAATAAATAAATAAACAAAATATTTGAGACATATTAAAAACGTATCCATAATTTATGCGAAATTCAAGTTTAACTGGGCACCCTGTCTTTTACCTGGCAACCCTGTCCCCAAGTCACTTGGAAACCTGAACTAACCCTGGTCAGGTTACACCTGAGCTGAACTTGCCTCAAGAACAAAACAGTCCTGGAAATGCAGCCTGTCCCTGGGTCCCTCCCGCCAGAGGACATACCTGGAACACTCGGCCAGGTCCCGGGCATATGCATGTGTCCTTGCCCTCCTCCGGCTGGGTGGCCTCTGAGCCACAGGGGAAACAGGCATCCTGGCCAGGCCAGGAGTTGAAGAATCCCTGAGGGCAGAGGTGGCAGGAGGAGGCATTGTGGGGTCTCACTCCGGAGAAGAAAGTTCCAGGGGGACAGGGCGCAGGCGGTGAGTCAGGACAGAGCCCACCTGTGGAGTGATAGGCAAACAAGAATTAAGGCCGAGACTAAGCTTCCAGGGCTGTGGGGCCCCTTGTAATTCCCCCGGGAGCCCCAGGTGGACCCCCAACTGCTCTCTTCCCCCACTAAGGGTCTTCTGACCCCCGACCCAACCCAGGTGTCTCCCAAAGCCAGCATCCCTCAGAGCTGTTTTTCTTTCCCCACTCCTCAACTTTACCCCCAACTCCTCTGGCCCAAATGCAGCCCCAGCCCCTACCCTCTGGGCACCCTGGTCCGTCTGGCTCTTCTGCACAAGGCGTCCGGTCCCCACAGTCCTGAGTATTCTCCCTGCTCAGGCACATGGCGCTCTGGAGGGCAAAGCAAAAGAGAAGTACACAGGCCCATGTCCCTGGGGTGCTCCTAAAGGGGAGAATCTTCACCTTCTGGGCAGGGGCGACAGTGTCAGGGAGAGAGGAAGACATGAGGTGGGGGAGGACAGACACTGAGAAAGAACTCTGGGGACACAGGTGGAGAGAGAGGGGAGCAAAAGGCAAAGACACAGTAACAGAGTAACACCAGGATGGGGGATGCACAGAGAGACCCGGGCCCAGGATCGGTACGTAGAAGGAAATGTCCCGGAAGGCCAGCCTCTGCCACTCACAGGAGCTGTGGGAAGCACTCACTGAATATTTCATGAAATGAAATCTGAGATACAGGTCCTCTGGGAGGTTTTGGCCCAGACAACTTAAATATTGCCACCCTCTCTTTCCTCTCTCCATACACTTTTCCTTCCTAGAGCAGCATGTGTGTGTGTGTGTGTGTGTATGTGTGTGTAGAACTGGGCTCTGTGATGGAGGAACATTCCAGCTCCCTCCTTTTGCAAGGCAAAGCTAGTCAACCTCGTTTAAGCACTCCCCATGTGCAAAATCCTGCAGGAGATGTGACAAGAAAATGAAACAAGGCTTCTGCCTTTGGGGCACGTTCAGCCAAGTTTCAGAGACTCACACTATTTTAGCATTACAAAGGACCTTACAGATCATTAAGTTCTATCCTCCCAATTTACAGATGAGAAGACTGAGGTCAGAAAGGTGGAAAGTTTGAACAAATTCATGCAACCAGTCAAATGCTCTTAAAGAATATGCATACATGAAATACCTGAAAACTATAAAGCAGCAGGTGAGCCCCTTGGAATAACCAGGAGATGCAATGGATAAAGCATAGCATGTGGTGGAGAGACAGGGCCTGTCCTGGCCTTGTTAATTACCTTTGGAAATCAGATAGTCAGTTGACTTATCACTTGTAAAAAAAAGTGGTAATAAATAATACTACTTGGCTTTCTTCATTGCAGTTGTGAAAATCAGTCAAGCTAACAGGCGAGGAAGCACTTGGAAAGCCATAAAGTGCTAACGGAAGTCAGTGCTAAGATGAGATGTGGCTTCGAGGGTTAAGGAACTGAAGCTCAGGGACCTTGAGGCCACCCAGCTTGTCCTTATAACTTAAATTTGTAAATAAGACCTCTGATCTCAAGTTTGAATAGTGCTGGGTTGGGAGAGCCTTAAGAGAACTTATTGCATGGCTTTGTAATCAGGCCTTGGTTTTGAAAATAGTAAATCATGTATCTGATATAATTCATCAGATTTTCCACTGAATGACTTATGACTTGGCTGCTTCTAAAAAAAGATTTACTCTCCAGGACAAGGTGTCCCTGTGCTGTAGAGCACCTTACTTGCTCTCTTATTTATTATTCATTCCACAGATATTTATTGTGCTCTTACTGTGTACCAGGCTCTCTTCTGGGGCTGCTGGTACCTAACAGAATGTGCTGCAAACTCCAAGGGATTGTTGGATGCTGCTTGTGGAGCTGGGGCTGGAAGGAGAGTTACTGGGGTGCAGAAGCAAAGGCTCCTTTACAGACACATTTAAGGGGGAAGAAATTAAGATTCCTAGGAACATGTATTCTGAAACAATATAGCTTACATCAGTGCTGTCCCATAGAAATACAATGAGAGTCACATATGTAATCTATAGTTTTCTGGTAGCCACATTATAAGAGTAAAAAATAACAAGTGAAATGAATCTTAATAATATATTTGATTTAACCTAATGTGTCAAAACTATTACTTCAACATGTAATCAATATAAAAACTAATAATATGTTATATATATATATTTTGTACTAAGTCTTTGAGATCCATTTTACGCTTACAGCACACCTCAATTTGGACTGGCCATAGTTCAAGTGCTCAGTAGATCCACGTGACGACTAGTGGTTACCATACTGAACAGAGCAGGTTGACATCTTCCAGCAAAGCCACTTCTCTCCAGGGTCCCCTAGGCCTGTGAGTGCCCCCCTGCCCAGCACATCCCTCTGTCATCTGCTTTGTTCTCACTGAATGACACAGTCCTCCTGCCCTTGTCTTTCCAGAAGGTGGCACTGTGAGCTCACAGGAAATGGTGTGTGTGTGTGTGTGTGTGTGTGTGTGTGTGTGTATGTGTGTGTGTTGGGAGGTGGGGATGGTGAAAGTGGAAGAAATGCAGTTGCAAGGGAGGGTGTGTGTGTGTGTGTGTGTGTGTGTGTGTGCCCGCACATGTGTGTGTGTGTGTAAATTAGCATCAATACCTTAATTATCTTGGTGGAAATTAAGATTAACATCTGTGTAATGTTTTATGTTGCTCTTAAAACTTTACTGTTCCTACCAATCATCTGGGGATCTTTTTTTACTTAAAATTTTAATTTTATTTTTCTCTTTTATTTATATATTTTAAAAATAAAAATTATATATAATTAAGGTGTACAACATGATTCGATACACATATATATAGTGCAATGATTACTACAGTTAAGCTAATTAACATGTCATTTCCTGACCTAGTTACCCTTTTTTTTTTTTTGCCTGTGTGATAAGGGCACTTGAAATCTACTCTCTTAGCTTGTCTCCAGTATTCAGTACAGTTTCGTTAACTATAGTCATCATGCTGTGAATTAGCTCTGTAGACAGGGGTCCCCAACCCCCGGGCCACAGACAGGTACCAGCCTGTGGCCTGTTAGGAACTCGGCTGCACAGCAGGAGGTGAGCGGCAAGCGAAGCTTCATCTGTATTTACAGCTGCTCCCCATCGCTTGCATTACCACCTGAGTTCCGCCTCCTGTTAGATCAGCGGTGGCATTAGATTCTCATAGAAGCTCCAATCCTACTGTGAACTGCGCATGCGAGGGATCTAGGTTGCACGCTCCTTATGAGAATCTAATGTCTGATGGTCTGAGGTGGAGCTCAGGTGGTGATGCGAGCGAGGGGGAGAGGTTGCAAATACAGAGTATCATTAGCAGAGAGATTTGACTGCCCAGAGACCATAATAAATCAATGTGCTTGAATCATCCCGAAACCATCCCCCCCCCCCACCCCAGTCCGTGGAAAAATGGTCTTCCATGAAACCGGTCCCTGGTGCCAAAAAGGTTGGGGACCGCTCTAGACTCATTCATCCTACATAACTGAAACTTTGTACCCTTTGACCAATATCTCCCCATTTCCCCCACCTCCCTGCCCCTTGTAATCACCACAATACTCTCTGCTTCTGTGAGTTTGACTGTTTTTAGATTCCACATGCAGATGAGATCATGCAGTATTTGTCTTTCTCTATCTTGCTTATTTCACTTAGTTTAGTGTCCTCTAGGTTGATTCATGTCACAAATGGCAGGATTTCCTTTTTTTCTCATGACCAAATAATATTCCATCATTATTTCAATATTTCTATACTCTAATATACATATCACATTGTTTTGAGTTGAAGTGTAGTTGATTTACAATATTGTGTTTGTTTTAGGTATACAGCCATGTGATTCAGTTATATATATATACACATACATGTATATTTGTATATGTATATATATATTTTTTCAGAGTATTTTCCATTATAGTTTATTACAAGATAGTGAATATAGTTCCTTGTGCTATGCAGTAAATCCTTGTTGCTTATCTATTTCATGTAGAGTAGCTTGTATCTGTTAATTCCATACTCCTAATTTGCCTCTCCCCTCTCCCTTTCCCTTTGGTAACCATAATTTTGTTTTCTGTGTCTATGAGTCTATTTCTGTTTGTATATATATTCATTTGTATTATTTTTTAGATGCTACATATAAGTAATATCATATAATATTTGTCTTTCTCTATCTGACTTACTTCACTTACTATGATATTCTCTAGGTCCATTCATGTTGCTGCAGATGACATTATTTCATTCTTTTTTATGGCTAATATTCCACTGTATTTGTATACCACATCTTCTTAAGCCAATTGTCTGTTGATTGGCACTCAGGTTGTTTCCATGTCTTGGCTATTATAAGTAGTGCTGCTATGAACATTGGAGTGCATGTATCTTTTTGAATTAGAGTTTTCATTTTTTCTGGATATACGTCCAAGAGTGGGGATTGCTGGATCATATGGTAGCTCTATTTTTAGTTTTTAAAGGAACCTCCATATTGTTTTCCATACTGCCTGCCCCAATTTACATTCCCATCAACAGTGTAGGAGGGTTCCCTTTTCTCCACACCCTCTTCAGCATTTATTATTTGTAGACATTTTGATGATGGCCATTCTGACCAGTGTGAAGTGATGCCTCATTATGCTTTGATTTATACTTCTCTAATAATTAGCAATGTTGAGCATATTTTCATGTGCCTATTGGTCATCTGTATGTCTTCTTTGGAGAAATATCTATGTAGGTCTTCTGCCCATTTTTTGATTAGGTTGTATGAGTTGTATGAGCTGTTTGTATATTTTGTATATTAAGCCCTTGTCAGTTGCATTGTTTGCAGTTATTTTCTCTCATTCTGTTGGTTGTTTTTTTGTTTTGTTGATGATTTCCTTTGCTGTGCAAAAGGTTTTAAGATTGCTTGAGCCCCATTTGTTTATTTCTGCTTTTATTTCTTTTGCCTTGGGAGACTGATCTAAGAAAATATTGCTACGATTTATGCCTGAGAATGTTTTGCTTATGTTCTCTTCTAGGAGTTTTATGGTCTCACAACTTGTATTCATCATAGTATTGGAAGTCCTAGCCACAACAATCAGACAAGAAAAAGAAATAAAAGTTACCCAGATTGGAAAGGAAGAGATAAAAATGTCACTATTTCCAGATAACATGATACTCTATACAGAGAAACCCAAAGACTCCACAGAAAAACTATTAGAACTAATAAATGAATTCAGCAAGGTAGCAGGATATGAGGTTAATATACAGAAATCCATTGCATTTCCTTACACTAACAACGAAATATCAGAAAGAGAAAGTAAAATAATAATCCCATTTAAAATCACCTAAAAAAAAAAAAACCCCTAGGAATAAACTTAACCAAGGAGACAGAAGACCTATATGCTGAAAACTATAAAACACTGATAAAGGAAATTGAAGATGATTCAAAGAAATGGAAAGATATCTTAAGCTCTTGAATTGGAAGAATTAATGTCATTAAAATGACCCAAAGCAATCTACAGATTTAATGTGATCCCTATCAAAATACCCATGACATTTTTCACAGAGCTAGAACAAATAATCCTAAAGTTTATATGGAATCACGAAGGACCCACAATCCTGAGGAAAAAAAACAAAGCTTGGAGGCATAATCCTTCTAGACTTCAGACAACACCACAAAGCTTCAGTAACCAAAACAGCATGGTATTGGCACAAAACAGACATATAGATCAATGGAGCAGAATAGAGAGCCCAGAAATAAACCCACACACCTGCGGTCAATTAATCTACAACAAAGAATATACAATGGAAAAAAGAGAGTCTCTTTAGTAAGTGGTGTTGGGAAATCTGGACAACTACATGTAAATCAATGAAAGAACACTACCTCACACCACACACAAAAATATACTCAAAATAGTTTGAAGACCTGCATATATCACATCTTCTTTATCCATTCATCTGTTGATGGACATTTGGGTTGTTTCCATATCTTAGCTATTGTGAATAATGCTGCAATGAACTGGGAGTGTAGCTATCTCTTCAACATGTTGATTTCATTTCCTTTGGATATATATCCAGAAAGAGGATTACTGGATATTATGGCAGTTTTATTTTTAGTTCTTTGAGGAACCTTCATACTGTTTTCCATAATGCCTGTACCAATTTACATTCCCACCAACAGTGCACAAGGATTCCCTTTTCTCCAAGTCCTTGCCAACACTTGTTATCTTTTGTTTTTTGATAACAGCCATTCCAACAGGTGTGAGGTGATATCTCATTGTGGTTTTGATTTGCATTTCCCTGATGATTAGTGATGTTGAGCATCTTTTCATGTGTCTGTTGGCCATTTGTATGTCTTCTTTGGAAAAATGTCTATTCAGGTCCTTTGACCATTTTAAAAATTGCGTTGTTTGTTTTCTTGCTATTGAGTGTTTGAGATCCTAAAAGGGAGATTCTGATTCAGTGCTATAGGTGATGTGGGGTGGGGCCCAGAATTCTGAATTTCAAACAAACTCTCAGGTAAAGTGAGATAAGTAGCAAAGTTTTATAAGGAACTTTGACATGCACCATCCTTTTTGATACTCCAACAACCTTGTGAGATAGGCATTACAATCAACCCATCTTATCATGTAAGAAATGGAGGCTCAGAGAGGTTAAGTCACTTGCCTGAGATCATCCCGTTAATAGGAGGTGTGGTCAGGGGTAGAACCCAGGTACTTTTGCTCCCAAGCATGTTCTTTCTATATGAATTATACACATTTCCCAGGTGGCAGAATGTGGGTTCATCTTGTCAACCTTCCTTCCTCTGTGAGAAGATAGGTGAGCTTCATCCTGCTCTGAGATCTTATGGGAAATTCGGTCTCCTTCTGGACACTCTTCTTCCTGTGTCTATAGTCACAGCCAGTAGCCCTTCTCATTCCCCTTCCTGCTATGAAATCAACCTTGACAACCTTGACTTTCTACCTGGTGAATAGAGCTGTAAGGTTGTACTTGGCTGGTGAGAGGGTCCTGGGGCCCTAATTAGCATCAGATTACTTGGGTGGGTGAAGAGTGTTAGAACTGGAAGGGACCCTAGGAGTTACATCCTTTAACCCTCTTATTTTGCAAATGAGGAAACTGAGGCCCAGAGAAGGAAAGTGGCTTATCTTGGGACAGGACAAGATGGAAAGTTCCCATGAGGCCAGGGTACTGGATTGGATTTCTAGGAATAACAAACTGGAAAAGAGGGGAAAAAAAGCTCAGATTGCTCCTCAGGTAAAAATTTGAATAAAAAATCTGTTCCTAATTGTAGCAAACTACTTTGGGATGCCTGGCATTAGAATCTTTAGCCATTGGGGATATTTTGGGCCCAGAATGTGGCAACGTAACGAACCCCTTTCCGAGGCCCAGTCCTGTGGGGATACAAAAGAAACACAAGACATGAAGGGACTCTGCCCTTGTAGGCCATATATTCGACCAGTGAAGGTACGAGAAAAGATGTAGAATCAAGTGCTAAGTTGTGTGAATGATTATACCTGCTGAAAGGACACAGAGAGAGGACTTTCCCGGGACTTCATTGGCATGATAAGCAAAAGGAGCAGGAGAGAAATGATGAAGACCATTGTAGGAAACCAGCCGCGGTCAGGAAACGCTACTAACCTTCCTTCCTGTGTTAACGCACAGATGGCATTCACTGTGGAGTCGGAGAAGGGAGTTTAGACATTGGTTCCAATCCTTCAATTTAAAGATGAGGAAACCTAGGCTCAGAGAGGTTAGGAGATTTCCACAAGGTCACATAACTGGCCTGTGTCCAAACCCCCATCAGTGCTTTTCCACAGACCATGATTGGAACCCTAGGTTTTCTTTTGAGTTCCCAGTCTCTTCTCTTCACCACAGCTTCTTCTCACCAATATTTCTTTTTCGGTTGTTCCTTAAAGCTTATAGCTGAACATCCTACTTGACAGGGAAGGTTGTGGCTTTCAAAAACAAACTTCCTGGGCTGACAGTTGCCTTTGATATGGCCCCCCTCCCACAGGGAAACACCCACTCCGCGTTAGATGCTGTGCTTGCCTGCCTTCCTTCCCTGGCATGGCCACCCTCCCCCTTCCCATGATCACCTTCTCTTCTGCCTTTGCTCCAGTTTGGAAGAAAACCTGATTCCATTACCTCTTCTGCTTTCCTTCCCTTCTTTTTCTTCCTTCTCATCAATCTCTCTCCTCTCTCTCTCTCTCTCTCATACACACACATACACACACACACTCACACACGTCCCTGAGGTGTAGAGATTTGAGTTAATTATACTCAGTTTACGGCATGTTTTCAATGCACGTCTGGGCAGGAACACCCTCTATTTTATTCATTTATTTTCCCCCATTTATTCTCATTTCCATCTCCCTATAGACAACCATTCTAATAAATTTAACATGTATTTGTGAGCGTTCTTGCAACATGAGTATTGTTTATGTGCATGCACTTTAAAAATGTCAAGTTTGTTGTGCCATCTCATCCTGTTTTTCACTTTTCCCCTCAGCATTGTTTTGAAGACTCGCCTGTGATGTTCAGTGAGAAGTTTGAGGCTTCTCACTGAGGAAGGGTCTTTTTGTCTATCCTTTAGGGACACTCTCTGATAGAGGGTCACATTAGTTGTCCCCAGGTCCTCGTACTGTCTCCCCCAGCCCTCTGATTTCTGTAGTCACCATCATCCCAACACTGCCCTCTCCAAGGCCCCTGGCAGTGCCCCCAGCTGGTCTAGATCTTTCATATTTGATTTTACTTGACTCTTCACTGTTTCTGACAGGTTGGGGACTTCTTAACTTCAGTGATTCCGAAGTCCCCTCACGCTATTACTTTTTCCCTCTGTTTTTACAGTTCTATTTAAGTTTTTCCTGGAACATGCTGATTTTTTAAAAGAACAGTTCTAGATTTATAGAAAAATTGCAAAGATAGTATGGAGAGTTCCCAAATACCTCGCACTCAGTTTCCCCTATTATAAACATCTTACAGTAATATAGTACATTTATTATAATCAACTAATGAATATATTATTATTAACTAACATTCACAGTTTGTTCAGATTTCCTTAGTTTTTCCCTAATGTCCTTTTCTGTTCCAGGATGCCATCCAGAGCACCACATTACATTTAGTTGTCGTGTCCCCTAAGGTTCCTCTTGGTCGTGACAGTCTCAGACTTTCCTTGCTTTTGATGATCTGACAATTTCAAGGAGTACTCATCAGGTATATTGCAGGATGTCCCTCCTTTGGGATTTGTCTGATGTTCTTCTCATGATTGGACTGGAGTTATGGCTTTTTGGGAGGAAGACCACAGAGATAAAGTGCTGTTTACATCACTTTATATCAAGGGTGCATACTATCACCATGATGTATTCCTGTTGATGTTGACCTTGGTCACCTGGCTGAGGTTGTTTGTCAGATTTTCTCCATTGTAAAGTTACTCTTTTATTTTTCTCCTTTCCATACTGTACCCCTTGGAAGGAAGTCCCTATGTACAGCCCACACTTAAGAAGGGGAGATCTATGCTCCCCCCTCCTGGAAGGTCGACTACCTACATAAAATATGTGGAATTCTTCTGCATGGGAGATTTGTTGTTTCTTTCCTATTTATTTATTTATTCTTCCAATTATTTACATCAGTATGGACTCATGGATATTGATTTCATACTTTGGGTTGAAAGTTTTGTTTTGTTTTGTTTTTCTCAAAATCCAGTGGTGATCTGTGGGAGCTAGTTCAGTTGGCTCCTGGGTCCTTTGATATAACCCATCATTGTGGGTTTTAGATGATTTTTAAGCAATTTCCTTACTTTGTGGTACTGAAAGATGCCCGAAGCTCGTCTTCTCATCTTGTATATTTCTTGTCCTAGTCTTAGAATCAGCCATTTCTCCAAGGAGCCCTGGTTCCTTTATGGGAGAATGGCCTTAGACACCAAGATCTGGGTACTAAATGTGCTCTGGTCTCTTATTTTTCAACCTACTTTTTCTTTCCTTTTCTAAGTTTCCTCTTCCCTGCCCATTGACCATGGGGGTTTCCCAAGAGTTAATTACACATTCATGTCAGTAACAAAGAGTCCTGGCTCTGCATAAGAACTTTGTGAAAGATTAAAAATGAATAATGCACAGTCGTAGAGTTTAGTCAAGTGTGGGATATAGATGGACATAGAGACATAAAAGTCAATCTCTAAAGATTCCCTAAGGAACCAGTGACTAATTCAGACTGTGGAATGCAGGGAGTCTCTGAGATGGGAGGTGAAGGAAGAAATGTTCTAATTCTTTATAGTCCATTCCCAGACTCTTATAAAATACCCTTGATACTATAATATTTTATGATTAACAAGAGGCCCCTTTCTAGTTGGAGCAGCAATTGCTGACACCTAGGTTAGCTTCCCTCTTCCTCACCAATGCTTCTTCCCTTCCTGTGTAGAAATGAGCAGACCCCCTTTTCTCCCCAACTCTCCAGAGCCTTGAAAATACATGTGGACCAGGGAACTTCAATACTATTGGTAACATTTTATTTCTTAAGTTAGGGGGTGGGTGCATGGGCGTTTGTTTGTGTATTAGTCATTCCCTTTTGTATGGCTTGGATATTTCATAATAAAATTTGAAACATATTAATGAAGAAAATAAAAAAGACTGTGTGTGACCCTGGCCTATGTGACCTTGCACCCTTGCTCTTGGGGCAAAGACTGCCCTGACAGATGCCTGCCACTCCCAGCCTGGAGCCAGGGAAAGTGCAGCTGGTCTGGGCCAGATGAGTCTGCCAGAGCCTGTCTGACTAGGAGTTTCTTGGTATTGACATGACTCAATGCCTCAGTGGTGTGGCAGACAGAACCCTACCCCAGCCCCCCAGCCCCCATTCACCTTGCCTGCCTCCTCCTCAAGACTCCCACGGAGACTTCGAGCAGTGACATAGTGACATCTCTTTCCCTCAGTAGGGACTTGCTGCCGGGGCCATCCTGCAAGGGCCGGGGTGGGACTTGAAGTCTGGAGATTTAACCCCCTATCTTATGGCAGCATCTTTGCCTCTATAAAAATGGAATCAAACTTCCTTATCTCCCATCCAAAGCCATCTGTTAACAAAAGCCTTTTGAAAAGGGCAGCTCCAGGTCTGGTAGCAGCCAAGAAAAACCGAAGGTCCTGCCAGCAGCCAAGGCAGGTGATAAGCAGGCCAAGCAGTGGGTCAGCTGGGGACTTTGCACTAGGCCAGGGATAGGATGTTTGCTTGAGTCTTTGGGGGAAAGTGATACCAGCACCTAGTGTACGCAGGCTGGTAACTGTGATGTTTTATTTGCAAGGCTAGGCTATACAGCCTTTGGGCCCAGGACATTGCTCTCATACTGGTTGTAGGGCTGGTGGCTCTTGAGAAGACCTTTTTAGCTGGTGTGATAGATTAAAGATGTCTGCAAATTCCCTCGTCTTGAACCTGCTTGACCAATAGCAGGTGGAAGAAGTGAGATTCTGGGAGTTCTGAGCCTAGGTCATAAGAAGCCTTGCAGCTTCTGCTCTGTTCTTTAGAAACATTCTTTCTGGGAGCCTTGATCTGCTATATAAGAAATACCGTTATCCTGAGACTGCCGTACTGAAGAGACCACATGTAGGCCCTATGGTCAACAGTCCTAGATGAGCCAAACCTTCCAGTTGCACCTACCAGGGCATAAGACCTCCAGATCAGCCCATTTGCCAGCTGAACACCACAGAGTAACCCCTGATGATGACCCATGGAACAGAAAAATTGCCCGGCTGAGCCCTGAACAAATTTCTGAACTACAACATTGTGAGATAGAATAAAACGATTGTTGTTTTATGCTTCTAGGTTTTGGGGTTGTTTGTTACACAGCAGTAGATAACCGAGACAGCCAGGGCACCCTTATCTAGGCCACCTGTCTGATTATTGACTTCCAAATCCTGCATCAATATAAGAGACAGGGGATCATGGCTCATTCTCAAAATGACCTGGCAGAGGGTTGGAGCCAAGACAAAAGGTACAAAGCATCCCTTTGAAACAGTGTCCTAGAGGCTTTCTGCTGGGGCAAACTCTGAGACCTGGGGCGAAGTAAATGAACTGATGTTCAGAGTGACTCCCAGATGGCTGGACAAAGAGTGCATAATTGGAGGGGCTGCGTGAGTCTGGGAGGGGAAGCATGAGGGGGCCAAACACTGGAGGAGGAAGATGACCAACTTGGAAGACTAGTAAAGGAAGGGCTGGATTTTGGAGGAGGCGTGGGGGTGAGTGCTTCCCGAGGGAAAGGACAGGGGGCTCTGGGAGTCCAGGAAGCCTAGCACTGGTGTCTGGCTGGCACCTCCTCCCTGGCCCCATCCTCCACTGCCACTGTGCTTGGCTCTCTTTAAAGAGTTCTGCTGGGCATCCGGTAATCTCACACAAACAGTGCAGGTGCAGGCCTGGCCCGTAAACCACAACAACTGGGGCCTGTGCGGCCACAATGCACAGGGCAAAGCCTCCAAAGGGGGATAAAGGGTGATTATTTGTTTAGCATCATTAGCAATAGTGCCAGAGCTCAGTGAAAGCAAAACAGAAACTTCTGTATGAAGAGATTAAACCTTAAACTCAGCTGAGAAGGCTCTGCTGTGTGGAGTGGCTTTGTTGTGCCCAGCATCGTGTGTGATTATATGCAAATCACCAGAAGGCCTCACTGGGGTCCCGACCACAGAGGGTGAGCTGTCCGCCAGGCATGGATGTGCAGGAAAGGGGGCAGCCGCACGCACTGGCCAGGCAGCACCCTGCACCCCAGGCACGGGAAACCTGTTTTTCTTTGAGTTCAGGAAACTGGGGTTTTGAAAAAGTGTTTAATATGTCAACCAAAGGTTTTTGTTGGATGGGTGAGGAGTGTAGGGACAGATGTACCGCCAGAAAAGTGTAAGTGGAAATTTAAGGTAATGTCCAGAGAGGATGGGGGAGGGTCTTATACCCAGGGACCCTCTGACTGAGGACATTCACTAGCATTCTGTTTTGGAACTTAGAGTAATACATGTGGTTGCCAAGGAGATGGGGACATGTCTTGTTTTCTTTTCCCTCAACCATTTGCCAGGATCCCTTAGTGGCCAATCAGAAGGACTTGGGGTAATTATCTTGGATTTATTGATCTGGAAAATGGTTACTGTCTGCTCTGTGCAAGGGGTGGGGAGCAGTGGGTGGTCAGTGAGAACAGATCAAAAGGATATATCTGTTGTTCAGAAGTTTACAGATAAGATGTATACCCAGATAACTGAAATACCTGGTGGAATTTGGTAAGGGCTGGAAGAAATGCCCCAAGAGAGTGCTTGGCTTCAGTTAAGACGGGTCAGGGAAGGCTTCGTAGAGCCAGGCCTTGAAGGTCTGGAAACTCGGCCAGGAAAAATATGGGGCCTGCGTGAGCCAAGAGGTTCAGGTTGGAAAGCATAGCAGAGTACACAGGCTGGCAACGTGCACTGGGTAACACTGTCTCCAGCGACTGGGCAAAGCAGCTTCTGCACACCAGGGCCCAAGTTCTCTCTTTGTTCTTGAATTTGGCCTGCGTAAATTGGAGTCAGTCGTCTAACCCAGGAATGAATCTTGGGAGTCTGGGACCCTGTGTCAGCATCTGCAGAGCTACAGAACTGCCAGGGGGCGGCCACGGAGACTTCTGTGTCCCACCTACTGACGGCTCTGTGGGGGTCCTGTATGCTCCTTTGCCTTTTCCCTTAGCAGCATCTTCGGCTGCTTCTAGGTCCTTGTAGACAGAGTCAGCTTGGACATCTCAAAGTCCATACTTCCAGGTGGACATAAAATGTTGTCCAGCAGGGCTCAGGAGTGATAGCCATCAGTTTCCCTCCTGGGCCTGGCTGGGGTCCTGTAGGTGTGAGCATGAGGGTAGAGTGAGACGGGCCTTGGCCAGTGAGCTGTAGATGATGGAGGTCACTCAAGACATGACCAGGGCTGAAAAGAATACCCAGGGAGGCTGGGTAGCCAAGTCATCTATCTGAGAAGCTGGGCAGAGCAGTAGAAACAGGAAAGAGACTGAGGGATGTAAACTGGGGAGTCTAGCCGGAGACATTGAACAGTGGTGGGAGTGCAGGGGAGGGCGGCAGGCATGCCCCTCTGGAGCTGTAGCCTCAGGCATGGGTAGCAAGGACCCTCAGCCCCTTACCAGCCCCTGTATGCTGGCCTTGACCCAGCGCATTTCTAGAGGGAGAGGTGCCAGTCCCCAGGTTGAGCACAGCTCTTGGGGCCAGATGGGAATATTGAGATTTGGGAATGAGAAACATTTGCTTTAAAAACAGAGAAGCTCCATCCTTTTCCAGCACTCCTGCACTCCAGTCCCCACAGGAGCACCTGTCTCATCAAGGGGCCTCTCAGAGGCAGTGAAAAGTGAGGGTCACTGTGGCCCTTCTGCAGAGGGGAGTTCTGAGCACTGAGGACAAGAATGATCTTCTACCTTCTATAGATCAACACCCTCCTCTCCTTTTGCCAGAAGTTTCTGTGAGCGTAGGGTCTCTGGGTTCTGAGGGGGAGTAATGGCTGGAAGCCAAAAAAACAAACAACCTCCCTCCCAAAAAAACAAATTGCTTTTTGGAACGGTGTGTCCTGCCCCATCAGATGTTTCTGTGAGGGTGGGGGAAGTGTTGGGGGCTCCAGTCTGATGGGAGCCAGGCTGGAAAAGTCCCCAGTGATGGAGGAGTTAAAAGGAATTTTGTAAAGATATTGTCTGGACTTGGATTGGATAAAAGATGCCGGCAGACGGGCTGTTCAGCTGCTAGGCTTTGGTTCTGCCCTGCAGCATCTGCTTTCCACACAGCCCTTGGGGTGGGGTGATGGTGGGGAGCGCAGGCTGTCTGCCATCTGGAAGAGAAATTAACAACAAACACCCACACGCGAGCCAACGGAAGCTCTCAGCAAAACAAACAGCGCGCGGAGGGCGCTGGCCAGGCCAGGAGTGTGGCAGGGAGGGCAAGCTTGGAGAGGTGAGGGGGCACCTGCTGGGCGGGGTCCTGGGAGCGCAAGGGTCAGGCGAGGTCTGGAGCCCTCAGGCTGCCAGGTCAGAACTTCTCGTTCATCCAGCTGCCGGGTTTGAAAAGCCAGGTGTTGCAAAGCTAGCGTTACTTATAACCCGTTCTACGGATCGCCAGCATCCGTGATCACGCTGCCGGTTTTGCAGCGACGGACTGTGAACCGGAGAGTCAGGTGGCTTGGGTTCAAGTCCTGACTTGGCCATTTCAGTGACTGCCTCCGAATCTGTAAAACGGGGAGACGAGAATGCCTAACTTAGAAGGCTCTTAGGAGGATAGCACTGATGTCTGTAAAAAGCACTTTGCAAATTACAGAATTCTGCACAAACACTGGCTGTTATTAGCATTTTACTTCTGTGGCTGACCGTTTGGATCCCAGGTGCTCGCTCCTGGCTTGCGACGTGCCAAACACATAGCCATCAGTAGGGGAAGCCCACAGCCTGGGCAGGGGCTTATGGGGAAGAAACCATGGGCTTGCAGCTGGGCTCAGGGGCCTGGGTCAGTGAGGACGGTGGGAACTGAGATGACATGGGGTGGGGGTGGGATACCAAGTTACCTCTGACGGCTTTTGGTGGCATTAAACACTGGGCCTGGCCTTACTCTGGGGGTTGAGGGATGGACTACGGATTTTCTCCAACATCCCTGGGACAGTTGGGAAGAGAGGGGAGGCACCTCTCCCTTCCCCTGCCCCGCATCCACGCCCCAGGGCAGTGAGTGGCAGCTGGAGGCCGGTGTCCACAAACCTGCTGGGACAGGGCAGGCGGCTTGTGTGCTCTTCCCAGGGCCAAGCCTTGTGGGCCGGACCCAGGAGTATTGTGTTTACTCAGCCAAAGAATCCCTCTCCTCCCCTGCCTCCATTTATAACGGGGAAATAAAACCCAGAGTATATGCTCTTGCGGCCCCAGGCCAGGTCCTAAAGTATCATTTCTGGGGAGCTGCTCTCCCAGGGCAGGGCACAGCCTCCAGGAAAACAAGAGCCTTTCTTCTGCTTCCCCCCTGCTGGTGGTGGTCTTCTGCAGTCACCCCCTACCCCCAGGAGGCCCTGGATTCTCCAGCACTACCCTTGAATATTTTCCTCATCCCAGGTCCGGGCCCTTGAGGGCAGAGTAGAGCGTGGAGAGTCCTTTGGCCCAGTGGAGACTGGGGCTGGGTTTTTTGGGTTTCCGTTCCAGCGCTGGGTGGTGTTGGTGCTGGTGCATTCCAGCAAGGGGAACTACCATAAACGCCTACCACAAACATCTTTTGCCCTTGTCCGTGGCCTGGTGCCCTTGCCTCTATTTGCTTTGAAAACCTCAGGCAGGGTTTGGATCTTTCAGGGTTTTTACTGCTACACTTGAGTTCTGGTTAGAACTCGGCAGCCCTGGGGAAACCTGCACCAGCCTCTCTGAGTCTCATCTTGCTGGAGAGTCCCAGAACCAGAGGTCTGAGCAGTAGAGGCCTGCCAGGTGAGATCCCAGAGCCGGACTGGTGGATGGAACGGGAGTGACGCAGGGAGAGTGAGAGGGGAAGGGTTGGATAAAGAAATCGTCCTGGCAACCCTCAGAATGGGAGAAGATATTTGCAAATGAAGCAACTGACAGAGGATTAATCTCCAAAGTTTATAAGCAGCTCATGCAGCTGAATATCAAAAAAACAAACAACCCAATCCAAAAATGAGCAGAAGACCTAAATAGACATTTCTCCAAAGAAGATACACAGATTGCCAACAAACACATGAAAGAATGCTCAACATCATTAATCATTAGAGAAATGCAAATCAAAACTACAATGACAGGGTAAGAGAGTGTCATGGACATATATACACTACCAAATGTAAAATAGATAGCTAGTGGGAAGCAGCCGCATAGCACAGGGAGATCAGCTCGGTGCTTTGTGACCACCTAGAGGGGTGGGATGGGGAGGGTGGGAGGGAGGGAGATGCAAGAGGGAAGAGAAATGGGAACATATTGTATATGTATAACAGATTCACTTTGTTATAAAGCAGATGCTAACACACTATTGTAAGGCAATTATACTTCAATAAAGATGTTTGAAAAAAAAAAAAAAAAACTACAATGAGATATCACCTTACACCAGTCAGAATGGCCATCATCAAAAAATCTACAAACAATAAATGCTGGAGAGGGTGTGGAGAAAAGGGAACCCTCTTGCACTGTTGGTGGGAATATAAATTGATACAGCTACTATGGAGAACAGTATGGAGGTTCCTTAAAAAACTAAAAATAGAACTACCATATGACCCAGCAATCCCACTACTGGGCATATACCCTGAGAAAACCGTAATTCAAAAAGAGTCATGTACCACAATGTTCATTGCAGCTCTATTTATAATAACCAGGACATGGAAGCAACCTAAGTGTCCATCGACAGATGAATGGATAAAGAAGATGTGGCACATATATACAAAGGAATATTACTCAGCCATAAAAAGAAACAAAACTGAGTTATTTGTAGTGAGGTGGTTGGACCTAGAGTCTGTCATACAGAGTGAAGTAAGTCAGAAAGAGAAAAACAAATACTGTATGCTAACACATATATATGGAATCTAAAAAATAAAAAAATAAAAAAGGTCATGAAGAACCTAGGTGCAGGACAGGAATAAAGACGCAGACGTAGAGAATGGACTCGAGGACACGGGGAGGGGGAAAGGTAAGCTGGGACGAAGTGAGAGAACGGCATGAACATATATACACTACCAAATGTAAAATAGATAGATAGTGGGAAGCAGCCGCATAGCACAGGGGGATCAGCTTGGTGCTTTGTGACCACCTAGAGGGGTGGGATAGGGAGGGTGGGAGGGAGGGAGATGCAAGAGGGAGGAGCTATGTATATGTATAGCTGATTCACTTTGTTACACAGCAGAAACTAACACAACAATGTAAAGCAATTATACTCCAATAAAGATGGTAAAAAAAAGAAAAGCTATCGTCCTGGGATTGGGCTCGGGAAATCCTCAGAGATTCCCTGCCTCCCTGCCCCTTCCTGGATACATGGTCCTTCTTCTATCTGGAGGAAGAGGATCTCTAGGAAACTGGGATTTGAGTCGGCCAGTGCTACTAATTCACTATGGACAAATCATTTCGTGTTCCCACAGCTCGGTTTCTTCATTTGTAAAATAAGGAAATCTGGCTGGATGATCTGTAAGGTCCCTTCTATCTTTGATGTACATTTTAGGACCATGTTATATCCCTGGCCCATAGCAAACAATAAATGCTGGTTTATGAAGGATGGGCACCATCTCTTTCCTGCCTCCCCTTCTGGGAAGTCTGCCTGGCTTGGTCTAGCTGAGATGACAGGACTTCAAGAACTACTCCTAGGAGAGACAGCTATATTACTTGAGAAGTAGCTGTAATAAGATTCAGTTTCTGAGGAATATGAAGGTTTAATTTTTTAAACAGTGTAAAGCTGTGTGTAATTAAATTTGGTTGGCACACTTCCCTGCCTCCAAACATGTTCCTGTCTCTTCCACCTGGCAGGACAAAACTTTGACTTGCTGGTTTCTTTCCTGTCTGCTATTCTCTTTACATCTTTTTAGTTCGCCTTGTGTTTGTTTAGTATCCATAGCCCAGCTTTGAGTGATTTGGGCGTAGGGACCATGATCTCCATTCTTTCATGTCACCCACAATGAAATGTCTTGCTCATAAGCATCGTCCAAGAGTGTTAGTGCCTGAGAGCCAGGCTTTACCTGTGTGTTCACCGTGCTTTCCAGCTCCAGGAATGATGCCTGGCACACAGTAATACTCAGAGATTATTTGTTAAATGAATAGAATGTCAAACGCATGAAGAATAAGTACTCACAAGTGCTTCCTGATTTGCAATGAGCCATTCTCTCCCTTGCTGCCACCCTTGGATTAACTGGTGTTAGTCTCCTTCTTTCTCTTCTTCCCTCCCTTCCCTCTCTCCTTCCCCCTCCTCCTTTTTCTTCCTCTTCTTCCCCCCCTCCTCCTCCCCATCTCCCTCCCCCTTCTTCTTCTTCTCCTTCCTCTCTTTCTTCTTCTCCTTCTCCTTCTCCTCCTCCTCCTTCTTCTTCCTCCTCCTCCTCCTCCTTCTCCTCCTTTTTTTTCTTCTCTCTCCCACAGCCTTCTTGCCTCTAGCTCCCAGTGTTTATCTCTGGCTTCTGCTCCCACCCCTCTCATGTCCTCCATTGGGAACTCCAGCCACTATTTGTGACAGCATCTACTTCTTCCATGCTGATGGCTATAAAGTGTGTCCTTAGCCCTGAACTTTGCTAGAGTTAAGTTCTTACATCTCCCGTTGACTGTCAGCCAATTAACAGAATCACAGAATATTATTAATAGTTTTGGAAGGAAACTTAGAAGTCATCTAATTAGATCCCTTTCCTAAACTTCCCATGCTTTTCTCTACTCCCATCAGTTCCCTCACAAGGCAGCCTGTTTCCTTGTTGTCCAGGCCCAGTGGTTGTCCTGCATCTTGCTTCTCTGCCTTCACTGTCCTCTTGTCTAAATTGTAAGCCTCTCAACCACAGTGGCCATGTATTATGTGGATCAATTAACCTCTGTTTAGAAATAGTAAATATTTATGATATGAAAAGTTTGAATATTTGAACTTAGGTGAGAGGTGTTGTTCCCTAAATAGGTTTTGGGGGTCCTCCCCTTCCCTCAAGCTTTAGAACTGGAAAACCCTGGGTTAAATTCCAACTCTACCATTTAGCAACTATGAACCTTTAAGAAAGTATCTTCTCTGAGTCTTGATTTCCTCATCTACAAAGCAGTGATAATAGCAGTACCTATCTCATAAGCTTGGTGTGTGGACTTATGAGCTATTGTAAATTCAATGCTTAGTACAGGACCTGACATGTACCAGGGGCTCTAAAGATGGGAGTTGTTATTATTATTAGGCTGACATTAATATTTAACCTGGGGTTCTAGGCCAGCCACAAAGCAATATGTAGCTCGCGCCTAGTACTTTCCTGTCCTCAGTTCACCTCTCAATACAATACTGAAACCATAGTCCTCCTTTATTCTTTGGGTCAATGTACAAGGATCAGTTAGTTCTCCCTTCAAGTAAGCCCATTAATTTCTGCTTCTGGATGTGGAAATATTTAGTCACTGATGTAGACACTATGGGGGAACAGAAGAGAAGAAGGAAACGAATCTGAATGTGAGGCTCTTTGCTGAGTTGCCTTGTATCACGGTGCCTGCCCTTGGAGAGCTTGTAGTCTGGTAGGAAGGAAAGGCTAGTGTGTGGGGAATAATTAGGAAACAATATTAGCTCCAAATGTTGGAGCTACATTGTGATGGCAGAACACAGCTGAGAGGCTCTTTAATATGGTGGTTAAGAGGTTAGTTCTGGAATCACAAAGACCAGGGTTCCAATCTTGGTTCTGCCACTTGGTGCTTGTGTGACTTTGTGGAAGTCATTCAACCTCTCTAGGTCTCGGTTGCCTCATCTGGGCTCCTTGGTGAGGATTAAAGGAGGTCATGTACTGGAAAGCGTTCAGCACAGTGCATGCCACGTAGCAAGGGCCTCCTAAGTGTTAACTCCGATTGTTATTATGCGCTTTCTGCATTCAGAAAAAAGAGCTCATGGAAGCCTGTACTATTCGGGAGGAATGGGGTTCAGATAAATTAAGAGAAGAGGAGAATGGAAAACAAGCAAAGCAAAACAAACAACAATGGCACAGAGCCAAGAAAGGTTACGGAATGTTTAAGGACAATGGAATGTTTACGGACAAAGAATTTGAAAAAGAATAGATACATGTATATGTATAACTGAATCACTTTGCTGCACACCTGAAACTAGCACAAAATTTTTAATCAACTATACTCCCATATAAAATAAAAAGTTAAAAACAAAAGGACAATGGGATGTATCAGGACTTGAGCGGAGAACACGAGCTGGGACGATATGAGAAATGCAGTGGGACCAGCTGGAGGAGAATTGAAGTCGAGGAGCTGCCTCCTTGTCTTCTCCAGGCGCCTCGCGTGATACTTGCCTCAGCCAGTGCTTATTATCTGCTACTGAAATTCTTGGCCTGATTAGATGGACCGTGGCTTTCACAGCTAAGGAATTTCACAGGTTTCCTACCTTCTCGAGTGCTTCCGTTCAATTTCCTGGTTCAAAGCTCTATAAATGTCCCTTTTTCCTAACAGCTTCAGATTTGTTCAGCAAATTCATGGAATCTTATCTGTGTTGTTCATGAGATGATATGCAGCATCTTCTTCTCAGCCTTTATCTTCCAGACAGAAGTATCTACCTCATTTTGGAGTCAGACAGCCTGGCTTTGCCACTTACTGCGTGAGCTAGAGCAAGTTATTTAACCTCCCAGCTCTATTTCCTCAAGTGCGAAATTTGAGTAATGTGCCAGTAATCCATTTATTGCCTGTCAGCAACAGGTTCTCCTTCCATACCTGCTCTGCAGCTCTGGCTGGACCCCAAGCCTTTCTCCCTCCCGTGAGTGTGATGTGATGTTTTGTCAATAGAGGGCGCTACCTCAGAAACAGGTTCTTGCGAATAATGGCTTAAAAGGTACCGGTTTCTTTTTGGGGGTGATAAAAATGTTCTGGAATCCCATAGGGTGATAGCTGCGTAATACTGTGAATGTCCTGAAAATCACATAATTGTACAATTTAGTGTGGTTAAAACGGTGAACTTTACATTACGTGATATTTACCTCCACAAAAATAAGTAGGTTGTGGGCTTCCCTGGTGGCGCAGTGGTTGAGAATCTGCCTGCCAATGCAGGGCACACGGGTTCGAGCCCTGGCCTGGGAGGATCCCACATGCCGCGGAGCAACTAGGCCCGTGAGCCACAATTACTGAGCCTGCGCGTCTGGAGCCCGTGCTTCGCAACAAGAGAGGCCGCGATAGTGAGAGGCCCGCGCACCGCGATGAAGAGGGGCCCCCGCTTGCTGCAAATGGAGAAAGCCCTCGCACAGAAACGAAGACCCAACACAGCCATAAATAAATAAATAAATACATAAATATTAAAAAAAAAAAAAAGTAGGTTGTGATGCTGGGACAAATTAGTGAATGGAAAAAGTTTAGAACAGTGCTTGGAACAGTGAGTGGTCTATCACAGTGACTGTAATTTTGATGAATTACTTGGTGGGCTATAACAGGATTGGCTCTCCTCTGAGCTACCGAGACCCTCGTGCTGTCTTCCTGGTTATTGCAGCCTAGCTGCCGGGGGTCTTCCTGTGTCTCCTGCTGGTGTCTCTCCAGCCGGCTCCCCAGGGTGTGGAGTGAATACTAGCACTCCCACTCCTCCAGAATTGCTCCAGACAGCTGTTGCCCGGGGCTGGGAGTAACCCCTCATAGGTGAGAATGGCTGGGTGGCAGAGGAAAGTCAAAACAAAGGCTCTGGTATTGGGCTTTGGGTCCGGGGCCTCTGGGCCTCTGGGCCAAAGTTTAATTGAATAATGAACAACACTGACGATGCCTGACTCTTCTCCCCAGGTCTCCTCACTAGTCTGCTGTCCCTGCGTGGTGACTATGAACCACGCCTGTAGTCCCCAGTTCCTCCTGAAAAGAGAAGCCGTTGCCTGGTTGGAGCTTCTGCAAAACTCTGTGGTCAGTGGGGTCTGGGTCAGCTCGCAGGACAGAGATGCAGGGAAAAGCAGCAGGAACACTGTGGTAGGGTTTGGGGAAATCCTGGAGGCTGATCTGGGGCAGACCTTTCTGTAGGATGTAATCATAGATGATGATGGAGGGAGGAAAACTGGAGAAAGATGTAGAGGTGTAAACATGGACCTCTATCCCTTCATCTTCTTCCTGTTCCATCTATGGAATAATTCTTGTCATATCACTTGGTCTAGAAGACCAGTATTTCCATCCTCTCTTCTGTCATTCATACAAAACCCAGAGTTTTCAGGGCAGCCCTAGCTCAGAAGTGTTCTGTCCTGATTGCTCCATCTTACCCATGGTCGTGACTGGTCGAGTCACTTGTCCTAACTCTTGGTTAGGAAAACATAGCCATTAGTCAAATCCCTCTCCCTACAGCTTCATTTTCGGATGGGGCTGCTTGCTGGGGGCTTGTCAGAGAGCAGGAGGGGAGCATGCTACTGCCTTGGGCTGCCTCCCTGGAGACCTGTGTGTGTTCTCAGCCTAATGCTGGGGGTGGGGCACCAAAAGCATGTGCCTTGTGGTGGGACACCTCTGTCACGCTGTTTCCATTTTCTGTTAAGCCAACTTGGGAAGGCGCAGGGAGCAAATACCTGTGCAGAAAGTTAGAGAAACTAGCTGCCTGCTTTCAGGACCCACACATCTGACCCCTATGTCTGTGGGGTAGCCTCAACTTCTGGGTGGCATTAATTTGGGGGTCCCAGAGCTGCCAGGATACCCGTCTGAGGACTCCCCTTGGACTTCCCCTCAGACATAGTTACCCAACATGTTTTTCGTCTTTATTAATCTGCTCCTCTTCTCACATTTCTCAGGTCACAGCTGCATTGTTATCTGATGGGCTCATTGCCAGCTCCATGAAGCCTGACAGTTACAAAGGGTGGATTAGCAGCAAAGGAATATTTATTAGAAAACAGTTTTTCATTCTTCTGCCCTTTTATGTGGAGTTGGCCATATATTGTCTGGGTGAGACAAGAGCAGCCCTCTGTGAGCTGTGAGCAGAGGTCCCATATCTGGGTTATTGGCAATGCTGAGCAAGTGGTGATGGTTCTCCTTTCCAGCCACGGACTGTCCCTCTCAGTCGCTACTGGAGAATCCTGCTCAATTTCACAGCCCAGAGATGTCTATAATGTGGCTGGCTTTCTCCAAAAAGAGGAGAATCCTTTTGTGAATGGATCTCATTTCTCCCCTAATCTCCAGAGCTGGAGATGAGTAGAGAACTGATCATTTATTAATTATTTTTCAATTTGGTAGCTCCAATTTGCTGGGTTTGTTTAATGGCATTATGAGAGAAAACAGATGTTCCAATAAAAAACTTGGAAGCAGAAGTGACTTTTCTTACCCATTTATGAAGAGACTCTGCCACTGAGGGAATTCTAGATCTCCAAGGAAACCAACTCCTTTGTGGGAAATTGATTTTCATTCTGTTTTTGAGACTTTGGCGGTGGGATTGCAAGTTGGAGGTGTCTGCATTTGGCTGCTGCAAGGCTGACAAATGTCCTGATCGTGCCTCCTGAGTCCCTGTGACGTGACCCCAGAAGACATGCTCTGTCAGCGCACACACATTTTGAGTAAACTCTCAGGAGATGTCAACTTTCCCACCCCAGCCTAGGAGCTGCCCTGCCAGACCTGCCTGAACCTGTCTATGTCTGATGTGGCGTGATACTGAGGGGAGGTGGGGTGTAGGTAAGAGGCCCTGATTGCTGGCCAAGAGGGTGACTTCTGATCTGGTCTTTCTGATGCCAGTGGTGGTCATTGTCTGGGCTCTGGGGATAATGGGGAAACGGACAAGTCAGGATCTCTGGACCAGGAGTTGGGGTTTCTAGAGAGTGGAGGGAGAATAAATGTCAGTGGAAAAACCAAGAAAAAGTATTAGAACTACGAGAGACATTGGAAGTGAAGACCCCAAATCTTGCCTCAATATCCCCACTTCATTTGTCACACATATTTCTACTATTGCGTGGTCTCCTGGGGGAGCAGCTATGGTTTTTGGAAGAGAAAGTGTCTTTCTAAAGAGCTTTGGAAACATCAAGAGAGAACAGTAGGTGCTAGGGTCTTGAGGATATGTAACTGCTCACTATCTCGCCCTCCTTTACCATTTTTTTTCATCTACTTTCCTTTCCCATTGGCCCTCTCTCTCTTTTTAAATTGAAGTATAGTTGATTTACAATGTTGTGTTAGTTTCAGGTGTACAGCAAAACAATTCAGTTATACATATATATACGTATTCTTTTTCATATTCTTTTCCATTATGGTTTAATACAGGATATTAAATATACTTCCCTGTGCTATGCAGTAGGACATTGTTGTTTATTTTATATGTAGTAGTTTGTATCTACTAATCCCAAACTCCTAATTTATCCCTCCCTCTCCCCCTTTCCCCTTTGGTAACCATAAATTTGTTTTCTATGTCCGTGAGTCTGTTTCTGTTTTGTAAGCAAGTTCATTTGTGTCGTATTTTAGATTCCACATATAAGCGATATCATATGATATTTGTCTTTCTCTTTCTGACTTACTTCACTTAGTCTGATAATTTCTAGGTCCATCCATGTTGCTGCAAATGCCCGCTGGCCCTCTCTCCATGGTTTCTTGGCTATTCTGATCTCTCTGCAGACGGAACAGCCCTTGTCTCCTTGGTGGGTCAGGCACCGGGCACACCCCGCTTTAACCCCTCCTCTCCTTTCCTGTCCCGATGGACTCCTCTCGACTCCCTGGTTTTGGATCATGACACCAACATTCTCTAAGTTACCCAGGCTCAAGAGCCCAGACCAGTTTAATGCTTTCCTTGCCCGCCTTCTGCATCCAGTTGGTTCCCAAATTGGTACAGTCTACCTGGGTAGTATCTCTTCCATTCACACCTTTATTTTTTTTCCTACTTATTGCCCTGGTTTTGGTCATAATCTCTCATCTATGTTACTACAATAGCTTCCTAACTGGACTTTCAATTTTTTTCTTTCTTCTTAAATTTGCCTTATAATCTGGGGCCAGATTAATCTTCCAAAAGTCTCTAATCATATCCTTTCAGCATTAAAAATTGTCACTAACTCTCCAGTACCAACCCACAAATCCCCAAGTGACTTAGAAGGGCAGAATTTGGGGTTCTCCAATCTTCCTTTTTGGCCTTATCCTTGGAGGGACTGTCAGCTCTGTGAGGTCAGGGACTTTACGTGTTTTGTTCCCTGGTGTATCCCCATGGCCGGCATGGGGCTTAAATACAGCGCACAGGGCCTGGCCTCTGCCACAGGGCCTGAGCAGTGCTTGTGAACTACTTCCCTACACATACATGCTGCTGCTGCCTACCACGAGCCTCACTGCTTCCAGAAAACACCCTTCATTTCCCCCACCTCCGCCATTGCACACGTTCGCCCTGGAATGCACGTCCCACCGTGTCTGTTCTACTCCTACCCACTTTTCAAGGTCCAGCCCAAACCTTGCCTCCTTCATGAAGCCCTCTGTGATTCCCCAGAGAGATATGATCACTCCTCTCTGAACTGACGTGGCAGTTTGTACCCTCCCATGGCACTTGGCATAGTTTACCTTTATTCGAGGATTTCTCATATCTTGCTCTAGTAAGGTTTGACCTACTTGAGGGCAGGGATCTTTTTTATTCATCCTTTGAAGTACAGTAAGTCTCCTACATATGAACAAGTTCCGTTCCGAGAGCGTGTCTGTAAGTCCAACAAAGTTAGCCTAAGTACCCAACTAACACAATCGGCTATATGGTACTGTACTGTAATAGGTTTATAATACTTTTTAAAAAATAATACATAAAAAACAAACACAGTACCTTGAAAAGTACAGTAGTACAGTACAGCAGCTGGCATACAGGGGCTGGTATCAAGTGAACAGGCAAGAAGAGTTACTGACTGGAGGAGGGAGAGGAGGTGGGAGATGGCAGAGCTGAAGAATCGTCAGCAATAGGAGACGGAGGGCAAGCTGCAATTTCACTCATGCCTGTTGCTGATGGCACAGGTTCTGGTTCCTCGTTGGATTCAATTCTATCTACCCTCTTCCTTCTGGACATCCTGAGCTTCAAATAAAGATACTGTACTGTTGTACTCTATACAGTATAAAGTACATAAAAGCACAACTACTTATAGAGGATGCACGCACGTGACAATGTACGCCAGACACATGAACTAACTTATGTGATTAGACATACAAATGCACGTTCACATCTTTGAAAGTTTGCAACTTGAAGATTCATATGTAGGGGACTTACTGTCCCTAATACAGTGTCTTCCTCTGAAAGGTACTAGGTAAATTTTATTGAATCAATAAATGAATACCTAGGTGACTGGTAAATCTTTTACTCTTATCTACAAGCCTAGTTGATTACTAACCACACAGCCTTACAGCTCTAACGATGATAAATGACTCTGAGGCCAATTAGCATTCATTTATGCTGCTGCTGCTGGGTTGATTAATCCACTCCAATAAATGTGAACAAATTAGCATTTGTTGTCCTACAGCAAAAATGACATCAAGGTGAATCCCATGCCAAGTTCTGAAGGTGCTGGATTGTATAAACTAGGGCTGCAGATGGGAGATGCCCTGAAGTTTTATCCAGGAGGGCTCCCAGCATTCCCCCAGCTGACTGCTCTCCTGGATCCTTCCAAAGATGCATTTCATGGTCATGGACAGGACAGGAGAGGCTGATCAAGTCTATGCGCCTTTGTTAATTCCCTTGGCCTGTTTTGCTTCTCCATTAAGCCTTTAACCTACTAGTGGTGGTGGTTCTAAGGCTCTGAAGAGCTGAGCAGGGTCCTTATGGTGAACTCAGTGTCTCGGGAGGGAGACGTCTGGCCCTCTCTTCTTCTGGCAGGATCCTCAGAGGACATCAGGCCTCAGAAGCTTCCTGGTTCCCAGTCCCTCCTCCTTAGGTTTCCCAGCTCTTCACGAAAGTGACAAAATGTAGGAGGAGCTGAGCTTTCCTCCTGGCACGTTACCTCATCTCTCCATGCCTCAGCTGCTGGTGACATCTGCTTTATGGGGGGTTGATGTGGAGTTGTTGAGGATTAAATGAGATAATGAATGTCATGGTGCTTTAAGCACCAAGTGTATTATGTTATTACTCACTTCATGGACATCAACATGTCCCTTAGACATTGTAGGCTTGTGTTTAGCTGCCGGTGGCATAAGAGATGGGCAAAGTGTCTAAGGATTCCCTTGGGGAGGGTAAGCCAGCTCTCTGGGTGGCAGTCAGCATGGACACAATTGAATTACCTGGCACACAGGATTCTTTGAGCTTGGTGCAGTGAGCACCCTGGAACTTGTCCCATCAGGCTGGCCCAGTGCTGGGTTAAAAGGCCCTGTCCTGGGTGTCATTTCAAGTTCTGCTTGAAGTTCTGTGCTGTCTGGGGAGCCCTGGCACTGATATAAAGGCCTCTGCTTCTCAAGATCTCCTGGATAACGCTGCCCTCATTTATGAACGGTGGATTGAGGGGGCGGAACCTAATTTCACAGACTGGTGACTGGGGAGGGAGACCGAGCCCACAAGCCTTCCTGGGCCTGCCACCACCGTGAGCTGTCAGTAGGGGGAGCTCTGTCACCGTGGTGCCTACTCTTGCGGCAGCTGGTGTGACTGTCTGTCTGGGAACCTGAGGGGGAGCTTGAGGAGCGGCCAATGGGGGCTCTCTTCTGTAGGCGTGTGCTGAAGAGTAGCCGTGTCCAGAGTCAGGGCTGCAGGAGCCATAGCTGTGGAAATCCACTGTGCCAGGTGCCCAGGGGTTGGAAAGATGCTCAGCACACAAAGAAAATGCACGAATGTCCTGACTTGGGGAGACTTAGTTAGGGGGGGAAAGGACGGAGGGGTGTGGCCTCACTAAGATGGAAGCTGCCACAGCTCCTACCTACTGAGATTGCCCTCCCTCCCTTGAGCAAGGCTGTCCGCAGGGACTGGCTGTAGCAGGGGAGGGCGGCAACGTGGAACCCAGAGCTCCTGAGTGGGTCCTGTGTGGGGACCTCGAGTCCATGCTCCCTGAGCAGCCCTCGGGGAAGTGCCCGCCCTGGCCCTTGCTGGTCTGCTGCACCCAAAGGCAGAAAGGTTCTAAATGAGAGCATATCCAAGTGGTAGCAAGTCCTCCTTGACTCAGGCTGAGTGTCTTCCCGTGCACTCAGATGGGGAAGAGGTGAAGAAAAGATAAAGGAAGACATCCTTGTGTTCCAGGGCTTGCGGTGGCCATGTGAGCATTTAGGGGGACAGATGTGTGTGTGTGTGTGTGTGCATGTGTGCATGTGTGTGCGTGTGTGTGTGTGTGTGTGTGTGTTCGGGGCTCCCGTGGTGGAGCGTGGGGGGAGCAGCACGGACGCCCATCTCCTGCAGAAAGTCTTAGTCGCAGATGGGACTTGCATTTTCCTTCTCTCAGGAGGCCTCAGGGTCACTTCTTCTCCATTTCATGCCAGATGAGGCCCTGGGAAGCTGAGGACAGGACAGTAGGTTTGTTGTCAGTCCTGCATACGTGTGAGTTGTGGCTGGCTGTGTGGTGTGGGTCCAGGCTTTGGAGCAGGGCCGGCCTAGGAGGTGTGAGAGGCCGAGCACGGAGCCATTTCTCCTGGGCAGGTGGGGAGGAAGTCAGGCAGAAGTGTGGCCCTGTGGTTTTGTTCAGAACCTCCCTACCCTTCCTGGCGACTTCTGAGACAAATTGAGCCTTACAACTGAGATTGAGATTCAGTTTGGAGTGTCAGGGAGGGCAGCTGGCTCAGAGTTGGGGAGGGATTTGCTAGATTCCTTACTGATGGTCTCTGGGACCAGAAGGACCTTCCCTGCATCCTTCTTCCTTGGGGTCAGAGTAAATGATCTTGGAGAGATAGAAGTGAGAGAGACAGCAGTGAGTGGTTTTGTAGAGAGATCTTAGTTCCCTGCCCAGGAATTGAATCTGGGTAGCCTGGATGAAAACGAGGAATCCTAGCCACTAGACCACCAAGGGCTAGAGGATAGAAGCAAAGTTCCCCTAGCTCTTACCCCCATTGAAAAATGCATTTCTCAAGGAGGCAAAAACTATAAAAGCAGGTACAAAGTTTATTATTAGAGACACAGCATAACATGTGGGAGAGCACACAGAGAAGCAGTTCGTTTATTTAAGACAGAAGCAAGGCAGAAATACACACCCAGAGAGAAAGGGTGTGGGTGTCCTCTCTAATGAGGAGGAGTGCGGTAAAGAGGTGATTTAAATCCCTAATATAGGACAGTCCTTCTGGGTCTTTGTTTACCTTTGGCCAATTATTTTGTTTCTTTTTTCACACCTGCCCTGCCCTAGGACCCTCCCCAACATGCATGCCCAAATTTTTGCTAAGATGGATTCCACCACAGAGGCCTTTGGGGGTATGTCAACACTTATTATGGGGTGACGCCCTCTCCCTTTTTGACCCCCAGTGAGCCCTCCTGTGCATGTGCAGACAGGTAAGTTTTCCTTGACCTCAGGAATCTTATCTTATTCCAGCAGAGCTCAGCTTCTGCCACTAGCTTTGTCCTTGGAGTGTCTGGGGAAACAAAGCTTCAGTTTTACTCCACTTGACAAACACCAGCTGTCCATCCACCAGCCCAGGGGCCCATCTATCTCCTACTTCCAAAAGACTGCCTGACTTGGAGCATCTTAGGAGAATCCTACCAGACTGAGGGATTAGAAATTCCCTTTGAGTGAATGGAGAAGGAACCGCCTTCCTGTTTAGGATGGAATTTGCAGTGAACCATAGAGTTTCAGAGAGGAAGAGAGGCTGACACCCGACTTTAGCTGCTTCTGTGCTAAGTCCGGTGAGCTTGGTGTCAGTGGTACCATGAAAATCACTGTAACATGCCAACATCTCCACCATTTATAGGCCTCAGTGTGTAGCACTGCTGGCCAAGCCAGCCTCACTTTCTCTTTCCCACAAACTGGGCAGTCTAGACCCTCTGCAGTACAGATACCACTTAATGTGTAGCCCAGGTAGGAGCCCATGTTGACCTCCTGAGCTTCTGCACACATAAGTGCGAACCTAAACTTTATCTTTACAAATCAGTTGGCCAGCTCTCTTCACTAGAAACAGAGTAACCCTCTTGAATTGTCCAGGTTAGAGTTTTCAGATCACCGTGGACGCATACTCAAGGTCAAGTCTCTCCATCTGCATCTAGGCAACATTAGGTAAAAGGGGAAGGCAGAGGGCTCAGGTCGGCATACCTAATTATGTCATCTCTTCCTGCCCTGAGCCCTTCTATGGCTCCCCATTTCCCGTAGATAAACATCAAAACTCTTTGGAAAGTCTACAAGGCCCCACATAGTATACCTTCTGGAGAAAGATGCTCTTCAGACCCAGCTTGCATCACTCTCTGGACCCCAGCCACTGGGGATCTCTTAGTTTCTTGATTCTGTCATGCTCTTTCCAACCTCAAGGCCTTTGCATATGTTACTTCTATTTCCTGGCATGCTCTCCCCACCCCCATCCCATACTTTTATCTAGGTAATTCCCATTCATCCTTCAGAGTGAAGCCTAGGTGTCACTTCCAAGGAAGCCTTCCCAGACCTCCCAGATTAGGTCCTGTTATATGCTCTTAAAGCCCTCGGTAGCATTTGCCACAGTTATAAATACTTTAAACTGTGTGATTATTTTCTCTTCCTTCTGCTAGAATTTAAGCTCCATGAGGGTGGGGCCTATGAGAATTTTGTTCACCACGCAGCATAGCGCCTGGCACAAAGTAGATACTCAGCAAATACCTGCTGAATGAGTGAATGAAGGGGGGTCACCAGGTTGCCTATGGAATCCCTCTCACCTTCCAGCAGACAGACTCCTGTCTTAGATTGTGTGGATGCTTTTTTTATGTTCTTACCCATTGAAGGGGAGAACCACAACTAAGATAAGTGGTTCTACATGTAGCTCCTGTGATTTTTGAGGCTTAGCTCTTGTGAGATGGTCACTAGTCTCATCTCCTCCTCTTTTATCTCTCCCAGAGAATCTTTGCTAAGGTAGGGTCCATTCCTTACCATGCCCACTGCCTTTCTTTCTCTCTGTTCTTAGGCTTATAATCGTTGTGTGCAGAATGTGCCTTTCTTTAGGCAAAGCCCAGGATGCTTCTTGGTCCAGGGAAGGCTGTCGGCTCTTATCCCCTGAGTTCTAGCTCCAGAGCTAGGCTGCCTAGCTTGGTCTCCCCTGCCTCAGACGCAATTTCAGGATGAGATTGAGGTGCAGGTCATCTGATCTGCGTGGGATGATCTCGGAAGAAGCTTTACTATCCCCTGGAGCAGTCAGCGTCTGGTTTCTGCCGGTCCCCCAGGACTCTGTGCCTTGAGGCCTGGATCAGGGGCAGCTGAGAAGCCTGCCTAGGAGCTTGCCGTCGCCTAGACGACGGGACTGCAGCTTGCCGGGTGAGCTCTGAGTGTCTCTAGGCCTCTCCAGTTGTCTGCAGTGGGCTTGCTCCACCCCCAGCCGCTCCCTCGCCTCCATGTCCTTGCGCTCCCCTGCGCTGAGTCAGCAACGTCCCCCCACCGCCGTCTCGGCGTTGTGTAGCCAAGCCAAGCCAAGTCTGGTTACAATGAGTCAGTTCATCTGGAACCTCACATCCTGTACTCTTTTCTAATATGACATTTAGCCAACTGGCACCCAGCAGTGAAGAACAACCCTGGGAACCGAGGCTGCTCAGGACTCATGACCCTGCACAAGCCAGAAGCCAGGGCCATGTCGAGGGGAAGGCCGTCCTGCCGCCAGGCCTCTCTTTTTGCTCCATGTTGGTTCCTGTCTAGCAGCACGTGGCTTTGGCTGGCAGTCAGCAGCCCACCGCTGGTGCTTGCTGGTGGCTTGGCTCTCCTCCATTTAGCCAGGGAATTTGGACCTTTTTCTATGTTCTGTTTAGGAGTTTGGGAAGCAAGCCAGTGGGCCTCCTTAGAAATAGCCTCCATGGATGTCATTTCCCATTCTAGTCCCGAGGGAGACATGTCTCTTTATTTTTTTCCACATCGACACCTTCTCTTGCCCTTGGCTCAAACACAGAAACCTCAGGTAGTATCAATGCTGAGGGGAGGGAAGTGATAAGGGGGCTCATGTAGGAGGTGCGGATGGCCAAATCAGGTTATGTTTGGTCACCTGTACTGGGTGAAGCTTTGAACCTGCAGGGTTGTAAGTCAGCGAAGAGAGGAGGTAGTCACAGGCCTATTTCTTGGCTCCTGGATTGATTGGCTGTGGCTTTTATCAGGAATTCGCTGGCGCTTCTGTGAACACCAGGTTGACCTCTGTCATGGGCTGAATCTCATCCCTTCCCACCCTAATTTGTGTGTTGAAGTCCTAACCCTAGTACCTCAGAAAATAACTTTGGAGAGAGAATCTTTATAAAAGGTAATTAAGGTAAAATGAGGTCATATAGGTGGACCCTAATGCAGTATGACTGGTGTTCTTATAAGAAGAGGAGATTAGAGGGAATTCCCTGGTGGTCCAGTGGTTAGGACTCCATGTTTCCAATGCAGGGGGCCCGGGTTTGATACCCAGTCAGGGAATAAGATCCCACAAGCCTTGTGGCACGGCCAAAGGAAAAAAAAGAAGAGGAGATTAGAGAAAAGACCATGTGAAGATAAAGAGGGGAAGGCATGCAAGCCAAGGAGAGAGGCCCTCAGAAAAAACTAACTCTACTGATACCTTGATCTTCAACTTCTACCGTCCAGAAGTATGAGAAAATAAATTTCTGTTGTTTAAACCACCCAGTCTGTGGTACTTTGTTATGGCAGCTCTAGCAAGCAAATAAAACCTCCTCCAGACATAGCAGAGAAGATTTGCAGAAGGGCCAAGAGAGCAGTAGATTAGACGACCCCATTTTGACCAGCTTCTTCACGGGCTCTCCAGATTGGTGGTATCCCTCTGGCTTTTCTAGTTCTTTCTTCTTCAGGCAGCCACCAATTTCATCTTGTTTTGGTGGTTGGCCAAATAGCCACTGTTATTGGTGGCTAAAAAATAAAACATTTCAACTTTTATTTCCTTTTTATGAAAACCTTATGATATGAGCTGCAGAATCTCACTGTCACCCAGCGTGGCTGGTCCTGTCCACTGGAAGCTCACGTTCTATGGGGGAGAAAGTCATGGAGATCATTTCACTGCAGCATGGTAGGTGCATGCTAGTGGTCAGCAGAGGGGACCAAAGAGGAAGACAATTCGAGCCTGCCTCGGGAGGTCCTGGAAGGCTTCCTGGAGGTGATGGCAGAGCTGGAAGTCTGTTACTTCTGTGAAGGTAGGAACTTGGTCTTGCTCACCTGACTTCACCCGTGGAATCTGACACAGTTCTTTGCATATAGTAAGTGCTCATCTCGTTTGTTGGGTGAATGACCCTCTTGAAGTCCTTTCCAGCTTTATGAGTCTACGATTCTGTGATCTCAGAGGCCCACAGCAGTAAGATGGTGGAGGGTGCTACTGGCAGACAGCATGAGGGGTAAACAGAGACGGGGGTTTGTAGTATGCAAAGTCACTTATGAGCGATTAAGCTGGGAGGAGGGAGGAGAGCATATGAGCATCCTTCGCAACTTGGTGTCTCTGGGAGAATCCTCAGGCATAACAGCAGGAACCCTGCCAGTGCACCTGCCCCACGTCCGTGATCAGAAGCGACGTCTCACTCTCCACAAAGCAGAGGTTGGTCAAGCCCCTCACAGCTGTTTCCCACAGAGAGGAAAGCCCCTAAGTTCCCAGGCAGTGTAAACTGACCGTGTGTTTATAAAATACACCCCAGGGCCCAAGAACATGACAACGCCTCAGACACACAAGCTGGCAGCTGGTGCAGACGGGTTGAATGCCAAATCCGCGTGGCTCTCTTCTGCGGGACACCCAAACGGATCTAAAGCCGAAGCTCGAAAAATAACAAACATCCAAGCCCTTTGAAACCAAACTGTGCCCAGATGTCTTTTAAAGCCGAGGGGTGGACCCCCCAGACAGTGCTCCGAGGGAGTGGGTGCAGACCGCCCAGCACCCAAAGCATTAGGGGCAGCTCCTGCTCCCTGTCTGAGGGCTCCAAGAGTTTCGATGAAAAGCCTTTCTGCCAGGCTGTTGCAAGATGGAACCGAAAGAGCCCACTGCGGGGAGGACAGGAGATGGAGGAGGGCTGTCCCCCTCCCTGGGCGGGGGGGTGTGGTGCCTTCAGATGAACTGTTTTGTTTCACGCTGAGCTGAGCTCACCTGGGCGATGACCTTGTGACAAGAATACCCGGCTGAGTCCAGATCAGCAGAGAGAGGGCAGGAAGAGGAAGAGGAAGACGGGCAGCCATGCGAAGCAGTGATTGGCAGAAACCTAGTCACAGATGCTGCTTAACATCATTTTTAATCCTTCAACCAGAGTTAATAAAATTTGATATGGACAAGCCCTTGTAGTTAATCTCTCAATGTGTAAAAAAGCTGGTTCAGATCCAGGGGCATAAGACAGAGTCACCAAATTCTGCCTAAAATATAGGCCCGCCCTGAGGCTGCGCTGGGGCCTGAGCCCCTCAGGGTTAAACTAACATATGGCCCCGTGTGCACACCCACACCCTCAAGGGTTTGCTGGGACTTGGGAAGTGCTGGGGGACCCGCAGCCTCAAAAATCTACTTTAAGAGAATTCACTGCAGGCCCAGTGAGGCTACCGATCTGGGGGAAAACAGTGATAATAGTAATAAAAATAATAAGGATGAGTATTACTTACTGAGCGTTTGATCTGCTCAGGTGCCGTGCTAGGCATCACAGCATCTCATTTAGTCCTGTCAAGACCATTATTATCCCCTTTCTACATCTGAGAAAACGAGGCTCAGAGAAGTCAAATGACTTTCTCAAGGTCACAGAGTACATGGTGGAGCCAGAATGCAAATCCAGGGGCTCTAACCCGAAAGTTTGTGGGTCAGTGTGACCTGTTCATGGGCAGAGACCTTCTGTTCCTTCCAGGGGTTCCAGGCTATGCTGGGAGGAGGCATGGGTATTGAACGAGAATCAAGGTGTGCTCTGGATCTATCTGAAGTACACCAAATTGTTCCTTTCCATTGGCGTGACTGACAACTTCTCGAATCTATTTTTCTGACCTGACCTCGGGAAGCCAGAGTCCCTTGAAGTCTGGGGTATGTATGTCTGGGGACCCGAAGTGAGGGGCACACCTTACCTGGGAATAAATGTATAAATATTTAATATATTATATATTTAATATTTATATAATAAAATATTATAAATAAGTATAACCAAGAAGAGGTCAGAGAGAGAGGGAGACTCGGTTGTTTATATCCAGAGGCCAAGAAGGTGCTATAGACTTAGTCTCTCCAACCCCATTCCCACAACCAGGCCACCCCATCAGGACCACCCGAGCTTTCCCTTCTGCACACCCTCTGAGCCCTTCTCCCTTAACAGCTAGATGTCCTAGGTTGCCTGGAATGAAAAACGTCCTGAAACTTAACAAAGGAGCTGCCAGATTCCATTGTATTTCTAACCTCTGGGCCTCCACTCCTTTACCTGCCACCCCCCACCATCACCCCCCTCCCACCCCAGACCTCAGGACTGCCACATCCTCCCCTTCAAGCTCTGTGACCTGATCGACTTCCTATCTGGAAGCCAGTTTCTCTTTCTTGTTTAATGAGGTTGTGTTTTGGGAAGCTGTTGAGCTGCCCATTTGTGGAGGACATCCCTAGGCCATACGGGGCCACAAGCCACATTCCTTCCTCATCCCCTATTCTTCACGCTGGGAGATACATAAGAAATCTCGATCTCTCTCTCTCTTCTCAGCCTGACCTCTGGGATGGAAGCTCAGGAGGGCAAGATTCTTTTTATTATTGAATTTTATTTTATTTATTTATTTTTATACAGCAGGTTCTTATTAGTTGTCTATTTTATACATATCAGTGTATATATGTCAATCCCAATCTCCCAATTCATCCCACCCCACCCTTTCCCCTCTTGGTGTCCATACGTTTGTTCTCTACATCTGTGTCTCTATTTCTGCCTTGCAAACCGGTTCATCTGTACTATTTCAGGAGGGCAAGATTCTTTTTAAACTAAGGGAGAATCTCTAATTCTTTTACCCTCTATCCTTTCAAGCCCTCTACACAGTGCTATCTTTTATATTCTCTCTCTCTGATTTCTCAGGAAATATTAGCCTCAAAGTGACTGGTATTACTAGCTGTCAACTTATAAAACAAGGGGTCTAAAGTGGAAGGAAGGAGAAGGAGAAGCCTTGGAGGAGGAAGGAGTGATCACAATTACATTTCACTGCTGTGGGGCTGGCAGAACACGCTGGGAATCAGCAAACCAGTCACAGGGTTGTACTGAGCAGGGCTAGTTCTGCACTCTGCACAGGGTGAGGCCGGCGGTCACTATCTCTGCTTCCAGCTGGGTTCCAAAGGAATTGGTCCCTCTCTTAGGGCATCTTGCAACTGAAATCCCAGCTCAGAGCCAAGGGTTTGTGGGCATAGCCATTTTTATTCTTTTTAGCTGTTTCTCTCTCTCCAAGGATATATGAGTTCGTATTCTCCTTCAGTCTTTCCAGAGCAGTCTGCTTGCCTCTTCCCAGGCCCCCCAAAGACCCCCACTATTTGTTCTCTTTTAAGTACTCATCTCCCCCGACCCCTTAGAGCCAGGAAGGTGGCGGCACCTCCGCAGTGTCAGCTTTGAGGCTCCCCCTGTGAGGTACTGAGTTGGCAGCCTATGCAAATCAGTTTTTTCCTGGAGATCTTCTGAGAAGAAAGGGAAGCTCAGAGACATTGATCTTGCCCTGTGTTCTGGGAAGCTGCGTTTTTTTTCTGCTGCTGCTTTCAAGCGACCTGGATCTCATTACAGATATTGAAATGGGGCGTGATTCTGAGGAGGCGCCTGAGAAATGGGAACTTGTCTTGCTTGTCGCCTTTGAGGGTCGGTGGGGGGGAAACCACAAGCCTGTCCAGATCTTATCTCCTCAGGAAGGGGCAGGAAAACAACAGCAAAACAGCTGCCAGCCGAGAACACCACCTAGTGTCTTTACACCACACACCCACGTGTGGTGAAGTTGCCGTTTCCCACGAAGATGAAAGCGAAGAGTGTGGCACGGCAGGGATTCCCTGAGCCCCGGATGAGGAGGGGCCGGTCCATGCACACGACTCACTTAGCAATCAGGACGCATCACCTCCACCTGTCGGCTCTCCCTGGAGGGACCCGGGAGAGGCTGGGCTGCTTTTGCTCTCTAGAAGGGGCAATGCATCACCCCACGCTTATTAAATACACACTGTGTATCTGCCTTGTGGTCTGGGGAATCCAATTAAATACAAGACAGTCTTGGCCCACGGGGAACTTAGTGAAAAGCCGGTGGGGAGACCAATCACAAATAAAGGAGAAGTTAAATAACGTACAACACACACACGCACACAGAGAAATCACACACAGGAGCGGTTGCAAGTGGTACATGAGTAATTGGCAAATTAAAGACACGTTCACTCTCGCTTTGCTCCCACACTGACATTTTGCTGAGGAACGGAACAGAAGGAGGACGAAGCACTGCAGCTAGCTGCGCTGGCGGAGGGGAGGAGGGGGTGCTCCCAGTGTGGCAGCAGGTCATGGCTGGAGCTACCTCCACGGTCCCCTGTTGTGCTGTCGGAAGGACTTGTTTTCCGAAGTGGATTTGGGGCCAAGTTTGCCGTGCTCTCAGAGGCCCTGGCCATGTCTCCTGACATCAGTCATACCCGCTCGCATCTGCCCTCTTTCTTTCCATCCCTGCTGCAGGGGCCTTTCTCCACTGTCCACTGCAACATACTTTAACACCTGCCGGCAGCCACTTCTCTGTTCATGTCTTGGCTAGGCCACTCTTTTCTCAGACCCTTAGGATGGATTTCCATCAAATTATTCATAGAAATACATTGAATTTGAAGCAAATTGGTTTGGGAACAAATCCCAGCTCTGCATTCATTAGGCATGTGGCTGTGACTGTGGGCCTCAATTTCCCCATCTGTAAAGTGGGTACAAAAATGATACCTTTATTATATTGTTATTATGAGGATCAAAAAGGGTCATGAACGTGAAATGCCTGGTATGTGTTCGAAGTCTCTTGCTGTGGGGAAATTCACCACAGTCTATGCTAAAGCAGTGCTTCTCAAACGGGCATGTGCATTCATCACCTGGGGATCTTGTTACAAATGCAGATTCTGATTCAGTAGAAGTCAGTGGGGCTTGAAATTCTACATTTCTGGTAAGTTCCCCATTGACGCAGATGCTGCTGGTCCAGGGATCACACTCAGTAGCAAGGTACTAAAGGACTTTATGGTCAGAATCCTGCATTTCCAGGATTTCCTTGGGTGTCCACTGCTTACACTGACTCATGCTTTCTCTGTATGTGGAACGTCCTGCCTCATCATTCTGGTCTCTGTTTTGCCCCACCCCTGTTCCTGACCTTCTTGGCACTTTGACCCCTTTGGCCTCTGACTCTACACTTCTCTCTGCTAGACTTTGCCCCCTAGAGTGGCATTGCTCACACAGATACCCCTCTTTAATGTTTCTGGCTTCGTCTCACATAGTTCTCTTACAATTTGCCAGAGGTCACCTTTGGCTAAAACCCATCCCATTTCCCTTTTCCCCTGGACTGTTAGGAAGCTCACAGTTAAGTTTAAGGTGAGTTTTAGCAGAGTCCTCTCCCCAAGTTTTCTGACAAAAAGTTAGTTTTTTCCCACGTGCCATCCTTCATCCTTCTCTTCTTTTATGACTTGTTTCTTAAATAATTTGTTTCTTGTTTTGTTGTATATGTTGCCGTTTGCTAGCAGAGTCATCTTGGATAAGTCACTTCACCTCCCTGGGATTCAGTTTTCTCCCCTATGAAGTGGGGATAATAATAGTACCTACCTCATAAAATTTGGGGGTTGATTAAATGAGGTAGTATCTGTAGAGTCCTTAGAAGAGTGCTTGGCACATGGTAAGCATCACGTGAGTGTTATTTATTGTTGTTGTTATTTTATAAAATACTTCAAATCCTTTGGAAAGCAAGATGGGTACAATTGTCATCACCATCATCATTATCATCCTCCTCCTCATCAGCATCATCAGAAAAACCATGCTGACATTAAAGTGTTATACAATAGACCACGAAATGATCATATTATCCTGGAGTACTTGAGTTATGGGACAACTTTTAAACTAGAAAGAAATAAATTTAGAACAAATTAAATAATTTGTTTATAGTACCTATTTCTTATATTCTAAAATCAGGTAGTTCCAAGACGGGTTGAAAGGGAATGGAATGTGTCCTCCCCAACTGTGTGCCTTTAAACAAGTGCAGTCCATGGATGTACCATAGAACCTCCGCACCACAGAGTGGGCTTTGAGCATTGCAGTCATGCCTGGAGCAATTTCCTTGAACCTGTTCACTTCTCTTTTGCCCTTGCTCTAGCGTTCTAGTCCGTTCCAGCTCCTGACTCTTGGGCTCACCTTTCTCACCTGGCCCAACTCATCTCTTAAACCTAATGACTGGATTCAGCTGAACTGATTTGATCCTGTTGCCTTCTCTGGCTTATGGCATCTCTGTCAGCTTTTGGAAATCAACCTGTTGGCTTCCACTCGAGCTCCTAGGACTTTATTAGATGGTTTTCTGGGGTTCTTGCCATGCTTGCTCCATACCCTCATGCTTCCCTGATTCATTCACTCAGTGAAATTTATTTTATGTCTCTTCTATGCCAATCACTGATATAAGTCACTAGGGAAGGTAGAAGTAAACAAAAAGTTCTGGCCCCCATAGAGCTTTAGTTGGGGGAGAGAAAAAAATGAACATATTAATGCTTCCTACGTACTCTATGTCCTTGCTACTCAAAGTGTAGTCCATGGGCCATGTTAGGTTGGAAACAGTCTCTAGAAAATCAAGTAGACATATTGAGAAGGCAGTTGCTTTCATGAATTCAGATTTATGAGAGACTTTTACTGGACTGTAATGATCATTTCTTCCAACCACCTCATTTCACAGATGAATGAGATGAGTTGTGTGATGTGAACAGGCCTTGACCAAGGGCACACAATTAGTTGGTTGTAGAGCTTATTTTTGGCCTTTTCTACTCATGACACCCCATCTTTTCTTACATGGTGTCTAGGTCAATGAATTGGTTTATTTCGGGGAATTCCCAAACCTTGTGGGGTTGTGGAAGTATAAGAAAAGCCATCTCTGACATTTCCTGTCAAAACTTCATTTCTAAATCAGAAGGCTCATGGGTTGACTCCCATGAGGCAATTCTTGAATCTCTAATCACATCGGTCCTAAACAAGGAACACTTAGGGGTGAAGGACAGTGACGGTGCAAGTTCTTTCTAAGACACTTAAGGAGGGCTCTGGGCAAACTGAGATTAACAAAGGGTTTCAGAGAGACTCATAGATTCATATCCAAATAGGGAAATTGAGGCTTAGAGAAGTTAAGTGACTAATTTAAGATCCCACTGCAGGTTAGCAGCAGGCCCAAGCCCAGAGCTAAGTCTCCTGAATCACAGTGCAAAGTTTAAGATCTGGAATTGGAAGATCTATGTTTGCCTCCCATCATTTCCATTAGCCAAGTCCCTTACCTTCCCCCATAGACCTCAGCTTCTTCATTTGTAAAAGGGGGGGTGGGGGGGTTGATCAAATGAAATGATTTACATAAGATTGTTTTATGAAACTGCTTTTTCCCTACCATAATATATAGCATTTCTTATGCCAAAACCATCCAAAAGAGAGGAAATAATCATAATCCAAACTGCATCGGCATTAGGAAGAGGACACTGACATGGGAGAGATGCACGGACCTCACTAACGTATCTAGTCAACTCCTTTTTCAGCTCCCTTCATCTCCTAAAGGGATGATTTTTAAAGCTTACTGTTTTCCATCACCTCTTCCATCACTCTCAGAGAAAACATTGGCTGATGAATGACAGTTCCTTCAATCTCCTGTAACTACAGCTAACAAACATCTGTATAAACCTTCATTTCCACCTTTTCCTGTATCTGAAATGGCATTATCCTGCTTCTTCCCTTGGTTAACTCCAATTTCCACGTATCCTTCACAACTCAGCTCAGAGGTCATGGCACCCATCCTTATCCACCCTCCCTTGGCTAATTGGTACCCCTCTTCTGTTCTCCAAGAGCACCCTCTCCAAGCATGAATCCCATTGTCTTACATATTTGTTTACTCGAAAACCTCCCTCAGTAGAATGTAGGGATTCTATTTACCTCTCTATCTACCTAGTGCCTCGCACATATATGTTCTCAATAAATGTGTTTTTGGATAAATGAATGCACGTGTAATGCTTATTTGGGTTGCCCTGAAGATGACTTCATCAGTTTCTGTTTTACCATCCCTGGTGGGTTTGAATGTCCTGGTGAGAGAAGAGTCTCCAGGTTGCCCAGGCTCTGTTTACACCTCCCAGCCTCAGGCAGAAATGAATGAAAGCACAGGTGCTCTCTTTTGACTATGCCTCACTGCGTACCTGTGCCCTGTGTCTGAAATCCTCTCTTGGATGGTGGAGGTGAGGATGTTGAGGATGGCTTCTGGAGGAGGCAGGTCTGGCCTGGCCAGGAGTTAGAAGCTCCTGGTTCTAAATGTATGGACACCAAGGGGGGAAAGTGGGGGTGGTGGGATGAATTGGGAGATAGGGATTGACATATATACACTAATATATATATAAAATTGAAAACTAATAAGAACCTGCTGTATAAAAAATAAATAAATAAAAATTTTAAAAAAGATTATAAATTGAAAAAAAAAAAAAGAAGCTCCTGGTTCTCCCAGCCGCAAGCGTGCTCCTCCTCTTTCTTCTGCTTGGAACCTTCCCTGAGGGGCTGCAGCAGCCTCTGCCCTTAAAGACTCTCTTCCCAGGGCCAGTGAGTCAGGCTCTGAGTAGGTCGTGGTAATTGGTATCAGTGATTGGTATTGAAGCAACCAAGAAACAAAAGACAGCGGGGGATGTAGGAGAGACAGATGAGAAGGGGGCGGGGGTGGCTTCTTGCCTCCTACCACTCTGTCAATCAAATGTGGTCCCAGCTCCAGTGACTCTGCACACCCCTTTCCATCTGTCTTCCGGGACATCCATCAGGTGTACAACATGAACTTGGAGGCTTTGGATGGGGAGGGTTGTGTAATATGTAAGCCCGGCTTCAATAAAGGTGAGACTGCAGTGCATGTGGGGAGCCTTTAGCATACTTTTACTTGTGCTGACAGAGCCCCTTTGCCCCAGTACTGTTCTCCGGCTGTAGAGGCCTCCGTGTCCCTTTCCATCCTAATTCCCACACACTACACGTTTCCTGCCTTCTGATCTGCATCAAAAGTCACGTGTCCTGAGGAATAAGGCAATAACTTAATAAGGTTAAGAACTTGAACTCTGGAGGCAGTCTAACCCTGGTGTGAACCCTGGTCCTGCCACGGACTGCTATGTAAGTTACTTATCCACTCTGAAGATTAGTTTTCTCATCCAAAATGTGGCAAATATTATCCACTCATGGAGTTTTCTGAGGATTATATTAGATAATACTCATAAAGGACTTAGTACATTTTGAGCTCTTAACAAATAGTGATTATTACGTTGTTTTATAACTATATCTGTCTCAGATATACCTTGTCAGAAATAATCACTCTTTCCTTGCTGTTACTACAGAACATTGTAACAATAATACATATTTATTTTGAGAGTAGTGTATGTAATAATATGCTATATGTAGGCTATATGCTCTATAGCAGGGGTCCCCAACCCCTGGGGCACACAGCAGGAGGTGACCAGCAGGCGAGAGAGCGAAGCTTCATCTGCCGCTCCCTATCGCTCCCCATCGCTCGCATTATTGCCTGAACCATCCCCCCCATCACTCTCATTACCGCCTGAACCATTCCACACCTCCCCCCACAATTTTTCCGTGGAAAAATTGTCTTCCACGAAGCCAGTCCCTGGTGCCAAAAAGGTTGGGGACCACTGCTCTATAGTATATGTAGAGTATATACTTATATGGTATAACTGTATATAGTATATATGCTACATACTCTATGTAGTATATACTAAGTATATTTAATACTATATAATATATGATAATAATAACCAACTTTTATTAAATGCTTACCACGTGCAGACATTATTCTATGAGCTTTATATGTATTAATTCACTGAATCCTCTCAAGATAGGTATAATCGTTATCCAAATTTTATAAATGAGAAACTGAGGCGCAGACAAGTCAAGCAACTTGCCTAAGGATATAAAGTTAGTAAGAGGAAGAGCAGCATTTGAAAGGCGGCAGGTGGCCCCAGTATTAGAGTTTGCTGTATGTGGGCTGTGCACCCACTCCTGGCCTGTAAGTCTCACGGGTGCATTACCTGTTTCTGATTCATCTTTGTAACCTCCCCAGCGCTTTGCTCCAGGTTTGCATTGTTTTTGGATGCCTGTACAAAAGAGATGCCATCAGCAAAAATACCAGCTCTTCAGTAGCTAACTGCGCGGGGAGGGAGGATGCTGGCTTCCTGGTGCTCAGGTGCCCACCGCCCAGTGCCCAGTTGTCGAAGTCCTCTGGCTCATCCCTGGCAGCAGATAGCAGATTTTTTCCACCAGGGAAAAGCACTTAGAGTATGCAAGGCTTTCAATAATGGGGAAAAATGACCACCAAGCTAATTAGAACAAGAAAAATAAAGGTTCATTTTGCTGCTAGGGACCGTATTTGAGGAGTGAGCAGAGGTGAGATGTGGGGCACAAGCATGGATTTGATTATGTGGGAGTCAGTCAGCCAATAAAGAGAGATGATCCTAGGATTCTATCCAAGAGCAAAAGCTATTCAGGCCAGCGGGGCCCTGTTGAACCATCTACCCCTGCCCCTCCCCAGGCCCAGCAGGATCTGACCATCATCTGAAGACCACTCTCTGCACCATCATCAAAAGACAAAATGGTGTGGCAAACTGAGTGTAGCGTTAACAAGTCATTTAAGTCTCCTGATTTTAATTTTTTTCTTTTCTGAAGTGAAGATGATAATAAAATCTGTCTCATGAGTTTGTTGGGAGACAGTGAAATATCTTCACTGTGAAGAGCGGTAAAGATAACTTATGTCTGCAGAATGTTTTAATAATAATAAAAATAATAGCAATAATAACACCTAACCTATATACAGCACTTGCTATATGCCAGGAACTCTTCTAAGTGCTTTTGTATATTTAATCCTCACAACAATTTTGTGAGATAAGTAGTATTATATCCATTTTACAGAAGAAAAACTGAGGCACAGAGAGGTTAAATCGATTGTCCAAAGTCACACAGCTGGTAAGTAGCACAGCTGGCATTCAAAGGCAGGCAATCTGGCTCCAAGTCTATGCTCTTAACCACCATGTAAAGATGAATGTGAGCGTTTATGAAGTATGCCTTTATCCATCATCTTAGGTAATCCTCCCTGCTCCCCGTACAGGACAACTCATTGGCACAGGCGAACTTGGACAATTCCTGGCACTGAGCTGAATCTGCCTCTTGGAGAAAGGTCTTGAGTCTGCTACAGATCCCAAACCTTGGGAAAGCTTGCCTGATGCTTGCAGAAAAATACCAAAGGTCATCTTTGTTCTTATAGGTAGGACAGATAATCTCTCCAAACTCTCTGGATTCCCATTGTTCTGGCATCTCAGTGTCCATCAGACAGGAGCTGACCCTGGCTGAGTGCAGGTTCCTCAATAAATCAGAACTCAGATATTCACTGGGCACCTACACCATGCCCAGCAAGGCATGTACATATCCTGTAAAAAGAAGCAGGATATGGTCTCCATTTACAAAGAGTTAGCAGTCTAGTAGGGAAGATGAAACAGATGAAACGATAGATTAATTAATAAACAAGGTAATGCCATTAAGTAATAATGGGATAACATGAAATCGTTTGATATTGAAAACAAGGCTGTGGGAGATGAATGGAACATGTTCCTAACTGTGTTCCATTCATCTCTTGGTCTTTTTCTCAAAGGTTTTTGTAGGGACACTGTATGCAGCATGGGTAACCCATCCTCCCTTCCCAGGGAAGAAAACAAAATTCCATGTAGAAGAACATTCTTTTTCCAGCAGCTCATGCCATATTCACCAAGATGTGTCTTTGCCTTTTCCTATGTATTTTTCCATCAGAGATGGTAGAGAAGTTGATTTGAGGTCTGTTACCCCTGTAATAACTGTCATAGTGACATCAGCAGAGGAGACTTGAGGTCAAAGGGTAAGTCGGAGATGCCCTTCCCTCTCCTCCTTTCAAGGTGTGTTCTTACTTCCCCAGGAAACTTGAAGCTCCTTCCTAACCCTGGAAATGTAGGGTGCTTCAGCCAGGGCACCATCTGAAATCTTTGGTGGGCTTCAGCCCTTTCTCTCCTAGCTGGGTGACTTTGGGCAAGTTGCTTAATCTCTTTCAGCTTTAGTTTTTCTCATCTGTACAATGGATATATAAACGTGAATGTGCAGATTGGTTCAAGATGGTGGAGTAGAAGGACGTGCTCTCACTCCCTCTTGCAAGAGCACTGGAATCACAGCTAACTGCTGAACAATCATCGACAGGAAGACACTGGAATTCACCAAAAAAGATACCCCACATCCAAAGACAAAGGGGAAGCCGCAGTGAGATGGTATGAGGGGTGCAATCACAATAAAATCAAATCCCATAACTGCTGGGTGGGTGACTCACAAACTGGAGAACAATTGTACAGCAGAAGTCCACCCACTGGAGTGAAGGTTGTGAACCCCATGTCAGGTTTCCCAACCTGGGGGACCGGCAATGGGAGGAGGAATTCCCAGAGAATCAGACTTTGAAGGATAGAGGGATTTGATTGCAGGACTTTGACAGGATTGGGGGAAACAGAGACTCTGCTCTTGGAGGGCACAAGCAAAGTAGTGTGTGTATCGGGACGCAGGGGATGGAGTGGTGACCCCGTAGGAGACTGAACCAGACCTACCTGCTAGTGTAGGAGGGTCTCCTGCAGAGGCAGGCAGTGGCTGTAGCTTACTGTGGGGACAAAGACACTGGCAGCAGAAGTTCTGGGAAGTACTCCTTGGCATGAGCCCTCCTGGAGCCTGCCATTAGCCCCACCAAAGAGCCTGTAGCCTCCAGTGCTGGGTTGCCTCAGGCCAAACAACCAACAGAGAGGGAACTCAGCCCCACCCATCAGCAGACAAGTGGATTAAAGTTTTACTGAGCTCTGCCCACCAGAGCAACACCCAGCTCTACCCATCACCAGTCCCACCCATCAGGAAGCTTGCACAAGCCTCTTAGATAGCTTCATCCACCAGAAGGCAGACAGCACAAGCAAGAAGAAGTATAGTCCTGCAGAATGTGGAATGAAAACCACATTCACAGAAAGACAGACAAAATGAAAAGGCAGAGGACTATGTACCAAATGAAAGAACAAGATAAAACCTCAGAAAAACAACTAAATGAAGTGGAGATAGGCAACTTTCCAGAAAAAGAATTCAGAATAATGATAGTGAAGATGATCCAGGACCTCAAAAAAAGAATGTAGGCAAAGATCAAGAAGATGCAAGAAACGTATAACAAAGACCTAGAAGAATTAAAGAAAAAATACCTAGAAGAATTAAAAAACAAAAAACCGGCAATGAACAATACAATAACTGAAAAGAAAAATACACTAGAAGGAATCAATAGCAGAATAACTGAGGCAGAAGAACGGATAAGTGACCTGGAAGACAGAATGGTGGAATTCACTGCCATGGAACAGAATAAGAAAAAAGAATGAAAAGAAATGAAGACAGCCTAAGAGACCTCTGGGACAACATTAAATGCACCAACATTTACATTATAGGGGTCCCAGAAGGAGAAGAGAGAGAGAAAGGACCTGAGAGAATATTTGAAGAGATTATAGTCAAAAACTTCCCTAACATGGGAAAGGAAATAGCCACCCAAGCCCAGGAAGTGCAGAGAATCCCAGGCAGGATAAACCCAAGGAGAAACATGCCGAGACATATAGTAATCAAACTGATAAAAATTAAAGACAAAGAAAAATTATTGAAAGCAACAAGGGAAAAACGACAAATAACATACAAGGGAACTCCCATAAGGTTAACAGCAGATTTCTCAGCAGAAACTCTACAAGCCAGAAGGGAGTGGCATGATATATTTAAAGTGATGAAAGGGAAGAACCTAAAACCAAGATTACTCTACCCAGCAAGGATCTCATTCAGATTTGGTGGAGAAATCAAAAGCTTTATAGACAAGCAAAAGCTAAGAGAATTCAGCACCACAAAACCAGCTCTACAGTAAATGCTAAAGGAACTTTTCTAAGTGGGAAACACAAGAGAAGAAAAGGACCTAAAAAACAAACTCAAAACAATTAAGAAAATAGTAACAGAGATATACATATCAATAATTACCTTAAATTTGAATGGATTAAATGCTCTAACCAAAAGATACAGGCTCACTGAATGGATACAAAAACAAGACCCATATATATGCTGTCTACAAGAGACTCACTTCAGACCTAGGGACACATACAGACTGAAAGGGAGAGGATGGAAAAAGATATTCCATGCAAATGAAAATCAAAAGAAAGCTGGAGTAGCAATACTCATATCAGACAAAATAGACTTTAAAATAAAGACTATTACAAGAGACAAGGAAGGACACTACATAACGATCAAGGGATCAATCCAAGAAGAAGATACAACAATTAAAAATATATATGCACCCAACATAGGAGCACCTCAATACATAAGGCAACTGCTAACAGCTATAAAAGAGGAAATTGACAGTAACACAATAATAGTGGGGGACTTTAACACCTCACTTACACCAATGGACAGATCATCCAGACAGAAAATTAATAAGGAAACAAAAGCTTTAAATGACACAATAGACCAGATGGACTTAATTGATATTTATAGGACATTCCATCCAAAAACAGCACATTACACTTTCTTCTCAAGTGCACATGGAACATTCTCCAGGATAGATCACATCTTGGGTCACAAATCCAGCCTTGATAAATTTAAGAAAATTGAAATTATATCAAGCATTTTTTCTGACCACAATGCTATGAGATTAGAAATAAATTACAGGGGAAAAAAATGTAAAAAACACAAACACATGGAAGCTAAATAATATGTTACTAAATAGCCAAGAGATCACTGAAGAAACCAAAGAGGAAATCAAAAAATACTTAGAGACAAATGACAATGAAAACACGACAATCCAAAACCTATGGGATGCAGCAAAAGCAGTTCTAAGAGGGAAGTCTATAGCAATACAATCCTACCTCGAGAAATAAGAAAAATCTCAAATAAACAGTCTAACCTTACACCTAAAGGAACTAGAGAAAGAAGAACAAACAAAACCCAACTTTAGTAGAAGGAAAGAAATCATAAATATCAGAGCAGAAATAAATGAAATACAAACAAAGAAAACAATAGCAAAGATCAATAAAACTAAAAGCTGATTCTTTAAGAAGATAAACAAAACTGATAAACCTTTAGCCAGACACATCAAGAAAAAGAGGGAGAGGACTCAAATCAATAAAATTAGAAATGAAAAAGGAGAAGTTACAAAAGATGCCGCAGAAATACAAAGCATCATAAGAGACTATTACAAGCAAGTCTATGCCAATAAAATGGACAACCTGGAAGAAATGGACAAATTCTTAGAAAAGTATAATCTTCCAAGACTGAACCAGGAAGAAATAGAAGGTATGAACAGACCAATCACAAATAATGCAATTGAAACTGTGATGAAAAATCTTCCAACAAACAAAAGTCCAGGACCAGATGGCTTCACAGGTGAATTCTATCAAACATTTAGAGAAGAGCTAACACCCATCCTTCTCAAACTCTTCCAAAAAATTGCAGAGGAAGGAACACTCCCAAACTCATTCTATGAGACCACCATCACTCTGATACCAAAACCAGACAATGATACTACAAAAAAAGAAAATTACAGACCAATATCACTGATGAATATAGATGCAAAAATCCTCAACATAATACTAGCAAACAAAATCCAACAACACATTAAAAAGGTCATACACCATGATCAAGTGAGATTTATCCCAGGGATACAAAGATTCTGCAGTATATGCAAATCAATCAATGTGATACACCATATTAACAAATTGAAGAATAAAAACCATATGATCATCTCAATGGATGCAGAAAAAGCTTCTGACAAAATTCAACACCCATTTATGATAAAAACTCTCCAGAATGTGGGCATTGAGGGAACGTACCTCCACATGATAAAAGCCATATACGACAAACCCACAGCAAACGTCATTCTCAATGGTGAAAAAGTGAAAGCATTTCCTCTGAGATGAGGAACAAGAAAAGGATGTTCACTCTTGCCACTGTTATTCAACATAGTATTGGAAGTCCTATCCACAGCAATCAGAGAAGAAAAAGAAATAAAAGGAATCCAAATTGGAAAAGAAGTAAAACTGTCACTGTTCACCAGTGACATGATACTATACATAGAAAATCCTACAGATGCTACCAGAAAAATACTAGAACTAATCAATGAATTTGGTAAGGTTGCAGGATACAAAATTAATGCACAGAAATATCTTGCATTCCTATACACTAAAAAGAAAGATGAGAAAGAGAAATTAAGGAAATTATACCATTTACCATCTCAACAAAAAGAATAAAATACCTAGGAATAAACGTACCTAAGGAGGCAAAAGACCTTTACTCAGAAAACTATAAAACACGGATGAAAGAAATCAAAGGTAACTTAAACAGATGGAGAGATATACCATGCTTTTGGATTGGAAGAATCAATGTTGTGAAAATGAGTATACTACCCAAAGCAATCTACAGGTTTAATGCAATTCCTATCAAATTACCAATGGCAATTTTCACAGAATTAGAACAAGAAATTTTACAATTTGTATGGAAACACAAAAGACCCCAAATAGCAAAAGCAATCTTAAGAAAGAAAAACAGAGCTGGAGGAATCAGGCTCCCTGACTTCAGACTATACTACAAAGCTACAATAATCAAGACAATATGGTACTGGCACAAAAACAGAAATATAGATCAATGGAACAGAATAGAAAGCCCAGAGATAAACCCACACACCTATGATCAACTAATCTATGACAAAGGAGGCAAGGATATATAATGGAGAAAAGACAGTCTCTTCAATAAGTGGTGCTGGGAAAACTGGAGAGCTACATGTAAAAAATGAAATTAGAACTCCCTAACACCATACACAAAAATAAACTCAAAATGGATTAAAGACCTAAATGTAAGACTGGACACTATAAAATCCTTAGAGGAAAGCATAGGAAGACCACCCTTTGACATAAATCACAGCAAGATCTTTTTTGACCCACCTCCTAGAGTAATGGAAATAAAAACAAAAATAAACAAATGAGACCTAATGAAACTTAAAGGTTTTTGCATAGCAAAGGAAACTATAAACAAGAAGAAAAGACAACCCTCAGAATGGGAGAAAATATTTGCAAATGAATCAACAGACAAAGGAGTAATCTCCAAAATATATAAACAGCTCATGCAGCTCAATATTAAAAAAACAAACAACCCAATCCAAAAATGGGCAGAAGACCTAAATAGACATTTCACCAAAGAAGACATACAGATGGCCAAGACGCACATGAAAAGATGCTCAACATCACTAATTATTAGAGAAATGCTAATCAAAACTACAATGAGGTATCACCTACCACGGGTTAGAAAGGGCAACATCAGAAAATCTACAAACAACAAATGCTAGAGCGGGTGTGGAGAAAAGGGAACCCTCTTGCACTGTTGGTGGGAATGTAAATTGATACAGCCACTATGGAGAACAGTATGGAGGTTCCTTAAAAAACTAAAAATAGAATTAGCATGTGACCCAGCAATCCCATTACTGTGCACATACCCAGAGAAAACCATAATTCCAAAAGACACATGCACCCCAATATTCATTTCAGCACTACTTACAATAGCCAGGTCATGGAAGCAATGTAAATGCCCATCGAGAGACAAATGGATAAAGAAGATATGGTACATATATACATACAATGGAGTATTACTCAGCCATAAAAAGGAATGAAATTCGGTCATTTGTAGAGATGTGGATGGACCTAGAGACTGTCATACAGAGTGAAGTAAGTCAGAAAGAGAAAAACAAATACATATATTAATGCATATATGTGGAGTCTAGAAAAATGGTACAGATGAACCAGTTTGCAAGGCAGAAATAGAGACACAGATGTAGAGAACAAACGTATAGACACCAAGCGGGGAGAGTGGGGTGGGGGGTGGTGGGGGTGGGGGGATGAACTGGGGGATTGGGATTGACATATATACACTAATATGTATAAAATAGATAACTAATAAGAACCTGTTGTATAAAAAAATAAAATTCAAAAAAAGTGAACGTGAGGACGAAGTGAAATAATTAATACAGAGTGTTTATTATAGTGAGTGGTACATAGCACGTTTTTCAGAAATGGTATTTTTTTTGTTAACAGCTGTACTACCAATAACCTCAATCACTATCACCACCGTCATCATCCCCACCATCATTAGCCATATCATCGCTATCACCATCCTCCTCCTCCTCTACCTCATCATTACCATCATCACTATCGTCATCATCATCCTCTTCCTCATCATTACCGTCATTTCTATCATCATCACCATCAGCAGCAGCAGCATCCCCTTCATCATTTAGCCAGTACATTCCCATGTCCCTTTTCTTAAGAACTTTTTAAAATGACTGGCTGGCTAATCTGATAAATATCAACCTCTCCTTGCATGACAATGGCTTAATTTGTCACCCCACTCCTATAATATCTTTATTCAAATTTTCACAGACAGGGAGTGACTCGCTGAAAATGAATACTGACAATTTTAGTCCCTGTGGTGGGAGAGAAAGGAAGTTAGTTTTGGTTGGATGGACTTCTGGATGCTCCTCAAATCGCCTCGTTTGCAGCTGTTAGGTCTGTCCCCGAGATAAATTCTTTCACGGAGTTCTCTCTGTTTTCCCATGAATAACAGTGGAAACAATGCAGGTAAAGGAGACCTTAGCCCACTAAAATCATTTCCCCTTTCTCCATTAATTATAGAGTCCTGGTGAAGAGAAGACACTTCATTTCCATTTTAGTCCCTAATAGTGGGAGTGCCTGGAGGAGAACAACAAAAGTGTTCGAGGTTGAGATTCTGAAGCAAAAAAAGCACAGAGTTAATTACCTTTGGATTCCCAGGCAGATTTCTATGTACACAGTTGTGTTGCATGTTTGGAACCATGGCTATACTTTGAGAGTTCCTGAAGTAGAGAAATTACCTGTGCTGTATCCAGAGTTAAGAGCTCACATGAGTATGGGCGTAAATACCACTTAAGGACCCCACAAGAGAAGCTCTTCCCTGGAGAGATGTTTATTTGGTAATTGAGGAGGGTAAAGGGACTCATTCTGCAATTTTTGCTTGGGGGCTCTCATGTAAAGTTCCATTCTTCAAAGAGCTGTTCAGTTCCGTTGAATTTCTTCACCACGTCAACACGAATTGCAATGTGGAAATGAGTGCAGAGACATTTCCGATGTGGTATTTCTTTTCTTGCCTTTGGATAAAAACACAGTCAGACCTTTGTGTACAATGAAGATTCTGAAAGGCCATGGAAGGCAGAGTGGGAGAACCTGTAAGGCATCCCAGGGGAACACTGAGCACAAACACAGCACATGCCAACTTGCCTCAAGGCTGGGAGACCGAGGGTTTCTCTGCAGCAACCCCACTCTTCCTACACACTCAACTGAAAGGAACTGGAAGACATCCCCTTGGCAGGTACATGAGGTTTGATCCATTCATCCATTGAACAAATATATATTGAGTGTCAGCTCATGCCAAAGCTATTCTAAGTGCTGAGGATACAGCAGTGAGCAAAATAAGGCAAAAATCCCACCTGACATAAATTCACCTTTTCTCAAATTGGCTTAATATTGTTACAGTGTTCTCTTTGATTATATATATACACACACATATATGTATATATTTTTTATATATGTATATTCTTAGATTTTACATATAAATCTTAGACTTCTCAGATTTATATACAAATAACACATAAAAATATAAATAAAATAATTTAAAATATATCTTCTTAGATTGTATGTTCCAAGAATTCAGGAGTTGAGTTTATCTAATTATCTGTGTACAAAGCCCAGAATCACATCACTCATTCACTCAACACATTCTTTCTGAATGTCTACTCTGAATTAGGTGATGGGGATACAGTGATGAACAAGACAGAACATCTCTTATACAGATTATAGTGTAACTTAGTGAATATGGAGACAAAGATAGTGATGCCATGGTTATTTGATATTTCATACAGGTTTAATGATGTACTAATTTAAAATCTTATGTTTAAAAAGATATGACTTACATCCAAAGAGTAATGCCATATTCATTGTTAGCTGACGCATTTTCAGCATTAATAACTTTGTCTATCCCTTGTAGTCTTTTTTTTAGCTTTTTATTTTGAGATAATTTTAGATTTACAGAAGAGTTGCTAAAATAAAGTACAGAGAATTCCTGGATACTCTTCACCCAGCTTCCCCTAATGTTAAGATCTTATATAACTATGGTACATTTATCAAAACTAAGAAATGAACATTGGTATAATACTGTTAACTAGATTATAGACTTTATTTGCATTTCGCCAGTTTTTCCATTAATGTCTTTTTTTTCTGTACCAGGATCCAATCCAGGATATCCTGTGGCATTTAGTTATCATGTCCCCTTAATCTCCTCTGATCTGTAAAAATTTCTCAGGCTTACCTTGTTTTTATGACTTGCACAGTTTTGAAAAGCACCATTCAGGCATTTTGTAGAATGTGCCTGAATTTGGGTTGCCTGATATTTCCTTATGATTAGACCAGAGATATGGATTTTGGGGGAAGAACGTCACAGAGGGGTAGTGCCTTTCTCGTGGCATCAAGGGTGCACGACTTATCACTGGTCCTGTTGACCTTGGTCACTTGGTTATAGTGGTGTCTGCCAGGTTTCTCCACCGTAGTTACTCCCCTCCTTTATATACTCTGCATGTTAGAAGCTAGTTAGTCTGTACTCAAAGGGAGAGGTATTCAATCTACCTCCTGGAGGAAGGCTTACTTTCTTCTTGCGTTTTCCTCACTTACATGTCCTGTCTTTCAGATTAAGGGCTTTAGGGATCATAGTATTATTTCCCCTTTTAGTGATGTTAAAGTTCATAAATCGAACCTCTTTGCACAGGACCTTGTTTAGAAAGTCCTTCATCATTTTACACAATCTTTCAGGGAGAGAGAGAGTGAACGTTTTCATTGGAGGTTTTGAAGTTCTTGTTATTTGTAAATTCACTCCAGTACTACAGATGAAATACTTTGTATTAAGTTTAATGCAATTTTAGCAATTGCTTATTGTATTTTAGGGTAAGTGGCTCAATACCAGTTCAATTGTGGAATCATAGAACATCAGGCCTGCGTGATATAAGAATCATTTCATTCAGCCTCCTCAATTTACAGATGAGAAAATTGAGGCCTTGCAAGGAGGCATGGTTTTTCTGTTTCTTTTTTTTAAATTGAAGTATAGTTGACTTACACTATTATATTAGTTTAGGTGTACAACATAGTGATTCAATATTTTTATAGATTATACTCCATTTAACCTTATTACAAAATAATGGCTATATTTTCCTGTGCTGTACAATATATTCTAGTTGCTTATCTATTTAATACATAGTAGTTTGTGTCTCTTAATCCCCTACCCCTATCTCACCCCTCCCTCTTTCTTTTCCCCTCGGTAAACAGTAGTTTTTTCTCTATATCTTTGTCTGTTTCTGTTTGCTATATGCATTTGTATGTTTTATTTTTTTAGATTCCACATATAAGTGATAACATGGAATATTTGTCTTTCTCAGTTTACTTATTTCACTAAACATAATACCCTCTAGGTCATCCACATTGTTGCAAATGGCATAATTTCATTCTTTTTTATGGCTGAGTAACAAAACCCACAATGAGATATCACCTCACACCCGTCAGAATGGCTATCATCAAAAATCACACAAATAACAAATGTTGGTGAAAATGTGGAGAAAAGGGAACCCTAGTACACTGCTGATGGGAACATAAATTGCTGCAGTCACTAGGGAAAATAGTGTGGACGTTCCTCACAAAACTAAAAATAGAACTACCTTATGACCCAGCAATTCCACTGCTGGGTATATATCGATGAAAAAATACTAGTTTGAAGAGATACAAGCACCTTAATGTTAATAGCCGCACTATTTGCAATAGCCAACACATGGACACAACCTAAGCGCTCATCAACAGATGAGTGGATAAAGAAGATGTGGTGTATATATATACAGAGGCATGGCTTTTCTGAGGTTGTTCACCTGGTCAGAGGGAGCCTCGGCCTCCTGTTTCTCAGGGATCTTTTCCTGTAAACCCTCTGTCTGACCTCCTCAGCAACCGAGGGAATCTGTACCTTCTTCCCCTGACCCATCCCAGCTCTTTCCACAGGGCAAGGTCTTCCATTCTTTCGGCAGATCAGGAATGAGGCCTGCATTCAGGCCATCCTTAGCACAACACAGGATTAAGAGAAACACATTTTGCAAACACCTTCAGGCCCCACTCCCACACAGTGCACTTCTACCACTCTGGGAGCATGAAAACTTCCTGTTCTGCAGCCACTTTCCGGCACCTCCAGTCACACCAGCCTCCCTCCCAGTTTAGCCAGGCCCTGCCCCTGGCTGGAGATGCTGCAGTTTGAAAGTGGAAACTCTCTCTTAAATTTGGAGTTTCTTGTTAGAGACTGCTGTTGCAGGAGCAGCGAGAGCGGTTCCCTTAGAAGACTGAGCCGGCTTAAAGCCATGAAAGAACCAAGCTAATAGTTGAGGGGCAGTGAGAACGCAAAGCTTGCATTTGGGAGAGGAAACTGGAAAAAAGTTGTTCCCTTTCCTCCTATCAGTCACTCCAACTGGGGTTGAAAGGCAGTGAGATAAACATCTGAGTATGCTCAGCTAAAGAGAGCTGTCATTTCTCCTAATAAAAAAAATAAAGCTTAAAGTCCACTCCCCTCCCATGCAGGAGGGGAGCACCAATGATCAAATCCATAAGGCAGTGTTCTCTGGGGGCTCCCTGGACAAGGAAGGGCACAAGAGGTCAGGGGCAGGGCCGGCCCACGGCCCGAGACTAAGTGATATCCGGGGTTTCAGTCAGAACATCAGCTGGGTTTTGCACGTTGCCATTTTGATGGTCTTGGCCACAGTCAGTGAGCCTGAGAAGCAAAGTCAAGTTAGTGAGAGTGTCCAAGGAGTTGGCTGCAACTGTCTGATCCAGGGCTGCTGCAAAGGGCTTTCACAGGCTGGACGGCCCCCTTGGTGAGGTGAGTAAAGATGGTTTTGGTTGCCTCGGTTTCCCTCCCCTGGGTGTGCCTTATCCACATGTGTCCCTCGGTCTATGGTCTTCAGTACTCACTCCCTTCCCTCCACTAAAATCTCGCAGGAAAGCTCAGGAACTCATTCATACTAACATGTAAATCACTGATTCCACTTCAGTGTGTTAGCCCTTTAGAGGGACGATTGCCTTTACACAGGGATAAACACCTACTTGTGGTTTTCAGTCTTGGCTGTGCAGCAGCATCATTGGTGGTTCATTGAGAAATAAGGAAGCCCGGGCTCCACTCAAACTCTGGAATATTAAAAAGCTCCACAGGTGATTCTCATGCACAACCAGGCCTGGAAACAAGTCCTAGTTAAGTGAGAGGTTCTGTGTGTGGTCCCGGACCGGCAGCATCAAAGTTGCCTGGAACTTAGGAATACTGATCTGTGGGCCTGAGCCTGGCCTCCTGAACGGGAAACTCTGGGGGTGGGGCCCAGCCATCTGTCTTTTATTAGATCTTCCAGATGATTTCAATGCATGTTAAAGTTTGAGAACCGCTGATTTCAGCAAAAGAACCAAAGTCTAACTGGTAGACCTTGGATCAAGTGTGGGGGAAATGTGGATGGAGGCCAGGGGTGCCCTCTGAAACCACATTCCATAAATGGTGGGCTAGTCTGTGTACACATAAAGCCATCTGTGGTTACTTGTTGATCAATCAACTGAAGCTGTTTGAGATTTGCAGCCCATCAGCTGTGTTAGAACCTTTTCTTCCAGTAGGAAAGACAGCTTTATTTAAAGTGGCAACAACATACTGGGTTGTAGTATTGATTGGTGGTGGTTATGCTGGTGGCCGTGACTGGCTCCTTTCCTTCCTCCTGTGCTCCACAAGCCACAGACCACAAGTGAGGCTGGTGGACAGGGCAGAGGCAGAGAATAAGATTGTGGTAGGGGAAGTAAATGATTTGATTTGTTAAGCTAAAGTGGACTGAATTAGAGGCCGTGGAGCTCTTCTGCACAGTATTTCTTTAATTGTAAACTATCTCAAAAACAGGGGTCCTAAAGTGCTCATCTGAAGGATGTCTTCATGGCCTGAAGCATACTTGGGGAAGATGTCCTGAACATTGGCTGAAATGTGAGGATGTTTCAGTTTTACTCAACCAGCACTCTTCTTGGTACTGGGCGTACATGGATGAGCAAGAGGGACACGTTCCGTAGCCTCAGGGGCCAGAAGGAAAAACAAACAGGTGGGAAGACCGCTAATGAAGAGGAGACACAGGAAGGATGCTGTGTGAGCAACTGGCAGTTTCTCTGATCTTAGTTCTGGGGCCCAGGTGAGTCCTCTCTGGGTAAGTGATGCTTAATCTGAAAACTGAAGATTTACCAGGAATCGACCAGGTGCAGGCATGAAGGGGAGGGAAGGAAAGAGCGAGGAGAAGAACATTTATAGACAGCGGAAGAGCTCATGTGAAGGCCTGGAGTCGAGAGAGGGCATAGTATGGAAGTTTTAAGAACTGCAAGCTGAATATGCAAATCCTAGAAAGCACAGCGGACTCAATAGAAGGTGAGGTTAGAAGGGCAGCAAGTCCGGATCCCCCAGGGCCTAGGAAGTTAGGTGAGGGATTTGGACTAGGGCCTAAGGGCGATTGGAAGCCTCTGAGAGGTTTAAAGCAGTGGAAGAAGATGACAGATTTGCATCATAAATAAATCTCTTGGCTGCGTTTTAGAAAGCGGATTGGAGGGGGGTAGAGGGCATATTGTGAGACAGGAGACATGCATTATACAGACCAAACTTATGAATGTTTGCTTAGGAAAAATCTGAAATGAACTAAGAAATTATGAGATTAAAATTGTGTTTGCTCTTACATTCTTTTTTCCGCCTTTTTTTCTTTGGATGAAGCAGGTCTATGGCAGCCATCTTCAAAGAGTGTGTAAGTATCTAACATGTGGTGGACCTAGACAGTGCATGGGTAACACAACCAACACTAGTTAAATACTAATTGTTTTCAAATCACAACAGAAAACATGGTGCTGGACACCATGGGGGATTCCAGGAAGGCTTGGTCCTTGCCTACAAGAAACCAACAACTGAGTTATGGAAATAAACAAAAACACTTCAATGTCCACTGAAAATTGAGGCAGTATGTGATTAATGATCACAATTGAGGATGGAATCATAAGTAGTTTCATGGAAGATATAGGTCTTGGGCAAGGCTTTGAGGATCCTGGGAAGTGAGTAGATGGACAAGCATGGGGAGGACATTCCAGGTGGGGGAGTAGGATGAACAGTGGGCCTTGTGGTTGGGTCCACATTTGTGGTTTCAAGTTGTCTTGGTTTTCAGGGAAAGTCAACCAAACCTCAGACATGACAGTAAAGCACACTAGCTTTTGGCAAAGAAGAAGGGAGTGGTGAATGTTGCCATCTTAATTAGTGGTCATTTTTCTGCTGTACCTTTTGGAAATGCAGCAGAACAGGGGCCTGTGGGTAGACTTGCTGGAAAGGGATTTGGGGTTGACTTGGAGGAGGCCTGGCAAGGGTGGGTGAGGGGCCTAGGCTCTGCTGCAGAGGAGCGCAGTGGGCCTTCACTAACTGACCTGTCAGCGCAGAAGTCAGAGTGCTCTGGTTTTTAGCGCATTACCTAACACCAAGGCAGTTTAGAAGTTACATGTAACAGGAGGGCTCATTTCTGAAGCCCCACCCCTCACTCCCCCAGAAGCCCTAATGCTTTGCCCCTCAGCACTGAGGCAGTCTGCCTTGTGCAGGAAGCTCAACTGTTCTGAAGGGTAGATTTGGCTCTGAATTGTCCTCAAGTTTCAGGTGCAAAATGCCCCTGGATGGCCACCTGCCATCATCCTGGGCAGGGGGTAGGGAGGCGGTGGAAGGGCAGAGGGTCGGAAATGGGACCCTGTAACAGCAGAGTCAGGTCTGGACCAGGCTGGGAGAAGACAGGCGTGTCTCTGAGGTGGCTCCTGGGAGCCGTCTGTCATGCCCAGTGGGCCAGGATGAGAGGCTGAGCCAGGTGATGGGGGTGATGCAGGAGTGTGTCTCAGAGTCTGTGAGGTGAGCTCAAAGGGGATGTTCTGAGGCAGAGCATTTCCAGCTGTGTGTGTTCTGTGCAGGTGCTTGTGGGGCTGCCTGGACTGAGGGCCAGGGAAGCTGAAATGTGGGGAGACCCAGAGACAGCCTACGGACCCACCCTGTTTTCCCTGGAGTTGGTCCTCTTTTATCTGTTTTATACTTTGGGGATCTGCTTAATAACTCATTTGGGGAAAAAAAAAAAAAAGGATTCTGATGACAGAAATCAGTTAAAAATCTTTGTCAATTAAATGACTTTTCCACAATACGCTGCTTTGGCTCCTGCTTGAAAGAGTGTCCCCCAACTAGGAAAGTGCTTGTTGAGCACCCCGACTCTGTGGTGCACACCGGGGTGGCAGTGCTGAGCCCCAAGGCCGGCTCAGCGTGTCCAGAGCAGTGAGGCTCTGCTGGGGTCGCGGGGGCAGCGATGGGGAGGAAGAGACAGAGAGCTGCCGGCAGGAGGAAGAACAACGGGCCAGTGTGAGCGTGCCCGAGGGTCCGCGGAGGTGACGGTCCACCAGGACTGTGGAGGCGTGTTTGTCCAGGCAGGAAGCCACAGGGGATCCTGAGCCAGCCTCCCTTGGCACGTCTCCTGACCTCAACTGCAGCGGAGCCCCGGGCACCTTGAGGATGGCGGGAGCTGTCGCTGGGAAGCCCGCCCCAGTCCGCCTGGCAGGGCCAATTTGTTCCTGATTTCGTGGTTGTGCTTGAGGGCTCCTCCGCGTCCCCACTCCAGGAAGGATTCTCCACTGCACTCGGGTTGCTCAGCCTTCTCCCTTAGTCACCTCATGGCCTCACTGTCCGGGGATCATGTACTGAGCCAGGTGGGGCACTAAGATCTAATGAAACAGCTGCCAAGGGGGAAGGGTCCGACGGGGACAGGGCACCGCGTAGGCCCTCCTTGACACACGCGGAATAGACGGTTCTATGAGCGTGCTGGGGCTCTCCCACTGTGTGAAGACTCTTGGGCCAACACAGGTCTAACCATATCTTGGTGGGTGGGAGTAACTGTATGACAAGACAACACCGTTCCTGGTGTTGATGACTCAGGGAGGAGGCCTGCCTCTCGGACCAGGTATCGGGTTGGGCACAAGTGTCTGTGAAGGAGTAGGAGTGGGCCCACGAGGAGATAAATAGTAAAAATGAGGGGGCAGTACAGGTGGGACATGTATCTGGCATTAATCTGAACATCGTATATGGAAAACATCACAGAAACATCGTTTCTGTGAGCCAACAGAAAGAGCTGGTCATGGCAAGTTCTGAAAGTTGGACTGTTGGCTCGACTTCACCACGGATGGTGTTTTACATGTATGCTTTACATATAACTAATCTAACCCTCATAGAAATGTTATAATATATGTACTCAGAGACGATAAGTAACCTGCTCAAAGTTGGTGGAGGCAGGATCAAGGCTAGGTATTTGGCTTGTGAGTCTGGACTCTCAACCACCAAGTTATATATACACCATTGCACAGCCTGGAATGCCTATTCTCCCCAAAGCTCAGAGCCAAGCAATGAGGGGTGACAGGGCCAGGCCAGGCCCCTCCCCTCTTTTTGTGTTTAGAAAAGACAGCTAGGTATTGTAGAGGGCAACTGGGTAAGGCAAGGGGTTCTCAAATGTGATCCCGGAACCAGCAGCAGCAGTGTCACCCTTTGGAGCTTGGTAGAAATGCAAATTCTCTGGCCCTATCTCAGACACACCAAATCACAAACTCTGAGAATCATGATTTTGACACATGACAAAGTGTGAAAATCACTAACCCATCCCTGCCCTTGCCTATCTAAATGACAATGGGCAGGTAATTTCTGATCCTGGTTTCCTCATCTTTAAAATGAATGGCTCGGGCTTCCCTGGTGGCGCAGTGGTTGAGAATCTGCCTGCCAATGCAGGGGACACGGGTTCGAGCCCTGGTCTGGGAAGATCCCACATGCCGCGGAGCAACTGGGCCCGTGAGCCACAGCTACTGGGCCTGCGCGTCTGGAGCCTGTGCTCCGCAACGAGAGGCTGCAACAGTGAGAGGCCCGCGCACCGTGATGAAGAGTGGCCCCCGCTCGCCGCAACTAGAGAAAGCCCTCGCACAGAAACGAAGACCCAACACAGCCATAAATAAATAAATAAATAAATAAATAAATTTATATTAAAAAAAAAAAAGATACTCTCTTTAAAACAAACAAACAAAAAAATGAATGGCTCACTCCAGATTCAGTTTACTTTTTATTAATCCAACAAATACCTACCAGGTGACAGATTCGGAGACTACAAAAACACTGTGCCTTCAGAATGGAAAAAAATGACAACCAGGTGGCTTGGGGGTCATCTATGGTCACCACTCTAGGTTCAACCCTAGCTGACTCTTGCTGGAACAATTGTTAGAAACATTCTCTTTGTACCTCCCCTTTCTCCTAACTCCAATATATCTCCACACTGTTGGCAAAACCACATTTAAAGGGAGCATAATTGACCCTATTTCTCCTCAGTTAAAAACCTCCAATGGCTCCCTATTGTCTATGTTTTCCAAGTGGATCACAGTGAAGGCCCAGGCTGCTTGTGATACTTGGAAATGTCAGAGGCCTCAGACACAACTCTGCTCAGGACACATAGGCCTGCAGGATGGTTAGGAGTAAGGACTCCTGGCCAGCGAAGGTCCTAAGTTCTACAGAACGTGCGTCCCGTGGATGAAAGAAGGAAAGGGTAAGAATCTTATGCAACATTTGGCAAAACTTTGCTCTTTCTTGGGGATCACGTGACATTTCCCCAGGTAAACCTGGTTAGATTTCCTGCCTGCATTTCAAAACGTACAAAATGTTCAGAGCAGAAGAAAATGGATTTGTTGGCTCAGTACTCTCACCAGCGTGTTTGGTCTGCTGTGGCAACTGGAGCTGTTGTGCTCATCAGTCAGCAGCCTGAATCAAGCCCCTGGGACTTAAGGACTGCAGTTAACCTCGATAGGCTGGGAATTTGCTCTCCAGGTTCAAGTGCAGCCGCTGCTGTCTACATGGTTGTCTCACCCTCTGAAAAAGAACGAAGAACTGGTGATCAACGAATCCATGAGAGTTTAGTGAGCACATACTCTACAACTGGCATTGTGTCAATTTTTCTTGATAAAAAAGAAACCTGAGATGATTCCCCAAGGAACTCAACACTTCTTGCACCAGAAGAGGCAGTCTTCCAAGGCTTATGCAACCCACAGCTTGGTGGCATCTACACACTGGGCAATCTGCGCTTGAGCTGAGATGGGTCTGGGACTGCTTAGCAATCTGTCTGGATGTTTGCTCTGAGTCTGTGCATCTTCCTGTGAAGGCCACCTCACTGGTACAAAATGGTCCCACTGTTTCAGAAAGATACGTGTTCTGAGTTGCATCTTTGGCTGTGCATGTAGGACTGGAAACCTTTGGAGAAAGAAGGAAGGCAAGGATGTTCAGGTCGTATTAGACTGTTAGCTTTTGGGCTCAGGGTCCCCTGGTAAAATCCTTCTAGGCATCTGTGGCAGAGTGGGAAGCTCACCAGAGCTTTGGCCCTGCTTCCTGCTTATCTGACTGAGCTTGGGTCTCCCTGAGCTCAGTTTCTACTTTGCCACTGTGAGGGCAGTGGCTGGTGCTTAGCTGGTGTTTGTGGAATTTGTTGAATGTAGAATATCTGGTTTTAATGCCATTGATGGTTTTATCTGTATCCCTTAGCTGAATTTTCAGAAATGTTTTTCTAAATGTGCCCTGTGGAAATATAAGGCTGGAGGCCTCAAGATGTTTATTTGAAGAGATTCTTTCTGATCTACTGCTTTCCTTGTTTTGGTGAGAAGAAATTTGTGCTGTCTCTCTTCCACCTCCTCCCAACTCCCACGAAAATGGAAGCTCTTTGAAGTCAGGGACCTTACTTTACTTGTTCACTGCTGTATCCTCAGTGCCAAATACAGACTGGATGATAGAGGGTGACAGTCAACAAATATTTGCTGAAAGAATAGATAGATGAATGGATGGATGGACGAATAGATTGAGGGATGGAGGGATGAATCATTGGTTATGTGGGACTTAACTCTCTTGGAAGGTAGTGTCATATGGTGATTAAGAGGTGTGGAATCAGAGTGCCCAGGTTGGAACCCTGGCTCTTTTGATGAGTTGTATGTTTTAACCAAGTTTCTTAACCTCATTCTACTTCTTCATCTGTAAAATGAGGCTAATACTTCAAAGCATTTGTATGAGGATTAAATGAAGTAATATGTGCAAAGTATCTAGAACAGTTCCTGGCATATAGAAAAGTCCAGAAATCTTGGCTATCATTGGCTTTGTGAACAGGAAGGTACATGTGGGTTTCCTGGAGCTGTTGGATCTCTGTCTTCTGCCCCACTGCCAACACTTTTTTTTCATGGTGTGACTGTGTATTTGTGGAACACACTAACTAACTGAAATTTGTTTTGTTTTGTTTTTTTAAGGTTCTCATGCCATTCAGTTTATATTATTGTGATCCTGTTACATTTCTTGCCCTGTTTTTGTTTTGTATTTGCTCCCATAGACAGTGGTAGAAATGCTGGGCTCAAGTCAAAAACTTCCATATTCATTGTTAATAAAAGTAATAATAACAACCATAATGGCTACCTTTTATAGAGTTTGTGTGCTGGGCATTGTATACTTTTCTGGCTAAGTAATTGCCTGGATCAGGGGTCATGGATACCCAGGTACTGACTGACTGTCGTATCTGACTTTGTCTCTGGGTTTGCTGAGGCCAAGCTTAGCTTCGTTCACTAGTTTCTCTCTGGTGTTGGTTTGACCACACATGCCTCACTTAGAGTTACTGCTTCATTGAATTAACTGCTTTGTCTTTGGAGGCAGATCTTTTTTTCCTTTGGACCCTTGAGATGTCTAAAATTCTGAGTTGTCTTTGTCCCTTTCTTGCCTTTTCTTTTCTTCCATTTCCATTTCTATTTTTATCTCCTTTTCATCTTCTCCATGTCTTCATTCATTCATTCAAGTTGCTCTCCTACCAAATTAGAGAAGTGGCAGTTCAAAAAAAGCAGCACAGCTGCCCGCCCCACAGCTCCACCTGTGACCAAAAGTAGCCCAGGAGCACGGCACACATGCAAATAGACTTGTCCTGACGTGCTGGAGCTTTTTCCTTTTTGTAGTAAACTAAACGTTTGATTCACAAGGAAATGGACTTTAGCTCTATTGTAATTCCTATTTCGATAGTGTTTGGGCACAAATCATGAACTACACTTAGTGAAAATACTGAGTCACTGGAGGGCTTGGTGTTTCAGAAAGAGGAAGAGGAGGAGGTTCTTTGTTGCATTTTCAGAAGGAAGGGTGGTTGACAAGCATCATCTCAATCATTGGACAAACCCCCTTCCCTTTACTCCTTTGAGCCTTTAGCTCAAGGGGAACAGGGTCCAACGGCATCCCTGATGTCTGTTGTTTTGGAGGCTCTGGTCACTTGGGGGACCTTTTAATGCTACACAGAGAAGCAGTGAGACTGGGCGGTCTGAGTCATGGGCATGCAGAGTGGGTGCCAGGTCACAGGGTCACCTGATCACTCTTCCCTGTAGGGGGGGGGACTACAGGAAAGGGGTTGTCTCTGGGTGCAGAGCATTCATGGTGCCAAGCTCCCTCCTGTGTGTGGGAAATGATGGTTATGTGCTTAAGTAGACAAGAGATCTTCCATGCTACACTTAAGCTGGAGCTTTTTGTTTTTCTTCTTAATTAGGGCTTTCTAGGGGCATTCCAATGAATAAGAGTTGAAAGAAGATAGAAAAAGAAATCTTGAGAAGAAAGGAAGGACCAGCGTTTGACTGCCTAAGTTAGTGCTTCCTAAATCCCAAAGTAATGTCACCTGAATTTTTTTTTTTTTTTTTTCACAAAAACCAACCAACCAACCGAGTCATGGTCCACTCCAGACCTACTGAGTCAGGTTTTTAGAGGGTGGGGCCCAGAAATGTCTCTTATAATTATTCCATGTAATTGGAACTACTTACTAGGAACTCTTGTGGGACTTTCCATTATTAAAAAAAGCAGGTTTTTCACCCCAGTGATAATTGCTTGAGCACAGGGCCTATGTCTTCCTCACCTCTATGACACTGACATCTAGCGTAATTCCTAGCACAGAGTTAGTGCTCAGTAAGCCTTTGTAGAAGTATCATGGAAGGTATTTCTTGAAGTTGGCCATCAACTGTGCAAGACTGTGGGGGAAAGTATTGTTTGTGACGTGGAGGTGAAATTAATTAAGCCTATTATTTGGCGTGTACTGCCAAGTATTGGAAGGACAACATGGTGGAAAGAATAACCTGGAGACTTTTTCTTTTGCATGGGCTGTCTTCCAAAGCTCATGGTAACAAGGGCATCAAAGGTAATAACCACTAGGTTTTTATGACTATCATCCAGGATTATTTATGACAGTCTTGGGACATAGATCATAGTTCTATCAACCTGACCCTTGGTTTTCTCATCGGCAAAAAGGGGGCATGAACACTTGCCAGCTGCCTGTGTTGGAGAGAGTTTGTCAGTATGACTAGAGGCCGTCTGTCTAGTGTCAGAGGGCATTCAAGTACAGCCCTAAAGAGTTGGGCATCCTGCAGCCCGCCACGGAGGCCAGGCTGTTACACACAATAAGGCACTAGCTTCTGAACACTGGCATCCATTCAAGTCACTCTGACATAGGTCTCTGCAATCTTTATTTGATCAGAATGAAAGTGATTTCCTTTTATAATTGTTCCTAGTCATAACGTCCAATTATTTAAAGCACTATAAAGCTGGAAATCTCAACCATTAAGGACATTCTTTGATAAGGACCTGCCAAGTAGCTGTCGGCCATATTTGTAGATGGTGCCTGGGGACTGGGGGTGCTGAGATGTGGTGTGAATCCCACTACTTCTTTGGCAGGGGTTATGGGAACTGCTCTTCTCTTGGAAAAGTACAAATTGGCGAAACTTGAAGGGGTCCCTAGTGTGCGTGAATTTGAGAACAAAAACATGAAAGGGAATTCAATTACGTAGTCTCTTGATCAAAGTGAAACAATGAAAATTAGTGTACAGAGAGGACTCTATACTAGGCTGTTACATTTAATCGTTGCAACTATTCTTATTATTACTTTGATTTGGAAGAGGAGGAAACTAAAGCTAGGAGAGTTCAAACAATTACCCAAGGCCACACTGCTAGCAGTGCAGCCATATTTCAAACCAGGCTTTCTTTTCTTTTTATTTAATTAATTAATTAATAATTTTTACTTTTGGCTGTGTTGCGTCTTAGTTTCTGTGCGAGGGCTTTCTCTAGTTGCGGCAAGCAGGGGCCGCTCTTCATCGCGGTGCGCAGGCTTCTCACTATCGCAGCCTCTCTTGTTGCGGAGCACAGGCTCCAGACGTGCAGGCTCAGTAACTGTGGCTCACGGGCCCAGTTGCTCCGCGGCATGTGGGATCTTCCCAGACCAGGGCTCGAACCCGTATCCCCTGCATTGGCAGGCAGCTTCTCAACCACTGCGCCACCAGGGAAGCCCCCAGGCTCTCTTAAATCTCTCTGTGATGCCCGGATGCCTTGACCATAGGCAAATTCTGTGGAAGAATGAAATGATATCCATTTGCAGGAGAAATGAGAAATGGATTTAGTTGACTCAGTGTGTAAAGGAAACACAGGAGATTGAGTATAGGCAGCAATGGAACTTGATATTAAACACAGGGATTACTCATATCACTTGGGGTCTCATTCTTGTTCTAGCTGAACTTAGTTAATTTATCCTTCATATATTAAAATTTTTGATCTCATAACATTTATCTAAAATAAACAGTGGTTCTTAACCTTGGAATTCTTGTAATCACTATGGATTGTGTCCCAAGGAAAATATATACACATACGACCCTTCCTTTAAAATCACCCAGGTCCTTCCTTCCTGTTCCACCACACCTCTAATGTCAAGAAATCTTTCTCCAGATACGTAACTTTACAAATTGCTCTGACTTTCTGGGCCACAGACAATCTTTATAGTCCAGGGGCTGTTCAACCTGCAGGCATCAGATTTTCTATGCTCTAGTCTGTTCTGGGTTCTTATGGATGTATTTTCTCTTTTTTTTTTCCAGCCTTAAGAAAATTCCTACAATAAACTTTATCCAGGTGTTTGACCACTTTTTACTCCTGTATTTTTTGCGTCATCCTCTTGGGTTGCCCTTTTTATCTGATTGCTTCCTCCAAGAGCAATTTTAATGTCAGGTCAGGTATGCTTAAGGATACTTTTGTTATGCTACAATAGTTGAATGACAGTTTGGTTGGATTTAAAGTTATAGGTTCAATGGTCTTTTCTTCTATACTTTAAAAATATTTTTTCATTGTCTATTTGCATCCAGTTTTGCTATTGAAAATTGTACTATCAGTATGATTCTTGTTCCTCACCTGTTAATATGATCTTCTCATCAGAAGATCACCAAGAATAAAGTTAAATGGCAGATTAGGAGAAGAAATTTGTATTGAGTAAAACTTATTATATCTAGAACTATACATATAAAATATACGAATAACTCCAGGTAATCAACAAGAAAAAGACAGCAACCCCAGTAGAGAAATTGGCAAAGAAATGAAAAAACATTTTAGAGAAGAGGGAATCCTGGAGGTTAGGAAGTGTATGAAGAGATGCCCAAATTTATTAGCATTAGTAATGTACAATAAAACCACAATGAAATATCACTACATCTATTAGTTTGGCAAAAATTAGAAAGCTGGATGATACCAAGTTTGGTGGTGAAATGGAAATACCTAAAGCCTCACGGAACTGCTGGTGGGAGTCCTGGTTGCATTTAGTCAACTTAAATACCTGCATATCCTTTGACCTAGTAATTCTACTTCTGGGCGTATAATTCCAAGGAAATGTTCACATGCCTCTGTAAAAGGATGCATATCAGAATGTCGATGCATATCAGAATGTTGATGTATTGTTTGTGGAGGGAGAGGTTGGAAACAATCTGGTTAAGTATGATGCAGTGCTGCATTCCACTGAATACTTTCAAGCCATTAGGAGTGACAGATGGAATGTATACATAGCAATGGGGATGGATCTTACAACATAGTTCTGAGTTAAAAAGTAAGAAACAGTATGAGCTCTATACTACGGCACCACTTACGTGAATTAAATATCTATGTGAGCAAAACAATACACATTGTGTTAGAACAGATACAAATGTCTACAGATAAAGGGATTGACATCAACCAGATGAAAATAGTTGCTTTCATTGGAATGGTGGGTATCTGGTGGAGGTGAGGGGAGTCAGAAAAAAGAATAGCCATGGTAGATAGGGAGGAGAGTGAATTAATGAATAAATTAATGAACAAATAAATGAATGAACAAACAAACAAACAAATAAATAAATGAGTCCACCATGGACCAATGATGATAAAGTGCCATGGATGAAGAGGATGATTAAAGCCCAAATGAAAAGGGAAAAATAACCTAATGTAGACAATGGCACATAATGAGCACTTAGTAAACATTTATTGAATGAAGAAATGCAGTCTGTGGTGAATCAGTTTTGCAAAGCTAAGAGTTCTTTACTGAATTATTTTAGGAGTTTTGATTTTGGCATATCAATTTTTAAAAAATGTGAACACACCGGTGTTTCAAGACATCTGGATGGCATTAACAGAATTTTTCTCCTCCACTTCTTGAGGTATTGCACAAACATGGACACCTTGTCCTCTTTCAAACTATGCCATGTAGTTTGACTTTTGATTCTGACTTATGGAAAATGTCTTCCCAGCAAATATTTGCCTTTTTGATCAAATCTTGGTTCCCAAATACCTGCCTGTATGTGGTCATTGATGATATCCACTTTCTTTGCTGGAGGCACTGAGTTGGACTCTGCTTCCTGAGCTCTGAGGTTGTCAGCAGTGGCAGGGTTTAAAGCTGGCCGTGACGGTGGATGTGCTGACGTTTTTCTCTGCCACTGTACAAGATTTGATTTCTTACAGCACCTCCGGGTTTGTCCTTGTCCTCCCCTCTTTCCAGAGGATTTATCCCTGGGGATATAAACTTCTATTGATCTGCTCCAGGTTTTAATATTAGTGATCCTATATTTCTGCTGATAAACATAGTTCACATTTGGCTTTCACTGATTTCAACTTAACGAATATCTATTTGTGTTAATTATTTAAAATTCCAGCTCTAGTCAGATGAACTTGTGTCTTACACCCAGCTTATCACCTAATAGCCCTGTGATACTGGGCAAATTAAATTTCCTAAGCATTTGTTTGTTCTTCTGAACAATATGGGTAGAAGTTTTCTCACAGAGTTGTGGTGACGAGATAATGTAGTTAAGGCTCCACATGGAGCTTGGTGCATAACAAGTTGTTATTATTGCTTCATGGAAATCATTATGCTAGGCCTGTGAGGAGACACAAAGATGAATAAGAAAAAAGTTCTTAATTTCATGGACTTGGAGAGAATGAGACAGATGCCCAAACTACAGAGCAATGTGAGAGAGGGCCAGTGAGGTCACATATCCTCCTAAGAAGCCTGTGAGACATTCAGAGAACTGCTTCTTCATTTTATAAACAAGGAAACTGAGACTCAGAAGGGTTATGTGACTTGGTTAAGGGGACATAGCTAGTGAGTGCCAGAGCCTTGTTGGGGACCCATGTCTCCTCTGACGGAGCCAGGCCTGATGGATGTGTCCCTGTTTCCGTGGATACTCTTCAGTGTGGCCCAAGGCCTTGTAGCACTGCTGCCTGCCAGGCCATTGACTGGAGCCTCCAATGTCCTTAAGCCCAGAGGCTTTGTGTTGAGGGCTCATAACTCAGCCAGGAGATAGACTTTGTTTTTTGAGTGAGTTTGGTTGGTTTATGTGGCTGGTATATGTGGACAACATTTCTTTTCAAGACCTGCTTTCAAACCAACAACCCATTAGAGACAGTAATTCATTAAATTCATCACTTCATTTGAATGAACTTTTATTGAGAGACAGATATGCTCCAGGTCCTTTGTTGGCACTGGGGAGACAAAGATGAAACCTCCTTGCAGAGCCTACAGAGGCATGCAACAATTTACTGCCACGTAACAAACAGACAAAGTGCTCCAGGACCTGAGGAAAGAGGGACGGATATTTTCTGGATGAGGAGGTTTGATGGGTCAGAACATTTTCCACTGGAAGGATCCTGAAAAATGAGGAGATGATTTTCGGGTGAGGAACTGGAGAAGAGGAACCGAGAGAGAGGGGACAGCAGTGTCAAAGGCAGGAGCTGCACGGGTGCAGAGTGGTGCTTAGAAGGCACTGGGGACCAGTGGCAGGGGTGGGCGTAAGTGGGCCACGAGCCTGGGAAGGTGGACAAGGATTAGATTGCTAGCGGCCTTCTATGTCCCCAGCTCTGTGGCTGAAGGGACCAGGTGAAGGCTTTTTAAGCTGGAGAATGGCATCATTCGATCTAGGTTGTGTGACACGGCTCTGAGGCAGCGTGGAGGGCAGAGCAGCAAGGCCCCAGACCGGCCGGAGGGGGCCCAAGTCAGGTGGTCTTGACCCCAGACTGATGGGGTCATAAGGGCCTAAGCATGTGGACTTCAGGTACCCAGTGGCAGAAGGCAACCAAACTGGGAAGAAGTCCATGGCCTAACACCCCAAACACTATCAGAGGGTGAACCCCATTACTTTTCCGCCGAGTCACTTCATTTGGACAGGTGGTGCTGGCTAGGAGGGAGGCTCTGTTCACATCACGTCTGCAAGTTCTCTTCGAGTACCCAGCTCCAGTCGAAGAGCCCGGGCGTCTTCTATCTGCGCTGAGGGAGCTGGCCTCTTTCTCCCTGGGCATGTGGACCATCAGAACCGGTGTTCCCCCTATTTAAGCATGATTAGGCCTGGCCATTTTGGTGGTAGCTGGGGGGCAAGGGGAAGCGCTAACGTGGTTCAAAATGGAATACACAGAAAAGCAATATTAAAAGAACGAAGAGGTTGTTTAGTGAGGCCTGAAGAGTCTACAGGTGTTTCCTCCTGAGTTGAGAACCAGTGTCCCCTGGGAATCGCATTTCCCGTCGAGCAGGGCCCAGGGCGGACTGAGCGCTGCCAGCACCCCGGTGGTGGAGAGGCCTGAATGGGCGCCACAGAAAACCCAGAGCCTTCCAGGGGGTCTTAGGGCCCATCGCAGTGCGGAGGGGCGCACGACTGGACACACACGCTCACGGAGTTCACACTCACGCACACTTGCCCACGCCCCGCGCACCCTGGCACCCCGTGGGGTTGCGTCCCGCGGCCCACGGCCTCCTGGGCCGCCTGGGTGTGCAGATCCAGCCGGCTGGCCGCGGGCATGGCGGGGTGGGCCGCCGGGGGGCCCGTGAGCGCGCGCAGGGGGGAGACGGGCGCCCCGCTGGAGAAGAGGGGCGGCGGCGGCGCCCGGGGTGGGAGGATGTGATGACGCTGTGCCCCCGCCGCGGGAACTCGGGCCTTTAAAAGCCGAGGAAACAGCCTCGAGCAGGCGGTGGCTCGACTGGAGGCAAGCACACCCGGGTCTCACATTAAAGAAGCCAAACTGTCTGCTTCAAAGAGAAAAGGCAACATCCTGTCGCAGGCCATGCTCTGGCAAAAACGTAAGTGGTTTGGCCGTGGCTGTCGGAGCCGAGTCAGCGAGGGAGGGCCTGGGCTTCGCCAGGCATCCGGGAGCCGGGGAGGTGCGGGGTTGGGGGGCGGGTACCGGCAGCGGGGTCCCGGTCCCCAGCCAGGGGAGCAGGAGGGGCGAGGTGGAAGAGATGCAGCCGGGTGGAGAAACCAACCTGTCAGAGGTGATGCTGATTTTCCAGGCTGGAGGGGAACGAACTAGTGTTCCAAGGTGGGACGGCTCATCCTGTCTCCGCTGCCCGCATGAATCACTGTGGTGAAGAAAGGGCAGCTGATGATTCACAAAACACAATTTGGAGGGGGAAGCGTGCAGCTCTTTACCAGAGTGCCTTTACTTTTATAAACAGCTACTCTTCAGCCTGTGGTTCAGTTCCGTGGGCCTGTTTCTCTTTGAGTTACTGAGCTTTCTGCCAAAGGCACGATGTGTCTCTGTGACTGCATCGGGATGATGTGGAAACTTGGCTTGTCAAGCCTGTCCTCACCTGCTTTGCTGTCTTTCTCCTGTCATTCTTCTTCCCCTCTTGTGGCAAGGCTCCTGTGTCCCCGCGCAACAGGGCGCGGGTTTACCTCTAACCTTGATGTTTATCCCTGGAGTTGGATGGAACATCTGTGAACTTTATTTTCCATATGTGGGACTGAACAGAGACTCGTGTTATTAATAATTGAAATCACACAGAGATTATCAACAGCATTCCTTTCTCAGAAAAAGAGTCAACTCAATGGCCTCATGAGAGTTGAACCTTCCTGGGGCTCAGTTCTGTACTTCCTCAAGAAAGAAGTAGTGCCAAAAAGTTTCTCTGTCTTTTCAAAGGTGCTTAGGTCTTTAAAATGCCTTTTAATGAATTCAGGTACACCCTACCTCAAGCAAACTTAATATAAGAGAAACTAGATTTACAGAGAAAGATACATTTGGGAGTGTTTATTTATTTTACAAAAGATATTCTAATGGAGACCTTACAGTTCTGAAAATATACCATCATTGATTAAGTCATAACTTACAGTCACTTATCAGCAGTTCATTGTTTCCTTTATTTCTTGTGTAAATTCTCTTCAGCTGAGCTTGTTAATGTGTAATGTGAAGGAATGATTTCAAAATTTCTCAGATTGTGAAGTCTCATCATTGTTCGATGTTGGCAAGATGCAATTTTTTTCTTCAATGAAAGAAGTGAATTCTAATTTGCATTTGAGAGTTATGGAATCCTTCCAAGGTAACTAGGGATATTCTAGTATGGGTGGTGGCCGCCGCTCCCAGGAGCAGGATAGAGCAAGACCCTCCCCTGCGGGGGCAAAGGCAGCCGGCCCTGTGGGAGTGCATTAATGGTGGTTGGTGGGCATTAATGTCCCTACTGGGAGCTGCTGAGGGTCCATATGCCCCGACCCCGACACTTAGAGCTCGATCTGTGGATTTTATGTGAGCCCCTGGAGGGACTTCTGCCTTTATTCCTACCTACTCAGAGAAAGTCACTTTCTTCTTTTTTTAATCCTCAGGTTTCTTATATGTAAAATGGGGTAAAAATGATACCCATTCCACAGAGATACCCTTAGTAAGATGAGATGCCACTGAGATGATGTTGATTGCTCTGGTTCTGCTTCAGTGCCTGAGATATGGGTTGCTTCCCTGAGCTCATGAGCTGCCATATTTCCCCCTCTTTGTTACACACTGCATTTTTTCTTCTTTAGCTCCACCTAAGAGATTAACAATTTTTTTTTAAAGGGGATGCTAGAGGCACGTTTCCTGCTCACTCCCTGGAGGTCAGTCAGGTGCAGCAAAACTCCATCCCCAGGGAGACCACGTTGTAAATTCGTCAGTGGAAAAACTGGGGTGAACGATTCTACCTGTTCAGATGCACATAATCAAAATTCTTTTTAATTGCTCTTTGGCACCTTAAAGGAAATTAGGAAAGGCCCTGGGCACTGGGCCCATCCCCTTACCCTAAGTGAGGCCCTTGTCTAAGGCACTGAGGGCACGTGGGTGACTAAACCCTGTGGGAAAACCAGTAAAACAGGGCAGCGTTGTCAGCCCACTTAGAATCACCTGATGGAAGGTCAGAATTTGAAATCAGGCACCAAGAGTGCTGAAAAGGCACTTTCTTTTTTCAGAAAACACCCTTGAGGCCTGAGCTGAAATGACTGTACTATGGGGTTCTGGAAAGGGTTAAGAAAACATTCACTTTGTAGATGTTGCATCCTCCCTACCTGGCCCGTGACCCCTGTTTGTGGACTAAATGTGAACATGGGCTTTGGTTCAGATCAGCTCAGAACTGTGGGCACACAGAGGTAGAAATCTTCAAGTCACAATCATGAATTTGAGATTTGCTTGACCGGCCAGTTGGACAAAGAAGTCATGCTCCCTGCAGATCCACCCACTGCCACCACACCTCCCCACCCCGACCCCGGCGCCTCCCCCCTGCCCCCCCCCCCAGGTTCTGCACTTGGTCCAGCAGGTGCCGCGCGGATGTGAAGAACTGACATCCACCCCAGCAAGAAGCCCTTGTTAAGGCCAACTAGTAAGGGTGCCGTAGAAATAGCAGGCACGTTGGGGTGAGACAGGCCTGGGTTTGAAAGTTGGCTCTGCCGCTTAGTTATTTAACCTTTTCGCATTCTTACAAATCTGGAAAATGGGGGTTCTAATGCCTGCCTTACAAGGTTTTTGTCAGAACTAAGTAGAGGATAGGGAAAGTGTCATCATGTCTCCTGAGAATTAATGACAGTGGTAAGAGGGCACCTTCCCTCCTGGGACACCTTTTGTGGGCCCATCTCGAGTGATTAGGGCTGTGCCACATCTTCTCTAATCATTTCCCGGACTTTGATTAGCATAGTTAAAAAGGCACATCAAAATATTTTTGAACGATAGGACCTTACATGCAGTTTTCCAAGGGTCTAAATCAGAGGTCTGCCAAATATGGCCTGAGTGCCAAATCAGTCCCACCGCCTGTTTTCATAAATGAAAATTCACTGGGACACGGCCATGTCTATTCATTTACATATCGTCTAGGGCTGCTTCTGCTACAATGGAAGAGTTGAGTAGGTGCCACAGAGACCATATGGCCTGCAAACAATATGACTATCTGGCCCTTTACAGACAACGTTTGCCGACCTCTGGTTTAAGATGATTTGGGTAGTACTTAGGATGTTTATTTCCCTAAGTTACCGGGTATCATGGGCTTGCACAATGCCAGCACCAATGGGAGACAAAGCTTGCAGTCAACCGATTACATGACTTACACAATGCCGAAATTTGACTTGGTTGACTTCTTCCTTAAAAGCAATGGAACTGTGTATAATAAACTCAACACCACTTGTTAGAAAATGAATGAATTGAACAACTGCTTTTTATTGTTATTTACGTTAGAGAAAGATCTACATGATAACAGAAGTCCTGCTTGACTGATTTTCTTTGAATTGACTGCTTGTCTTGATGCCCCATAGACTTGGTCTTGGTGTTTCTTTGCTGTAGTGCTCAAGGAGGCATCTTAAGAACAGGAAATACTTATTATCAAATTATTATGGCATGAACGTTTACTTTCAGACAGCTTGAACCGGGCAGAGGTTCACCAAATAGATAAATTAAGGTCTCAAAATTCTCATTGACATAGAACTCTATACTTTCTCCAAGCTTCCACTAAATAGCCAACTTTTTGAGGACAGTTAAAAGTTCAGTTAAAGATAAGAAAACCTTGTAATATACATATAATTTTTTGAACTCTATCTCCTGCATAAATTCAGATGAACTTACAACAAGAAGTAATTTCGGTCTGTGGACTGCTTCTAATATTTCTAGTCTGTGTTATAACCTTTGCTTACTTAATAAGCCTAATAAACACCTTTACTTCTTACCAAGTTTATCTATTGATGCAGTGGTTCTTGTTGATAAGGACAATTAAGATCCAAAAGATATTCATGAATTCACGTGCACAGGGGGAGGTGAAATAAGTGACACACATCTACTAAGCACACAGATTAATCGGTAAAAGAGCTGATGGTTTTCAAGGTGGACACTTTATTTCTCCCTATATTAACTAAATGAAAAACCAACCTTGTCCCCCTCTACAGCCCCAAAGTTTATGAGTCAGAGGTTTTGAAAGCTCTCTTCTGATTCAAAGCTGCAAATCTGTTCTGTTGTGAGGAACAAAAAAGGACCAGGGTTGTCCACACTTATTAGCTAAATATCTGGACATTTAATTCACTTAGAAGTGCTGTAAATTTTTGTTTTTAAACTTTCTCATTACAAAGTAAAGATACTAGGTTTTTGTCCTTCTGACTTCTTTCTAAAGTGGCTTGTTTCCCACTAAGTGAAGATGTCCACCAATTTCTCACTTTGAGCCAAAGAAACCAGGGTTGGCTAATTGATTATGATCATTAACATATTTTTCAGCTTTATGAAATACTTAGTAACTTTGTGGCTTTCTCATTTTTGTAGAGAAACTGCCTGATAAGAGTGGGCCTGCCTGGGATGGAGAGGCTTCCTCTGAAGCCCTCTTGTCCTGGTTGTGTGATGCTCAGACAAAGCGTTACTCTTGCAGGCAGGAAACATGGATTCTACTTTCCAACCTCTGGGTAATTAGGTGTGGGGCCTTAGGCAAGCCACCTAACCACTGTGGGTCTCAAGTGCTCCAGCTGTAAAATGGGACTTCTGTTTTCCTGGCTGAGGACAAGGAGACTGGACTTGACTGAAATCCTTTTCCACCTCGAGTTGCTGAGTCTTCATGAGTGCTTATAAAAAATAAATACATATTTTCAAATGCATCCCAGGTGATTCTAATGTGCAGTAGAGCTGAGAACTGTTGACCTGGAGGCTGAAATTGATGGCTTATAATATACTTTTGGACATTGCACCACTATGAGCAGAACATGTTCAATCCTTTTCATAGGGATAAATATCAGCTCTGGGCTGTTGAGTGCTTCCCCGGTGCCATGCAGTATTCCAGATGTTCTGTTGGATCAGTTTGGATTGCATTTGGTGGTTATTGAAGAGACCAGAAAATACATGGATTTAAATAAATAAGACAGTGGTATACTTTCTCTCACACAAAAAAGTCCATAGTAGTCTGCAGGGGCTGTATGGAGGCTCTAAGCACCAACAGTGTCTCAGGCTACTTCTGTCTTTCTGGCCTGAGGTCCTTGGCATGTGGCCTTTGTCCTCAAGTTTGCTTCATAGTTGCACTGTAGCTCCAACCGTCACATCTGTGTTTCAGACAATGAAGAAGAAGAAAAGGGAAAGGCAAAAAAATCATGCTTCTCTATCATGGCGTCTCCCCACCAACACACAACTTCTGCTGACATCGAATGGCCACTCCTGTCTGCAAGGGAGAATAGTGTAATTGTTTAGCGGGGCGCATTGCCAACCTTCCAAAATGTCGGGGTTGACAGTAAGGAAGGAGGGGGCAGATGTTGGGTGTGGCAACCGCCAGTCTTTGCCACACTTTGAATGTATTATCTCATTTAATCCTCATAAAAATTCATGAGGTAGATTCTGTTTTAAGCTCTGTTTCATAGATGAGAAAACTGAAGCTTAAAGATGAGGTTAGTAACTCACCCTGAGTGCTGTCTTACTAAGCTGTCCTGTCTCTCTACCATGGTGCCCGTCTCACTCACAGGGCTTAGGAGATGCTCTTGGTAGAAGCACAGGCCTTCCATGTTAGATAAAGGACCAATGACAAAATGAAGTACCCCAGCTGGCAGATGTCTGTTCATACTTTGGAAACATTTTCGGTGCGCGTGTTTCAGCTTGCTTATTGAAGGAAATGAAGTTTTTGCTTTCCTGCTATACCTCCTTCATTGGGCTCTTTGCAGATACTTTAGCTGAAATGGAGGGTTCAAAGGGGAGGGAAGGACCTAGAATTGCCCCAAAATAACATAGCCTGTCTGTTTTCTTGGGAGCCCTGTGTGGCAGCCTGTGCTGGGAGCCAAGGCTTTTGCCTTCTCAGCACTTCCTTCATTTTGAACTGTCTAGAGTTTGGAAGACTCAGGCTCTCCCTTCACGTTGTGTGTGTGTGTGTGTGTGTGTGTGTAAGTGAGGTGTGGAAAGCAAGGTAGAGGGGATTATTTTGAATTAGAGAGTGACAGCTCTGTTATTTCTCTCCCTTCAGCGGTTTAAAGCTCAGCCTCTGGGGCAGGCAGATCTGAGTTTGAATCCTAGATTTATGCCTCACTGGTTGTATGAAGCCGGCAAATTCCTTTAGCTCGCTTTGCTGCCATTTCCTTGTATGTACAAGGGGAGTGCAGTTCTTCATAGGGTTGTGGTAAGTGTTTACTACTGTGCTTGGCATTAAGTCAACACTCAATAGCTATTAGTTACTATTATTATGTTCCTGTTCTCGCTCACTCTACCTCTGAGGACAAAGTTTATGCAGCTAAGCCTAGATTACAGTTTGTATGGCCTCTGAGTTCCGCCTTTCTTGTGAAATAGCAGGATGCATATTTCCAGTCTTATAACTCATGGTGGGGTTAGTCATCAGGGCTTACACGGATGGTTAAGCTGGCCATCCTGTGACCAAACTTGGAACTTGGACCACAGTTTCCTACCAGCCTCATAAGGTGGGATGGTGGAAGGCTTGTATTGACTGGCAAACTTGTGTTTGTTTTTTAAATTCACAAGATTGGACTTGAGGTGCTGTAATCTAGCTTGAAGTATGCAAAAAATAGAACAAATGATACTGAAAACTGAAACAGCAATGTGCTGCCTCCTTTTCTTAGTAATGGTTTCATTAGTATCACTTTCTGGGAAGAGCAGGTAGCCAAAGAATTACAAACCAGAGTCAAACTCAGACCAGGTGTTGGGACCAAAAAGGATTTGACCACACTTAAGAAAGATGAATTACTTATTAATTCTCTAGAAAGAATCATAAATTTAATTGGAAGAGGAGTACAAAGATTGCTATAACCTTCCAGGACTGAGAAATGCTGGGAAGACAGAAAAGAAAGGAAAAAGGGAGGCAAGAGAGTTGAAGATAGAAACAAGTTTTAATGCTGGATGAAAGCAACACCAACTCAGGAAAGAAAGGTATAGAAGGAAAATCAACCATCCCTTTATCATCCCATGCAACCATGCATCCATCCAATAATGGAGTTATTTCCAGCTAGGGAAATCAACCAATGAAGTAAATCCCTTCATCAGGAGGGAGAGGAAAATGGAATCAGGGAAGGTGTCATGGAGCATATATATGGCTTCGGATGTGGATCCTCAAGAATAAATGGTAATCAGCCTTCTTGCTTAGACTCTGGGGAAGGAAGAGGCATCTTAGGATGTAAAATATTATCATTGGGAAGAAAATCCAACTCTATCTATCTAGGCTGGTGTCTAAAACATTTTTGTCACAAACCCCTTTATTCAAACCAAATCTACGGGAGACCTCTGATACAAAAGTAAAAATGGAGCACTTCTGGGAGGCTCTTGGAGCTCTGATTGCTCAATCACCCCCAGACGCCTCTGCTTCCTTCCCTTTCTTGGCAAAAAATTCCCTTTATAGGCACGTTTACTCTATTCCAGAGTTTTTGATTACAGCCTGACAATCCTGACCTGGACCAGTCCTCTACTCCTTAGCAAGAACTCTAATACCTGGTCACAGATCCTTGGTTTAAATACTTCCAGGGTAAGGATCTCACTCCTAGAGAAAAATGAGTCACTGTGAAGCATGTTGTATTGGTTTCCATGAAGCTTTGAGACTGTGAAAGTCGTGTTTTCAGTCTACATAGGTATCTTGTGAATAAGGAAGGGGGTACATTCCTCAAAGATTGACCTAGTGACGTCTTTCCTAGGCTTGCTGTTCTAAGTTCTTCAGTGTCCTTCACAAGGGATTTCCCCCACATCATAAGGTCATTGGTTAGTAAACCAGAGACTTAACAAAAAAGCTCCTTTTGACTGGCAATTACATCTCACATCATGAATCAATTATTAGGGCTGCCTTCACTCACGTAGGCTGTACCCAGGCCACCATGAGCCTTGAGTCTTGGGCAGTTGGGTCTGACCCCAAATACATAGCTGATGCTGGGTCTGAAGAGTCCTTCCTCCAAGGAAGTGGTCCCTACCTGAGGGTCTCAGGAAAATTTTATTTATTTATTTATTTATTTTTAAAAAATTATTTATTTATTTATTTTTATTTTTTGGCTGTGTTGGGTCTTCGTTTCTGTGCGAGGGCTTCCTCTGGTTGCGGCGAGCGGGGGCCACTCTTCATCGAGGTGCGCGGGCCTCTCACTATCGCGGCCTCTCTTGTTGCGGAGCACAGGCTCCAGACGCGCAGGCTCAGTAGTTGTGGCTCACGGGCCTAGTTGCTCCGCGGCATGTGGGATCGTCTCAGACCAGGGCTCAAACCTGTGTCCCCTGCATTAGCAGGCAGATTCTCAACCACTGCGCCACCAGGGAAGCCCTATTTATTTTATAAGAGTCTTTGGTTTTGGAAATCCTAAACTGGATATTGCTTAAATCAAGGAACAAACAACTGAATGTCCTCAGTTCCTAACCACAGGTTTTTCCTGTTCTCGATCATACTGGCAATTATAGATTTAGGCTTTGTGTCTTAGTCTAAAGAGGGAAGATGTATCTGTCTCCTCTGCTCCATCTCCTCATTCTGGTGCTGCCTTTCTGTAGAATTTGGGTGGGAACCCTGGGTTGGTTCACTCCCTGATGTGGTCTCGTGCTCTCAGTGTGGGTCCCTTCTTCCCCCATTTTGATCCCTGTTGCTCTAGATAAAGCTGAGGCAATACCCAATATGTCAGCCAGAAGTCTGTCTTGCTCTATAGCTGATAAAACTTCCCTCTCTGTCCACTGAAGAGCCCTCCCTCATACACTGCCATGTTTGCATCCTGTATGTGATATGTGCTCCTAGGTTTCTAGTCCTTTGAAGATGTATCCATGACTATGGCCTCAGTCATGGCTGCGTCCCTGTCCTTTTGGAGATACATACAGGTTCCTTGAGGGGTGACATCTTACTCTGTCTGCCACTCAAAAATCTCCAAGGCACTCCTTCCTGGAGTTGTCCTTTAAAAAGTCAAATCTGCCACAAAGCGAATCCTCTGGTGGCTTTGGAAGAAAAAAGTCCTTCTGCTTACCTCATGGTATCTTCACGATAGGTCAGTGCCAGGATTTTGATGTCTCCTCTCCAGGCTTGCTCTGTTTGCATGTGAGGTCTTCGACCAGTCTCTCTGCGGCATCACTGGCCTCCCTAAACAGGGCCATCCTGCTGCTGGGGACAAAGGCCCACATACCTGAGGGATGACTTCCAGGAATACAAGGAAGGCAGACAGGCTTTGTTGGAGGAAGAAGACCCTGGGTATATTGAGGATAGAGACATTCAGTATCAGGATGCAGCAGGATGAGGGCAAGTTAGGGTCACTGTACCAAGGCTACTTCTCTGATGAGTGATAGACCACAGATTTTTGGCTGAGAACAAAGGAGAAACAGCCATCTCTTGAAAACCTATTACATGCTAGGTGTTTTTGGTTAATTTCATACAATCCTCATGATAACCCCATGAGATGGAGATCATTATTCTCATTTAACAAATGGAGAAACTGAGGCACACACAAGCTAAATTAGTTGCCAAGGGTCACATAGTGATAAGCTATGTAGTAGGCTTTCCAAACTAGATCTGCTTCGGTTCCAAACAACGCCACACCGCTTTTCAATGCCAAGGATTTTAGGGTTGCATTAGATGCTTCTTCCCTTCCTAATTAAAATAAATGCACCATTAGAAGGAGGTGGTCTCTGACTTCACTGAGAGTAATTGTAGCCTGACGCAAAAGTCCCTGCAATTATGAATCTCAGAAAGTTAGATTTGAGACTCAGCCTAGAACTTCTGAAGCCAGCTGCTTTCCATCTTGGAATCTGAATTCCTAGGACTGGTCTTCTTCCACTAGTGGGCTAATCAGCCAAGATAGGATAAGTGAAACATCTTTGGGGTTTATCCAGGGTCCCTAGGCTGAGGAAGGATCCTGAACATCTGGGGCTCCTTTGTTACATCTTGGGCAAGGCTTCTATTCATGGTGTGGGCTGAGCCTGACCCCAGAGCCATCTCCCTGCACTGGAGACAGAACAGTCGAGCCTCATGCACTCTTCTCTTTATACAGCCCCTGGAGGCTGGGGCCCCTAGCTTGCTGCTCATTCAAGCCCAACTGAATCAAGTGAGGCTTGGACTTGACATGCTACAAAAAGGCTTTCCCACCCAATTTACACTAGATTGTAGTTTACTTTTTTTTCATTGTCGGCCAACAAAGAAATCCCATATACATGTAAATTTAGGTTTTTATTATTAAAAACCTAATTAGGTTACTATTATTCAATCAAACAATAATAATTCAATTATGAGGCAGATGCAGCTCTGTCACCGTTTGTAATTCAAGGTTTGCTTGTGCAATTATTTGATTAAATCTATATTCCCTCCTAGACTAGACAGTAAGCTCCATGATGGCAGGGGTATGGTTTCCTCCGCTCTGTTCACAGAATGCACTGCCAGGGGTCTCCTACTGTTGACTCCACCCTGAGACATGGTGTCTGAGACGGGAGCTCTTTCTGCTCTGGTGACCCCAGTTTCTGTAAAAGGCGGGCAGATGCAGCTGGTTTCTCAGGTGGACCTATCCGCTGTCATTTCAGTCGAAAAATACCAAAAATAAAACTTTGCGGGGAATTGTGTGGGTCTCTCAGTTCTCGCCACCCCTCATGTGAGCAGACTGCTGGTAAGCTTCTCATGGACTTCTCTCTCCCTCCTCGGCTGGGAGACGCCCTCTCTTGCGGGAATTGGCAGTCAAGGGAGACTGGATCAGGGCGGTGCGAGCCCAGACTCCCAGCCTGGAGGGAAGAGGGTTAGAACTGAGCAGGGGACCATTCAGTGGCCCACCGCCAGTGTCCCCTAGAGAAATAAATGGAATTTACCGCGGCAGGAGGCAGGATGTGAGGCAAAAGAGGACTGCACTTGGAATCAGAGGTCCTGGGTTTAGTTGACGACCCTGCTGTCTACAAGCACAGTCCTCAGGCAAATCACTTAAAATCTCTGAGCATCACTTTCCTCATCAGTGAAAAGGAGGGTGAGAAGAAGACCTCCCCTGCCTATTTCAGAAGTTGTGGTGAGTCTTCACGTGAAATCATTTGTGTCAAATTCTCTGTGAGCCACAGGACATCATGCAAAGGTGAGCGTGCTGATTTCTGAGTTCCTGGGAGTTAAGATCATGGCCAGGAATCACACAGACCTTTGGCAATCATGCATTCAACATACCTGCGTCTCCACAGAAAAGGGGCCTCACACTGACACTGTCTCTGGGAGGAGGGAGCAGAATCCAAGAGCCTTCCGTGCTCCCTTTGTTCTATGGGAGGGTTGGAGGGAGGATGGATGTGTGGTGTGAGGGGTGCTGAGGGCTCTGGGGGAGGGACACCTTAGCAGCAGTGCCTGTGAGGGAAAAGTCTGAAGGCTCTGGCACTAGAGGCCTTGTGGCCGAGTCTACCCAAGGTCATGGGGTGGGACATCCAAAACTTTTGGGACAATCCAGGTAATATTGAGCTGCAGAGTGGGACACTCAGGTAGGAGTCTGGTGGGTAAACGGGCGCTCTACTTAAGCCTAACATAATTTGGGAGGAGTGTTATCACACTAGCTGTTCATTCCATGCCGGCTGTGGCTTCCTTTAAATAGGGATTACTCAGCCTCTAGACCCCTCTGGAGTTCTGTGGTTCTAAGACTGAACAACGCTCTGCAGTCCCCCCAGATGTACCTTAGGCACTTCCCCTGGCTCCTGTTTATCAGGGTGTTCCCTTTAGGTCCTTTTGACCTGGCCAGGTCTGGGGAAGTCCTAAGTGACTGTGGCCCTCGTTTAGCTTTCCCAGCGACCTGCCTATGGTTGATCAGTGAGCTCTGTGGGGGCTGATGGGGATATGCCTCTTAGAATGGGGACACAGGGAGGGGAATGCCGACTGTTCCCTTCCTTTCTGTGACCAGGCCAGAGAACATGGGCTCAGCCGCCATCTTTGAGATCTCCTGATGGAGACATCCTAGTCTACACATGAAGTTGTCAAGGCTTACTCTTGATTGGCTGACCAGTAGCCTTCAAGCAACATCAAATCCTAATTCAGTTGAGGTTCCACTTTCCTATATCTTCTGTATACCTTTAAAGCCACCCTTTTTGTCCATCTATCTATTTCTCCTCTTCCCTGTTATGCAGATTGCTAGAATATGTGAGTGACACTTTAATATTTCCTGGCTACAGGGTCCTTCTCAGTTCAAACATTAGTGAATAGAAAACCTAAATTTACATGTATATGGGATTTCTTCGTTGGCCTACATTAAAAAAAAAGTAAACTACAATCTAGTGTAAATTGGGTGGGAAAGCCTTTCTGTAGCATGTCAAGTCCAATCTTTGGCCAAAGCCCAAGTTCTTTCTTCCTGTTTGGAAAAAAATCAGCCATTGTCCATGAATGCAAAGAACAAATTTTAAAACTTTGACTCAGACCTTCACCAAGAACACTTGCTGTAGTGTTTCAATTAAGGATATGGATAATCCTTCAGCTGAAAGGAGCTAAACTTTCCTGGGAGTCCTCATCTGTCTTAGGTCAAGAACACAAGCAAACTTGTTTACATTAAAGTGAAAAGTGTCAGCAACTTTTGTGACTTTGTTTTCAGTTAGAAGCTAGGACAAGTTTGTTAGCCCTAGGCTTGAATTCCTATTGTTCAATTATTTGTTTTTGGTTTTGCTCTAAGTAACGAGAATATTATTGTATTTCTCCTTAGCGGGTCTTTTTTATTTTTTAAAATACTACTGAAGGTTCAGCAGCAAAAGTGAATCATATGTACTGTGGTTATTTGGACTGATCAATAATGTGTTATGTGTCCTTCTGGGCTAGGAAAGCTTTGTCTTTCAAAATGGCCCCATGTGGCTGCATCCTCAAGTTTCAACTAGTCAGTTGTAAATGGGAAGCGCCTTCAATGAGCTAGGTTGTCAAGATGGGTGGGATGGGTTCCACTTCCTGGTTCCCTGATGATGGAAATGTAGGCTTACCATGGATCCCACCTTAGATTCTAAACTTAAGAGCAGCAATCCTGACTGGTGTCCACCTCACTGCCTGGCCCTGGTGGCTCATGGGAAATCTGTAACAGGACAATGGCTGGGAGAAGAGTATTTTTTCAAGAATATATCGGAGGCTGTTCTAGGTACTGCCTGCCTGAAGAGGGCTCTCTTAAAGCTGCCCTGAGGAGATGGCTGGGTGTTGGCTCCACTAGGACCTACCTCCTTAGCCTAGCTTTCTCACTGTGGTGTGAACATGGTTTGCATGGGGTCATTAAATAAACAAGTGCTGGCAGTTTTGCATATTTCCTTGGTGATGTTTAGTATACCTCATCAAAGGACCGAGGGCCATGTTTATTTAAATCTGTAGAATCCTATGTTCCCGAAGCTTGGTGCAAAGCAAGCGCAGTGCCCACATGCAGCCAGAGTGCTGTCTCAGGTGACCCTCCGGCTTGAATCTGTCACGGTCTGTGCCTTCCAGTGGGACAGCAGCTGCAGGGCTCTTATTTTTGTGATGTGAAGCATGTCCGGGTATGCGGCAGGGGGAACTGAAATAGCCTCTGCTGACTTTTTATACTTTCAGATTTTTTCGTTGCTCATTTTGGAAAAGGGAAGCCCTCACTGGGGCCAAATTCATAGGTTTTTCTGTAAATGAGTGTTGTTGTTTTTTTTTCCCAAACAACATTGGTGACTGACTTGCCGTGGTGGAAAGGTAATGTGGCTGAACTTCTCAGACTGAAAAAGGAGATTCCCAAAGAGGGTCAAGAGGCTTGCGTTTAAGTGGAAAGATTTTTCTCAGTGCTGGACACTTGGATGCCCACAGGGGACTTAAAGGGCCTTCAAACCACAGGATAAATTGTGAGAAAGCTTCAGGCTTTGAAAGCGTGCTGCATGGAGCTGCAATTCAACCGGTGCTATGAAAATCTCTGGTCAACTCTACTTTGGGAAATTGGACTTTCATCTTTCTCTGCTTGTGTATTACTATTTTGATCTCCTGTTTTATTTTCCTTGGCTCTTCTTTTATTTAGTATTATTATTTGAAGAAATTATTTTAATAATCTTAAATTTTTCTTTTAAATATTTTAGTTTAGTTGTTTTATTCAGGGATCCAGAAGACCCAAGGCAAAGCAATCATGACTGCAGACAAACTTCTTTTCCTCTTCCAAATTTGTATTTGTGGGCTCATGTCTCATGCTAGCAGCAGTAGGGAGTCCAGTGTTTACTGTGGAATTAGAAATGTTTATTGCTGCTTCACAAAGGTTGGTGTGAAAGGCACCAACGGCAAGTTTTCACCTTGCAAATACACTTGGCCGTTGGGGTCCTGTGGAAATTGTCTTGAGGCTTCAGATTTTGATATTTCATGGGCACTTTGCAAAGACACTATCAGAAGTGCCCTCACTCTTGCCTACTCACCTGGCAGCAGTCACAGGATTCCTTGGCAGCTGGCTGGGGACTCCTGGGTGGGCAGTCAGGAGGTCCTTGGGAGCTGTAGGAGTTTCATGACTGCAATAGGAAGAGGTGGGGACTTTGAAACTGTTCTCCATGTGGTGGTTGTTCCAGGGCACACCTGTTGACACTGTGGGTTCCAAGGGAGTCCAGACATCAGAGGGTGATGACCTCTGCTCACAGCACCTCCCCAAGCCTTCTTTGTTCATTGATTCAAGAACAACAGGAGGCAGGAAGCTCTCACTTGCCAAGAAGCTGGAAGTGCCCAGCTGTCCCCTTTGCAGCCAAGTGGTCCATGTGTCCACTTCCCAGGGGGGAGTGGGATTGGAAGTCCTCTGGGCCCTTCCCCAGAAGTGTACATGTAGATCAGAGGGGCATGAGCCGTATACCTGTCTTTGATCTGGTCTGAGAGGTGTGCATGTGTGATGGAGCCTTTCTTGTCCCCCAACTGAATTAAGAGTGTGATCACCATTCTCAGACCCCCAAATAACCCTGTCCCTTGAGTTTCTCCCAAATGCACAAGGCCTCAGGCTGCACTTTATGCCTAAGAATAGCTGGAAACCCAACCGGAGACAAGTGTAGGTTGAGTGATACGGGTGTGAACAAAAGCTGGTGTAGTTGTGGGTGACCCTGAGAATGAGTGAACAGAGTGCGGGAGGCCCTTGTTCTCTGCCATGTCAGGCCATACCTGGGGTCTCTGGTCACCCCTGGGCATCACCCATCATAAGAGGAAGTGGCAAATGAACTTGTGGAGGAGTGAAGCAGCCGGAAGGAAGGTTAGAGGGATTCAAAACATGTCGTTAAGAAATAGCTGAAAGAATGGAATGTTCGTTCAGACTCTAGAGGGGACCTGGGGGTCTGTCTTCAGATGCTGGGAAGGGATACTACTACTAATACTAATGATGATATTAGCTCACATTTTTTCAATGCTTCCTCAGTGTAAGCTCTATTCTAAGCATTTACATGTAATTCTCAAATTATCTCACTGGGTATATACCATTATGATCCTCATTCTGTAGATGAGAAAGCTGTAAATGGATTATGAATTGTGAGTTTCATTAGAAGGTAATGCCAGGAAAAATGGTGCTTGTCACCATGGGGCAGGTCCAGTAGGAGGAAGAGCTTTCTGACATTTGCACTCTCCAGAGGAAGGTAAACATGGGTGGAGGAAAGGGAAGGAAAATAACGTGTGTTGAACATCGACCGCATGCTGGACATGGATTTGGGAGCTTCCCGTGTGTTATTTCAGTTAATCCTCACCAGAACCGTCTGAGACGGGAACTATTATCCCTATTTTACAGATGAGGAAACTGAGGCTTAGGGATGTAAAATAAATCAACTGAGACCTTTCCACCAGAAACTGACAGCCCAGGTACCTTGAGCTCTTAAGTCCATTGTCACTGCTGTTTAAACAAAGATGATGGTGCACAGGTGGTCCCAGGGTGCAGGTACCAGTCTGGCTCTCTTTGCTGTACACTCCTGCTTCAGCCTGAATTTCACACGTTGTAACTGTTTTATTGCTTGCCTGTCCCACTAGACTGCAAGATGCGTGCGGGCAGTGGCCACATCTATCTTGCTCAATGCTGTATTCCTAGTGCCAATCGATATTTGAAAGAATGAATGAATACCAGTAGAGATCCCTTGTTATGACAGGAGAAGTTAGAAAGAGGATGTTTAATCTCCTCTTGGGATGTTAGAGGGAGATCAGGGATGCATTAGCAGTGGTTCTAATCCCAGCAGAGCTTCAGAATCACCTGAGGGATTTTTATAAATATAGATTCGTAAGTCCACATCAGACCCCTGGAATCAGACACTCCAGGAGCGGGGCCTGGGTATCTGTATTTTGCATCACTCCCTGGTCGCTTCTGCTACTTGGCCAGGTTAGGAAGCCCCCATAAATGCATCCGAGTCTGGGGTTCTCTGACTCTCATGTGTTCCTGGGGCTCTTGGACAACCCTTCTCTCTTCCCCCTGCTTCTCTGCCTGGGCTTCCAGGCCAGGCCATGTGTGTGCCTGGAGCATGGATGGAGGTCTGGTGCTGGTCAGGCTTGGGGTCTTATCAGGTGGGTATTTACTGAGCAAAGTTTGGTTAGGGCAGCACTGCAGATCCGGCTTTAATAGATACCCAGGCTTCCGGGCCTTTGATTCAGAGCCCAGGTCCCTGGGCCCTTATCAGTGGATGATAATGGACTCCCATGTGAGTCGTAAGGCCCAGTGCTACTTGCCTTTCTTGGCTGACCCAGGCCTGCCCTCCAAGGGCCCAAGGCCTCCGGCTGTGGGCCATCTGGGAGGGCAGATTGTCACTGCCCAGCCATGGCTGCTTTGGACTTCTTCTCCTGCCAGGGAGAGCCCTGTGTTCCAGCTCATGGTGCTTTGGTTTCCTGGCATTGATGGCAAAAGGCAGATGGAACCTTCTCTCAGAGGCAAGGCTGGATACTCTCTGGCCCCAGGGCACGTGGATCACCATTGGGTATTTGTCCTGGGAGACACAGAGAACCTGGGAAGCATTCACTGCAGCCCATTCTAAAGTTCCAGGAGAGGTGAAGGGAAGATGAACGACAGCACATTTTCAATAATCATCCAACCAATTAATCAACAAATAACTTACTGAGCTTATTATGGACATGCTACTTGGGATGATATAGAGAAATAAGGTATAATATTTCACCATGAGAAGTTTATAATCTAGCTAGGGGCATAAGAAATTTACCCCCAAAAGGATTACTAATTATTACATAGCAGACTACAAATTTATTGAATGCTTACTCTGCACCTGATTTTATACTTAGCATGTATTATGCTTCCCATTTACTATGTCAGTGACTCCTTACGACACTCCTTTGATAAGAAACTGCAGGTTAAGAGGCACAGAGAGGTTTAGTAACTCGCCCAGGATCACACAGCTAGAAAGTGGCAGGGGCAGGTTTTGAGGCATCTGACTCAGAGTCCCTGCTCTTATGCCGTCCTCTGCTGCCCCCTGTGATGAATACTAACCTGCCTGGAAGTGTTGAAGAGGTTGTAGGATGAAGCAAATTCTGTGGGCTCTGTGGTCAGCTAGGAGGCTTGCAGTCGTAGTCTTGGGTCAGGAAGAATCCAGAGGTCGAGAAAAGTGAGAGGGAATCCTGACCATGGGAAACTGCAAGTAGAGACGAGGAGGGGAGACATTCAAGGGAGGTGGAGAGGAGTCTTGGTAGACCTTCTGGCTGGAGTCAGGCTTTCCACAGTGGTTAGTGTAACAAAGAAGTTGGGAAAATGGGTTGAGATCGCCCTGTGGTGCTCGGGCCTTAATCCTCTGGGTGCAGGGCAGCCGTAGAAGGTTTGGGGCAGGAGGAGTGATAATAGCGGGAGGAACACCCTGGGAAGTCTCGTGTGGTCCTGCACGTTCAGGCACAACTTTGGTGAGCAGGCAGACCCTCGAGGAGAGGGGGCACGTTGGGGTGGGGCCTGTCTGCGAAGGGAGACGAGTACCAGTGATGCTCTCTTCACAGCCACAGCTCCAGAGCAAGCCCCGGCCCCACCCCGGCCGTACCAGGGCGTGCGGGTGAAGGAGCCAGTGAAGGAGCTGCTGCGGAGGAAACGTGGCCACGCCAGCAGCGGGCCGCCGGTGGCACCGACCGCGGTGAGGGGGCCGCTGTGGCCAGAGTGTGTGTGTGTGTGTGTGTGTGTGTGTGTGTGTGTGTGTGTGTAGGGGGCTGGGGGTGGTCAGGTGGCGGTGTATGTCCCGCTCCACGGGATACTCCTCGAGGGCACGGAGGCTGCACGTTGCCCTGGTGTGGCTGCCGGAGAACGTGCCCAGGAAGAAGTGCCTTAAAGTGGGATGAGGAATATGGGCTGGCTGGCTTGGTCCCCTGAACAGCAAGTGTCTCACACGTCCTGGTGTGAGTTGAGGGCTCCCCCTGGGACGTTGATGAAGCCAGTTCCCTCAGTGCACAGCCTTCTTGCTAAACGGGAACACCGATACCTCGAAAGTATAGGTGGTGATGGTTGGGATGTGGGGCTTAGTTCCAACAAGGGAGCTTCTTGCGCCCCACCCGATACTCTCCTGCCCTGGGGCCCTCTGGGCGAGCTCCCTGCAGAGGGCCAGCGGGAGATGGCTGAACCCTGATCCCGGTCTTCCTTCTCCCCTCTAGGTGGTGCTGCCCCATCAGCCCCTGGCGACCTACACCACAGTAGGTAAGCGCTCCCCACAGCCCGGGCCTCCTCCCGGCCCCTCATCTGGGTGACACCTGCAGCTCTGTAACTTCCTCCTTCCCACAGGTCCTTCCTGCCTCGACATGGAGGTCTCTGCTTCCACAGTGACGGAGGAGGGGGCCCTGTGTGCCGGCTGGCTCTCCCAGCCCGCCCCGGCCACCCTCCAGCCCCTGGCCCCATGGACACCCTATACGGAGTACGTGTCCCACGAGGCCGTCAGCTGCCCCTACTCAGCTGACATGTATGTGCAGCCCGTGTGCCCCAGCTACACGGTTGTGGGACCCTCCTCGGTGCTGACCTACGCCTCCCAGCCGCTCATCACCAACGTCACGGTACGTCACACAAAGGCCTTTCTATACCCAGCCATGCCGAGGGCACCCTTTTAGAACCGGGGCTGACTTCCAGACCCCTGATCTTCCTTGCTGTTGATTCCCAGGATAATCCCATCATCTAAGCCCACCCCATCCTCCAGGAAGGCCTACTTTCATTCCCAATGACTTCAAATATCTTTTCTAGAAAAGGCTTATGGCCTCCTTTGTCATGCTCTGTGCTCCTCGGGGTTGGCACGTCCTCCTGCCTCTCTGTCCTAAGTCTCCGCTGCTGCCCCATATGCAGTGAGTCTTGGTGATGAGTCTAAATTTTTACTGAATGGTGATACTTGTGTGGGGTCTCTTGCCAGAGCCAGCCTCTCCTTCCTACTCAGATTATTTAGGGGGTGATTGTTCACCCAATAATGGGAGCTACTAGAACATTTTTAGGCTGAGCAACAGGTGACACAATTTTTCAGAAAACTGCACTTTTGATGGAGTCAGACCCACCTGCAGGGTAATTTTTTGAGTTCCGCCTCTAGTGTCAGATTGCCTGGGTTCAAATCTCTGCCCCTTCACTCACTAGCTATGTGATCTGGAGCTTGGTGACTTAATGCTCTGAGTCTCAGTGTCCTCATCTGTAAAATGGATTGATGTCAGGATCAATGACATGATGCACGTAGAGGGCTTAGAACACTTCCTGGGCTCAGCATAGTTCCTAGCATACAGAAAGCACCCGATAGATGCTAGTTATTATGATTGTCGCCAAGTTGGCCAACAATACTAACCAAGGGCCGTCTTCAAGTGCCGGATAGGAAAGGAAGTGCTTGCTCCCCCAGGAACGGAGGAAGGAAGAGAAACAGTTTTATGTGAATGATGCCTGTTTGACCAAAGGAATGGGAATCCTCCAAGTGTTCAGAGGAGAAAAGACCTGTGGTTACAGCTACATCCAGCTCCAGTCCAAGGAAAACTGTGGGCCTCATGAGTCACTGCAGAACCCACCCTTGATGATGGAACTTGCTTTGGTGCCCCAAACCCCCTCTGTTTACCTCAAGGTCCCGTGTCACCCTGATGCTCCTGCCCCTCAAGCACCGTCCAGGCACAGGCTGCAGGAGCCCTCCCACTCCGTGCCCACCTGGCTACTCAGCAAACCAGTTGTGGGGCCTGAATGATGGTGGATGGGAAGGAGTTAATTCAGCACCTCTCCCAGGCAGCTCATTTCCATATCAGAGGCCTGGGATGGAGGTGGGGAGTGGTAGACACAATGGTTTCCCAACCCTTTCAGGACCAAGCATTCCTTTCATTATTTATCCTTTCATCAATCTCACCTCTTGCTTTGAAAGGTTCTGTGTAACAAACAAACTCTATTTATTAAGAAATAATTTATTTGTTTTGCCATTTTGTAAATTAACTCATCAAAGCTGGTTAGAGCTGCCAATCAGCACTCCAGATCAGCAGGAGATAGGACCTGTTATGATGACAGGTTGATGTGATTCTATCCCTGAGTCAAGAAACCTGCAGTAGCAGTTGACCTGCGCAGGTTTATGACTCAAAACTGTAGGATTACTGTTTGGATTTTTGAAATACTAGAAATAACAAGGCTTTGTTGGGAGGCTGGAAGTCCTCTGAGACCCTTTCCAGCTCCATCATTCTATAGAAAAACATCCTAAAGCCTTGCTACTCAAACTGTGGTCCCTGGCCTAGCTGCACTGGCGTCACCTGGGATCCAATTAGACACGCAGTATCCAGGCCTGACCAGACCTCCTGTACCAGAATCTGCATTGCAGCATGGTCCCAGGAGATTAAAATAAGCTCTTCCCTGAATGACTCTAATAGTTTGCTCCCAAGACACAGTGGCAACTGGAGGAGCTATGACAGAGAAGGGAGTGTGGTAGGGGGAGGTTTTGGCCTCTCACACACACATCTTTCCATGCAAAGACCTTCCTCCCCCACCTGCTGCCTCAACAGTGGAAGACAGTAAGAATCCAGGCCCTGGCTTTGCAGGCTTGAGCTGGGATTCGTAGGGCAGCTGCTGTGCAGGTGAAAGATGTTGTTTACAGGGGACCTGGGAGACCGGCCCTGACCTTTGGAGGTCCCTGGGATGGCCACACGGGGCGCAGCTAAGAGGCAGCGGAGGGTGAGGTAGTGGGAGGCTAGTGGAGCTGAGTCCAAGGGGTCCTTAAAATGCCAAAGCTGCTGTGTGGAGCCTGGACAGTCTCTGTGTCTGGGCACAGCAGTGGCTGCTTTGGGATACAGCTGCTATGCTGTGTGATGGGCTTGTTGTTTAACATGCTGTGTTTTCATTGATTTTAAGATGCACAGCTCCCCGCTCCTCACACATATTTTAATATCTCTGAAGTCGGGTTGCATTTTATATTCAGTGAAATCTGGAAAAGCATCTCTAATTCGCTCAGCCCTATGATGTCAGTCCTTTGTGTAATCTATTTTACAGACGCTTCAGATGGGGAAGTAGCATGGGCAAGGACATATAGCTAGTGAGTGACAGGGTAAGGGGTGCGGAAGTGTGTCTGGCTTCTCCCTTGGGGAAGACTTTGAGCAGGGAGAGACGGAGCCCTCTGGAGTGAGACGGCAGGAGAGGGCTGAGGTGAGGGAAACAGAGATCCCCATGAGGACCAGGGTGGGCAGTGGATATACGCCAGGGCTGCTAACCAACCAGTGTCTCCCCCATCACAGACGAGAAGTGCTGCCACACCCACAGTGGGACCCCAGCTGGAGGGCCCAGAGCACCAGGCACCTCTCACCTATTTCCCGTGGCCTCAGCCCCTGTCCACGCTGCCCACCCCCACCCTGCAGTACCAGCCTCCAGCCCCAGCCCTGCCGGGGCCCCAGTTTGTCCAGCTCCCTATCTCTATCCCGGAGCCAGTCCTTCAGGACGTGGAAGACCCCAGGAGAGCCATCAGTTCCCTGACCATCGACAAGCTGCTTTTGGAGGAAGAGGATAGCGATACCTACGCGCTCAACCACACGCTTTCCGTGGAAGGCTTTTAGGGCTGGCTCCCACCCGAGCATCCTGTCCCCCGAAACTGGGATTTGAAAATGAGCCTGGGACTGAGCCTCAGATTCATATCTGTTTGGAGTTTCATAACTACAAACTGCAGTTTCTACCCCAAACTAGAATTGTAAACCAGACTTCCTTCCTCCCTCCCTCCCTCCCTTCCTCCCTTCCTCTCTTTCTTAGTCTCCCTTTCTTATTTCTTTTTCCATTTCTGTTTCCTTTTGGGAGGGAATTATAGGGATTTTAAAGATAATATTTGATGCCAAGTGTTGCCTAATCTGTGGCCCAGGGCTTTCATTTCTGCCACGTTTCCTTCCTGGAGAAGGCCCCTGTCTCCAATGCCCACTGCTTCATGGGAGCAGCTGCCCTGCTGAGCCGCCTTCAGGCAGCGATGCCCTGTGCTCTGTCATTTTGAGATGGATGGGGTGCCCTGTGAGAAGACCAGCCCTGCCAGCATCTCCAAGGGCAGAACCAATGCCAGAGGCCTTGAGCTGTCAGTTCCCACAGTTGCTCCTTTGTTTGCTGTTCTCAGCTTTGGCCAGATTTACAGTCTTGACGGCAGGGTCTCAAGGCCTGGGGCTCAGCGAGGCTGAGGTCTCAAGGCCTGGGGCTCAGTGGGTGGAGGGTGGGGGGAAAGGGAACATCAGAGTGTGTAGGGGCTGGGTCAGAGGGCCAAAGGAGGGATGGGGGCATGGAGTGTGTACGTGGGGGGAGGGGCGAGCAGGAAGGCTGAGGAATGGTTTGCTTTAGATTACTTGGTTATTAAGAAGGGGAATACATTTAAGAAAAATATGGCTTTAATAGATGGTTTTGCTGCTCTCCTTGAGGATGCTTGCAAGGAGAGCCGAGCTTTTGTAAACAGGACGATGGGATGTGTCTGACTGCATCTTTCCGTGTCCAGACCCTCTCTGGGGCCGTGTGCAGGCCAAGAGCCACTGAGGCCCGGGGGTGACCGAGACCTGGTTGAGTGTGGCCATATGTGCTTCTTTAGTGTCTTAAGCCTACATGGGCCACGCTTATGTGGAGCCAAGACCCCCTCCCCAAGCACCATCCTTCCTGGGGGTTCTAGAGCCTCAGCCAGAAGGACCATTAGGATTCATTTCAATTTTTATTTTTTTGCTGGAGAAACATCAGATTTGCAGGGGCCTGAGCACAGTTGTCACCAGGGGTGCACAAGCTCCTGGCAGTGGCTGTGTCCTTTGGGAACTAGCACATCTGTCTGCTAAGGACACCATTGTCACTATTAGGCAGATGCGTTAGTTGGAGGACTCCGCATAGAAGTAATGGACTTTTCTGGGAAGTGACCCTTTCTTTGATATATATATTGTCATTTTAAATAAAGACTTTGGAGAAAAATTGCCTTTTTTGGATTTTTCTGCTTTGGGTTTATTTTGATCCAAATTTCTGGTATCTGCCTAAAATCCCCAAACAGATATCTTGAATTGTTTTGATTTAGACAATTTTTAGATTTAAAAGGTTGAGATATCATTTTAGATAACAAATTTCTATCTTTGTTGGCAGTGATGTGAGTAGGAAAGGGAGAAGGGGGTCTCAGGCCCGTTTGATCAAAAGCCCTGGCTTCCTATAAAAAACACTATGCAAGATTTTTCCGCTTACTGTTTGAGGATTTGAGAAGATGCAGAAGCAATCTCCATAAGGGAGTTTCAGCTGACAAAACGAGCAAAGAAATAAAGTACTTGACATATTTGCTAAGATTTAAATGGTGTTTTTTTTTTCTTCTTATCTTGAGGTCGGATATCTTGGTTGCAGCCATCCATCTAGGTTTCTTCCTGGGTTTTTCTGTTAAGATGGAAACATTTTCAATAAAGATTTGCTCAGACTTTTCTGTGCTGAAGTGTTTTATTTCTTATCAGATTAATCCCCTTAGCTTGCAGTCCAATGTCAGGCAGTGCCGTTCTAGGAAGGAGCTTATACTAGTCTTGTTGATTTTGCAACGTGACTGGCTGCCAGGGAAGATAAAACCAGCCCCACTAGGCTTGCAGCCCGGTTATCCCAAGCAGGACATGTGAGGCCAGGAGGCTTGGTCTCCAGGAGAGTAGGGATCTGAGGAGAGGAAGAAAATCTTTGTAACCCTATTTCTCTTCCTGTTATTCATGGTACGTGAATACCTGGTCATGATACTGGGCGTCCGGGGATAAATCAACCGCTGGCATTTCCACAGCAGGTTCTTAGCGTCCACCAGTCAGAACCCAGGGCCGTGTACACGGTGCTGAGCGCTATGCGCAAAGGGAGCCATCTCTTAGGACCAGACATCACAATGAAATGGAAACTCAAGACGCCAGCCAGCCTCCTCTAACACCAGTCCTCGGAATGAGTAACAGTTTGGAGGGATCTCCTTTTCCTGGTGATTTTCTGAGCTGCTGAGAACCTCTGAGGTCATTGCCTTCGCTGGTAATATTTACAGGGGTGATTTTTTTAACGATCCACTTTCTTCTGCTGTGTGTCTTATTTCTCGTTTAGGGGGACAAAAGTACACCCAGTTATTTACCTCAGTTTAGATTATCATCACCATTGTCTTTTTTTTGTTTATTCTCCGTATAGATCATAATCCAGAAAAAAAAGATATGGAAAGAAAGGGATTTGAGGTTTTTTTCTCCAGCTTTACTAAGGTACAACTGTAGGGGAAGATCTTTTAAAAATGCATTTTGCAGGGACTTGGTTAAGAGTCCTCCTGCCAATGCAGGGGACACTGGTTTGAGCCCTGGTCTGGGAAGATCCCACATGCTGCGGCGCAACTAAGCCCATGCGCCACAACTACAGAAGCCTGTGAGCCACACTACTGAAGCCTGTGAGCCACAACTACTGAAGCCCGTGAGCCTACAGCCCGTGCTCCGCAACAAGAGAAGCCACCGCGATGAGAAGCCATGCACCGCGAGCCCCGGCTCGCCACAACTAGAGAAAAGCCTACGCACGGCAACGGAAACCCAGTGCAGCCAAAAATAAAAATAAATAACATAAATAAATTTCTAAAAAAAAAAAGCACTTTGCAGTCCTCACCTCCTTATGTGATAGAAGTGTGAACCACTTGCTCTACGATGTGAAGAGGGTGGTCAGCCTCTTATATATGTATATTTAGTAATTTTTAAATTGTATCCCTGAACTATTCTATAAATATAACATCCAATATAAAACAGTCACAATAATAGAAATTTAAAAGATGAAGTAAGTATAAAATAGATAATATTTTAACTATTTTATTAGCGGTATAAAAGTACTTTTGACCTCACTATAAATAATATTTATAGGGAGAAATGTTATTGAATATGTCTAATTGCTTTTAAAAATCTTTGTAATATACCAATTTGAAGATCTGGGTCTAAGTTCAATTGATTTCAGTTCTCTGCTTAAATAGATATCATAGCTGAAAAAGATACCATACAAAGATATTTACATCCAAATAAAATAGTATATAATTGGCTGTGCTAAGTAAATTACAAAACTCATTTCGAAATTCCTTCCATCAATTTTGCAAAGGCTGTATTTTAAAATTTGGCTAGTAAATTTCATCTTAGTTTATGTCAGCTAGTCTTGCAAACTCGTTAAGGGGGTCGACTTTTAATTTTTTAGCACATTGAGTAAAAACCACTCAAATTCTTTATTTGGAAAATATAAAATAAACTAAAAAATTCTGCTTCTACTTTTTAAAAAAGTGTAAAGATAAGAGGTTTTACAGGTGACACATACCTACGTTGTTAGAAATAATATCACATAATGGTGGAATCATTCTTAAACATACACTAGACTTCACTTTCTAAAGTTTTCCCCATTCATTTACTTTCTAAAATCACTATTAAAATGTCATCTATACCTTGATGGGCTGGATTAAATGCAAATTGTGATTATTACTTAAAAAACATCTGCAGGTAGCGTATTTTGGACAGTCAACTTATCAACCAAAAAAGGTCAAAAAATTTAGTACTATTGTATTTTAAAAAAATTACTAATAATTTATTTTTAAGTTTGACAGTTCTTTGGAGTTTTTTTGCCATGAGATAATCAGTGATTGTCTTTGTGGTGGAAGAATCTCATATCATTATAAAGATTGTATCATTTAAAGCTATTGCACCTATAAAATTAATCACATTTGTAATTGCCCTGTAAACTTCAAAGGTTGCCGTGTGATATGGAAATGAATAAGCTGAGCAAGGGCACCACCATCACCCCTCCTCTCGTGCATAACTTCCACTTGTCCCTGCAGACACTTTCAGAACCATGGATCACACATAACCAAGTGGGATGCCAGCATTAGTCCATGTTAGGTGACCAATTTGTCCTGGTTTGCCTGGGACCTTCCTGGATTTAGTCCTGTGTTCCAGGAAATCCTTTAGTCTGGAGCAAATTGGGACGTTTGATCACCTCAGTCCACATATTAGGTACAACTAGATATTAATTTCTTCTTTTCTCTGTTTTTTTCTTACAAATTAGTAGTTTTTTGGTCTGCACGCCAATGGTTCGCCTCATGTGATTGCTAGGATACATGCGTCCCACTTCAGAGCTTGTAACTGAGATTCTTGCTTGCTAGAATTCTCAGGAAAAGCTCCCCTGGGGACCACATGAGGGAAGCTGGCTCTGGCCTGAAGAACCTTGTCCTAATGGGTTCTAAGTCAATACTAGGTCTAGAAACACCAGCGATTCTACCAGGGAATGATCCTGGGGTTGCTCATTTGAGTAGTAATAGCATGAGATACACGTTACATACTATCTTAAAACTAAAGTCAAGTTCTCACAAAAGGTTTTCTTTATGTAACCCGATCTTAAAGCAACACCTGTACGAATATGACAATGTCAGCTCATTTGGGAAAATCTTAAGAGAAGGCACATTTTTCCTAAGGTCAAGGTGATGGCTTCTTCTACCCAATTCAATCACGTGGGACACTTTAACAGGGGTCTCTGCCTAGACTGCATACTAGAACTTCTTGGGAGAGTTTTAAAAAATCCCTGTGTCCAGACCAAGACTTAGATCAACTAAAACAGAATTGCTGGGAGTGCGAACTGGGCATCAGGAATTTTAAAGCTCTTAGGTGATTCCAGTGTACAGCCCAAGCCCAGAACCACTGCTCATCTACCCTCCCCTGCCAGTGGTTTTGGGATAGCTGTCATATCTGAAAGCTGAAAAAGAGATCTCAGTGACTGGTGCATGACATGTAGAATTGATGCTGTTCTATTTAATTAGCATTGTTTTCCTACCAAGCCAGGCAGAGGTATAGGACTGCACCATCTCTTCATTAGAGGATGAAAGCCCGGTGGTCTTAGCAATCACTATAGGAGGGCTGCTATCAGTTGAGAGATAGCAGCTAAAGTCATTTCAGATGCCCATTATCTGATAGCACACGGATTTTCTTTTAATATGTGTAGTTCCCACAAGCAAATGCAAGAATGAAACATAAAGGAAAGAGCAGGATGTTAGAATCTTCTCCCCTTGCCTCACCTGTGTGCTCTTAAACTTCAGTAATGGATTGATGTATTCAATATGGAGCTGCTTAGGCCAGATGAAAAGATAACGGGGACAACAGCTATGGTAGAATCCCCCATATAAGCCTATGCTTGTGGTCAAGTCAAGGGCCTCCCTGGGCAGAGGGCTTTATGACATTCAAACCAAACCAAACCTTAAAGGATGAGCCATGTAGGACCGAGAAATCTGCTTCTTCCAGTGATGGAATATAACTAAGTCTTGACCAACGTCCTTATTTGCTATCTTAGATTCTATGTATTTCAGTGGAGAAAGATCTTGATGTCTGGAGGGCCTGAGAGAACTGGAGGACTTGGGGCCCAGGAGTGTAAGGAAGGTTGTCACCAACTGCTGGTAAATGAGACTGGAGACCCTTGTTATGTTTACCAGGTGCAACAGCATTTATGTGCTGGGTACTTGTCGTGGAATTCCAGGCCCTGACCACAAGAAGCTCAGAGTTAGTGGGGCAAGTGGAAGGTTGCAGTAGAGTGAAATGAGTGGTAGATCTAAACACAGTTGATTTACCTCCTTTACCAATGAAAACGTTATTACCATCTCATTTAATCTTCACAAAAAGCAAATAAGGACTGTACAATTTTAATTCCCATTTATGGGAGGAAGACACAGATTTAAAGAGGCTAAGTAACACGTCCAAGTTCACAGTCAGTAAATGGCCCTGCTGGTGTTCAAACCCACCATGTCCAATGCTCATTCTTTTAATCAGTTTGTCATACAGCCAACAACATTGGCTCTGGCCTGAAGAGCCCTGTCATAATGGGTTCTAAGTCAGTACTAGGTCTAGGAACACCAGGGATTCTAACAGGGAACGATCCTGGGGTTTCTCATTTGAGGCAAAGGGTAGGGATGGAGACCAAATATATCTATTTCTTACTATAAATCACAGTATCATAGTGACCAACTAATATGTCCAGACTCGGTGCTGGGACACTTTACAGATCAAGAATTTGTTGCCTTCTTGGTTCCTGGCATACTTAACACAAATCAGAATATTTAAAGGGCTGAAATAAAATGTATTAATATTTTGGTCAATTTCAACACAATATTCAGTTCTGTTAAAGTATTTGTGAGAGTCTCTTAATCTGTAGATTTGGTTAAAAATGACTTTCAGAGGAAGGATATGATGAATATGAAGTTTTTACAGAGATAATTCGAAATACCTATTTCACTTGATTATGAAAAGGATTTTCTTTTGTTTTTCCAAAAGACTTAGATTTACATATTCACATTCCCCCTTTTAAATGGAAATCTGCAAGCCACCTATTAACAAGAAATAGCCTAATTCTTTCTGCACAAGCCAGTAAAGAGTCCAAGGGCTTTGGGGCTAAGATGCACTAAAAATGCCTCAGTGCCATGGCAGACCTGGATTTCTAGAGGTGTGCTTTCTTTATGTCTAGGGAAGTAAGTCAGGATAAAGAGTTTTCAGAGTTGCAGCATTTGCAGCATTTGGCCCTGTTCACCCCTGGGAACAGTGACTCTGGTCCATGTACTTGAAGACAAGGAGGCAGACCGGAGATCCTCGTGATGCTGAAGGGGCTTTTGCTCACCACAGTGACTCAGCACCAACTTACAGAGACTAGCTCAGACTGCTGTGCATTTGCTGCTGTGTTTCATGTCCAAGTCTTGATTAGGGGCACTTTTGACATGGAATACCGTCTCTTTCACATATCAAAAGCCATTGTTACCTCATCTGAGGCAATGGAACACAGTGGAAGGAAGAACAGTTTGGAGCAGACAAAAGTCGGTTTGAATGGGGATAATATACGTGATAATATAATTAAAGAGACCACTGTCATGTCTGACATTTCGTAAGCCTTTCATAAATGTTAGGACCTCTTAAGTAGAAGGTTAGAAGGTCGTGCATCTGAAGCTTTTAAAATTTAAAAACAGCTCACAGTTTTGATAGAAATACTTTATATAAACAAAATTTAGAGGCAAATCAGTTTTCATATAGCTGATGTTGAAATAGAATCTCCTGGCTGGGAAATAATTTGCCTTCCTGTTTACAGTTGTCATTTTTCATCAATTTTAGGTCTGAAATAAGAGTACTTTTTACATAAATAAGGTAGTTGTCATAAGCTTTATCATATTAGTAATCACAGTTTTTAAAATTAGAATGTACACACAGACTTGCTGAAGTAGTAATGACTTGCTGTATATTCTTTTTCTGGGAAAGTTCAGTGCAGTGAATGAGCTGGGTTTATGAGAAGTCTGGGTGTTGGATAACCCATGCATGGCGCAGATGGGCTGATGGGCTGGTATGTGGCATGGAGAGCACATCTTCCAGGGGCTGAATTCCTCAGGGTTATGTCCTGAGGTCACCAGGGAGAGTTTTGATCTTTCACATCAGTGTTACTTTTTTTCTACCCATCATCTTATTATGCAAATGTTCAAACATGCACAGAAATTTAAAGAATTGTACAGTGAACGTCCATATACTCACCACCTAAGATTCTACAATTAACATTTTACCGCAAATCTGTCTAGCTCATTTACTCACCCTCTATTTCTCCTTTGATCTGTCTTGTATTAAGACAGATTTCAAAGTGAGTTGCTGATACCAGTACACTCACCCCTAGATACTTTACGATGCATACAAGAAACTGATATTAGATTAGGGTTTGTTTGTTTGTTTGTTTTTAAATTGTCAGGTCAAATTTGTGTATGGTGAAACAGATAAATCTTAAGGGTACCATTAAATTAGTTCACCTGTGTAACTCAACTCTCTATCAAGACACAGAACATTACCGTCAACCCCAAAATTTCCTCATGACCCTTCTCAGTTAATCTCCATGCCTACCTCCTTAAAGGCAACCACCAATTTTTCTTTTCACCATAGATTAATCAGTGTTGCCACTTGTAGAATTAACACGAATGGAATGACACAGTGTGCACTCTCTTGTGTAAATATTCTTTTGCTCTGCATAATGTTTTTTATATTCATCCATATTGTGCACGTATAGGTAGTTTGTTCTTTCTTATTGCTGAGTAATATTCCATTGCAAGAATATCTACTGTAGTTTGTTTATCCATTTTCCTATTGATTGACACCTGGGCTGTTTCCAGTTTTAGGTTATTATGGATACAGTTGCTAAGAACATTCTTGTACAAGTTGGTTTACTTTGTGTGTGTGTGTGTGTGTGTGTGTGTGTGTGTGCACATACATTTTTATTTCTCTTGGGTAAATACCTAAGAACAAAATTACTGGAGCATACAGTAGATATATGTTTAGTTTTATAAGAAAACTTAGATCTTTTTCTGGAGTGGTTATAACACTTTACACTCTCACCAGAAATGTATGAGAGTTCCTGTTACTTCACTGCCTTGCCAACATTTGGTCTATCTCATTTTGGTTTTAATTTGCATATCTTTGATGATGAATGATGTTGGACAATTTGTTCTACATTTATTTATTGATCATTCATCTTCCTTTGTGAAATGTCTGTTCAAATCTTTTGTCCATTTTTAATAGGTTAATTTGTCTTCCTTTTACTGAGTTATAGGAGTTCTTGATATACTGTGAATACAATTCCTTTGTTAGGTATATATTTTGTGAATATTTCCTCCAGGCTGCAGCTTGCTTATCATTTTTCTAGTAGTATCTTTTGATGAGGATAAGCTTTTAAACTTGATGCAGTACAATTTATCATTCTTTTCTTTTATGGGTGTTAATTTCTGTGTCTTATCTAAGAAATCTTTCCCTCCCCAACCCCAAGTTGTGAAGATATTATCCTGTTTTCTCACAGAGGCTTGGTAGTTTTATGCTTTACATTGAAACTTAAGATCCATTTGTGTCTGAGGTATGATACAGGAGTCAAGGTTCTTTTTTTCCTACGTGAACATTCAGTTTATAGGAGTCAAGGCTCTTTTTTTTTCCTACATGAACATTCAGTTTTCCTAATACCATTTGTTGAAAAGCATTTCCTTTCTCCATTGGATTTCTCTGATGTTTTTGTTGAAATTAAGTGACTATATAAGTGTGATTCTATTTCTCAACTTTATTTTCTGATCTTTTGATACTTTTTATCTATTCTTATACCACTGCCACACTGTTTTAACTAATGTAGCTTTATAGCAAAACTTGAAATCAAATATGTAAGCCCTCCAATCTTGTTTTCCTTTTTTCAAGATTGCTTTGAATATTATAGGTCCTTTTCATTTCCATGTAAATTTTAGAATCAGCTTATCAATTCCTACAAAAAACCAGGTGAGATTATGATTGGGTTGCATTAAATTTGTAGATCAACTTGTAGAAAATTGACATCTTAAAACATTGCATCTTCTAATCCATGAACATAGTACGTCTCTCCATGTATTTAGACCTTTAAAGTTTTTCTCAGTAAGGTTTTGTATTTTTCAGTGTACAAGTCCATGCGTTTTTAAAATTTATTAAGTATTTTACGTTTTTGATGTTATTATGAAATAAATTGTATTTTTAAATTTTATTTTCTAATTGCTACTAGTATATACAACACAATTATTATTTGTGGATTGACCTTGTATCCTTCACCTGCTAAACTTATTTATTGGCTCTAGTATCTATTTTTTGTAGATTCGTAATGATTTCACATGTAAGCATTCATGTCTGAGCAGACGTTTTACTTCTTTCTTTCCAATCTGAATTATTTCTTCTCCTCGTTTTATTGTATTGGTTAGAACCTTGGGTAAAATATTGAGTAGAAATGGTGAGAGACAATGTATTTGTCTTATTCCCAATCTTAGAGAGAAACAATTCAATATTTCACCATTATATATGATATTAGTTACAGGTCTTTTTAAAATGTAAAACCTTTATCATATTGAGGAAATACCCTTATATTCCTAATTGCAGAGTTAAAAAAATCACACTGGTGCTTAATTTGGACTTTTTTGATCCACTGAGGTATTCATGCAGATCTCTGAATATCAGAGGAGGGGCTGGGCTATGAACATCACTGTCACAACATACATTTGATGAGCATCAGCTATTCGTCTTCATTGTGTTGTATGTAGTAGAGTTTGGCTTGGAGGCAGAAGGCTGGATAAGGTGATCTCTGGTTGGCTGCCTGCCCTAAGATTCCATAACTCCTTCTTATGTAAGCCACAAGAGAAGCTGATGTCTCAAGCTGCCACTCACTAGGGAAACTGATCTTCCCTGAAGGAGCCCCTCCCTAATTCTCACCTGGCAGTCTAAGCCCCAGGTGGCCAATTTATTGGTCCTCATGGGGCTGGGCTGCTCCAGCTGGACCCAGGAGCTCAGCTATGCAAATACCAATTATGAGTTTGTATTTGTGTTGACCACACCTTTTGCTTTCAAACCTCCAATGCCCACCAGAAGGAATCTATCTGGGGAATTTGGACAATAGTGGTTTTTTTTTTCTTTTTTTTGGCTTGTTGTTTATTTGGTTTTTGCTCATGATGAATTTTATATCTCATAGACATGAACCTGTGATTTTTAAAAATATACCTAGCTTTGTTACAGTGATTTTTCTTAAAAAAAAAAAAGCACTTTGCCTTTATTTGTCACCTAGCCAACTTTACTTCAATCACTTGCTCCTCCTAAAATAAGCTGTGGACCTTCCTGCCTCTGTGTCCTTGACATGCCCTTTCTCTGCTGTTGATTCATCTCCAATGTCCAGTTCAAATACTGCCTTCTCTGAGAAACCCTCACCATCTGGTTCAGAGTAAATGATTCTGAGCTCCCAAGGCCCACTGAAGAAATCCTTCCACCTCCTGTGGACCCCAAGGATCCTCTGAAGGAAACACTTTCCCCTTCAAGATGTGTGGGGAGGCAGGGATTGGGCTTCAAACCCACTGTAAGGACAAGACTGAGGGATGAGTTGTGTGCCTGTCATACCAGCCCTGGGTGGTCACCCTCTGCTCATCAGGTTGTCACGTCCTGGGAAATCTCTTTGCATTGATCAACGGTGTCTGTTTTTGCTCTATAGCTGGATAGAAAGGGTTAAGCAGTTAGGCAATTCCCCTGTGGCTTGGTAATTTCTGGAGAATCCTGGCACAAGTAATTTGCATAAGGAAGACTTATCTCCTGGACGATGCACTGCCCTGCAATCCCAATGCAAACGAACTGCAGCTGTATTAACCTCCGAGGCTTGGGGGACTGATTGGACCGTCCCTGGGAGCCCTTGCAGATCACCCTTCCCCATCCGGCCCCAGGGACAGCAAAGTAGAGACAGAACTTCCTTTGTCTGGGGTTGGAGTTATGCTGAAGGTGATTCTCGCCTCATTTCATCGCATCAGCAATAGGGCTCAGGAGACTGCCGGAGAGCTTCGCCTATGAGGCTATACGGACCTGGTTTCAAATCCTGGTAGTCATGTGACCAAGGGCAAGTTGCTTGGTAACCCTCTGCCCTTGTTTCTCCATCTATAAAATGGGTCCTCAAAGGATTGCCATGAGGATTAGATGAGATAATATAATATATGCAAAGTACTTAGCCTAGGGCCTGATGACTTGAGTGATTTGTGTCTGTGATGACGATAAGGAAGAAAACCTGCTCTCAGAGATTCCTCTCTGAAACCTGTGATATCTGACATTCTCCCCTGAATAGAAGACCATCGGCAGCGTTCTAAAGACATGTGGCCCCCTCTCACTGAACTCTGCAGCTCCATCGGGGGGTGACCAGGGGTCCCTCCTGCATGGGGACCCCCCCATCCATTCAGATGATCTGCTGCCTATTGAGGGATGAAAGGGAGAAAGGGATGATACTGAATCAGATATCTCACGAGAAGAGTCTTAGGACACTGTGCAAACAGAAAACTCAGTGCTGTGCCTTCCGCTCTGATCAGATTCACTTCTCTACCAGCACGAGCAGAAACTCCTGGATCACACCTGCCATCAGGGCCCCGGCCCCAAGGAGTTACAAGAGCCTAAGCTCTCCGCCCTTATGAATATCTACCCCTCTGTAGGATCCCTGCCATCAGAAGCCCTCCTGGTTAGGAAGACTCTGCCGGCCTCTGTGAACAAGGAGACCTAGCACGTGGGCTCACCTCTCCTCATCTCCAAGGAGATTATCGTTTTCTATTCTTGCCCCATTAATGGGGGTAAGGGGGTAGGACAGGAGTCTTCAGCAGGGACCTGGGAAGACTCAGTGAAGAGGCTGGGGTCCTGGTTGGTCCAGAAGAGTCTGAAGGGCCTGGTGGGACCAGGAGAACTAGGCACCCTGGGACTGAAGATCACCTTTGCCCCTTCAAAACTTCAATCTGGGCTGGTCTTTTCTTTAGGTCTGGGACTCTTGGATGCCCTCGGACCAGCAGACCCTGCTGACCCTGGGTTGGAGGGCCTGGATTTGGTTCCCAGCCTCAGGCAGGGCTCAGGTTGCCACTCTTCACCCCTCCCCATCCCCGGTGCCCACACCCGCAGGGTATCGTGGCGGTAGAAGTTAATGAGTGATTTATTAAGTCCCACAGGTGATATTCCTGCTATTCGGGCCCCCAAACCCAGAGGGCTGAAGCAGACTTTCATTCTAGGATTTAACAATCCGGAAAACTTGTTTTGCCGAGGAGTGTGGATTCGGATTCTGTGTATCGTGGAGCAGTTTCTTTGCCGAGATGGCTCAGGAAAGACTAGGGCACTTGGTGTGGGAGGCAAATTCCACCCTGCGCGCTCCTCGGGGACCGTGTTTCCACCGAATCAAGATAAAGCAGGTAGAACTATTGTCAATATTTAATCGGATACAAGGATTTGGCTCTGTAAAGGTAACACTCAGGACTTGTGTTTGCAGACGCTGTCCAAGCGCCAAGAAAGTATTAGTCCCTCCCATGTTTTAAGGGCAAGATAACAGAATTTCTCCCAAAGTATGTCACAGGAATTCACATGAATAACTGAGCTGCATAGCAACCCCAGACCCCTACCTTTTCAAAGCCACGCTGCGGTTCTGTGCTGGGTTGGGCTGGGAGGGACAGAGCCTTGTCTTCCTAAGTGGACCTTCCCAGGCCCCCTTATTGCCCCGACCTGCTCTGTTCACCTTCTCTGCTCAGATAGCGCTGAGAGCGGTCAACCGCGTGGTGGCCTCACAGGAAGGAAGAAATGCTCTCTTTAAGTTCTTATATCTGACCTTTCTCTTTCCAAATGACTTACTCTAGGGATTTGGTCTCCTTGGTGGCGAGCTGCTGTCCTCAGAGCGAACGGGCTCCGCCAAGTCGGGGTTAGGACCATAGATGCTCTGAGGCCGAGTCCTGGGTCCCGGCCCTGCTTCCATAAACATCCTTTGATCTCAACAGACAAATGCTTCCACCCATGTTCTCCACCCAACTCTCCTCTTGGATGTCACTTGCCCTCCCATTTCTTCTCCCTTGGGGTGCGTGTACCTGCATGTGCCTGTGTGCGGGGTGGAGGAGGGGCATGAGCTCTTGCTGTTTCCCTGATAGAAATCCTGGAGTTGTGATGAGGTATTGTTACTTCCCAGCAGATCTCTGCCAGCTTGAAGGCATAAATCAGAGCTCCTCCAGATGTTTAGGAGAGATAAAAGTTGCCTACAATGATTGATCACTATGTACGCACAGGGTTAAGAGCTTTATCCATTACCTCATTTAATCCTTCACTACACCTTCTGAGCTAAGTGTGATTATCAACTTCATTTTATAGCTGAGGCTAAAGAGACATAGAAAGGTTAAGTAACTTATTTAAGATCACAGAGCTACTGAGTGGTCAAGTCAGGGTAGAAGCCCAGATCTGTGAGTCTACACTGCGTCCTTTACCACCACATGCTATCATTTTTCTAATGTAAGTAATTAAAACAACTTTATATTAAATTTACTATAATTGCACAAGTAACACATGAATACATTATTCTTGTGAAAACTTAAAACTGCTCAGATAGAGCTGGAATCCTCTTTGATCAAATCCTCTATTCTTTGTTACTTTCCTTCACTTGGTGGGTAGTTATTCTCAGTTTGGCTAATATAATTTCAGACCTTTTCCTATATATTTACATACATCTAAATATATGCATAGAAAACATCAGCATCACTAGCTGTGCGTAAATACGTGGAATCATGCTTATAAGCACCATTCTGAAGCTGCTTTCCTTTCACAATAGGTCTTGATTCTCTTTCCATGTAAGCATAGCAGATTCGTTCATTCCTATCACTGCCTAAAGTTTCATGTTATGTGTATATACCATAGTTTTCTGTTTTGTTGGTCGTTCGGCAATTGGTGAACATTTGAATTGTTATCCACTTTCCATTATCACAATATTTCAACCAAGATCCTTGAACATAGCTACTTGTACACTTTTGTAAGTATTTTTCTAGGACAGAGGAAGTGGAGTTGGTGTGTGATAGAGTATGCAAATTTTAAATTTTAATAGATACCAGCAAATGATCCTCCAAAGTGGCTGCACCAGTAAATAACTTTAACAATTGTTACACACATGTTGGGGGAAAAGTACTGTCTCTCCAGTGAGGACGGCACGAAAGAAAATGGGCTCAAACGGCCATAGGACACACACAGGCAACAGGCAGCAAGTGACTGAGCTGTGGCTTCACAGCCTTCTAGTTGGGCAGCTGACAACCTCTCTGAATCTCAGTGTTCACATCTGCAAAATGGAGACAACAATCTCACTAACTCAGGGGGCTGTTGTGAGGATTAATTGAGATGATACATGAAAAACTCTTAGTATATAAAGCCCTGATGACGGTTATCATTAGCTCTAGGGGAGGTTCGGGGCTGTCTTTCCTGGGAAATCTTTAAGGACAGCAAACCCACATCTGGGCTGGACCCAGGTGCTGTCCCCTGGAGGCAGAAAGTTGGATGACAGGGCATTGATGCTCAGCCAATTTAAAAGCAGAGCTATAAGCCACTAGCCATGACCTTGAGCTTGACAGACCAGCCTAGGAGTGGTAGAAGACCATACAGCATGGACATTCACTGCCATTTTATGAAAATTACAAGGTCATAAGAAATGCTCTTGATGTTTTTGCCCTTGAAATATCTTGACTTTTTACCCCCAACTTCTTTAACATTCTGTGTGGCAAATATTCAGGATTTCAGGCCATCAAGGCAATGCTAGAGTAGTAATGCTTTATTTGGTGGGTTTTATTTTCCTACCAGCATGGCATAGTCATCTTGGCTCTGACCTTCACTTGGTATGAATAGCCCTGAGAAAAATGTGGAACCGCTTTAGGTCTCAAATCCTTTGTAAAAATTGGATGATAATAATATCTATAAGTAAAGCTAATGTTTATGGAACACTTAAAATGTACCAGACATTGTGCTAACTAATCACTTTACATGTAGTGTTAGGTTATTACCTAATTTAATGCTCACAATAAGTAGAAGTGGGTGGTGGTCCAGGAGGCAAATCTGGGTTTAAACCCACTAGCAATAACTGACTCCAAGTGCCAGGCTGGGCCCAGCTCTCCTGGGGAGTGGTCTTCTCTTGGGCCTGGTAGATGAGACCAGTACTGGCAATTCTTGGCTTGAGAGGCAGCAAAGAGGGTCATGTGTTCCCGACCTGCTTCTCGGAAGCCTTCATGGTGATCTGATACTTGCATGGCAGATTGGGACTGAAACCAGAGCTCTTGAACCATCTTGAGCTTCTTAAACCGCCGTCTCCCTTCTCCATCCTTCCCTATGCCCAACTCTGTGTGCCAAAGGAAGGGTGCCAAAACTCAGTCCCTTTTTCTCCAGCTTCTAAACTGCTGAAACCCAAGGGGGAAATTCTACAGGGGGAGCAGCACCTTAGCATCTTGGCACCTTGGAACTCATCAGAGCTGATTTCCTGTCAGATAGGAATGCTGAGAACAGGGCAGTAAGAGAATGGGACACCACAGAGGTAAGATTTGGTGGTGGAGAAGTTTGGAGACTTGCCCTGGGAGGACAGGCCTAAGCATGGAGCAAAAGAAAGAAACACAGACAGAGAAGGAAGGGGCTTCTGAAGAAAATCTATATGCTTGTGACCATCCCCGTCTTGGTGACTCAGTTGTCTCCCCATCAACCCCGGGACCGTGAACACGCTTCTCGGGATGTGACAACAGTCATACTGTCCTCACTGGGCAGCCTGGGAGCTCAGATGGGAGCTCTGCCTTCTCAAGTGCCTCTTGGAAACTCCTGTTCCCTGAGCAGGTAGGACATGGGGGAAGACAGTCATAGGAACATGGGTCTGTCTGGGCATCAGAAGCTCTTTGTCTGTATGAAACTGGACATCCCAGGGCCTTTCGACGGTCATGCCTAGAAGCACCTGGCTCATCACCATCTTTAAAGGAAACCTGTTTCTTGTGTGGTTGTGCCTGGGCCTGAGCTGCCCCCCTCCAAATTCAACAGGGACAGTGTTCTGGCCCAGGGTGTGGCTGACCGAGAACAGGATTGGGGGTCTTAAGACCGGGGTTAAGTAGTTGGGTGACCCAGGGCAGGTGTCTTTGGCACCGAGCTTCAGTTTTCTTCTCAGCGGAGTGTGGGGCTGGCCGGCTCTGAGTGGGGAAACGGTCACCCCACAGCACGCAGGATTGAAGGCAGCTGAGCGTTTAAGCAAAGGAGGCTAGTCTCTTCCTTGGTGAAACTGACAAATACCAGCTCCACACGGAACCGACTTCTTCAGAGGTCCTAAAGCAAAGCTAATGAGTCTGAGGGTCTCACACAGTGTGGGGAGCTTCTGAGCTTCCAGATCTCTGTTTTGCCAGGGGCACTCACTGTTCCTAGGGTGACCAACTGTCCCAGTTTTCCCAGGACTAAGGGAGTCCCCAGAAAAGTGTGGGGGATGTTGAGTGGTAAAACTGAGAAATTTGAGGCAAACTGGTCAAATTGGTCACCCTAACTCTTCCCCGAGCTCTCTTCCTGGAGGCCTAGGGCAAGGCCCTTCTGCCTCTTGGTCTTGGGCTGAGTCCAAACCCAGATGCACTTGGCTCTGACCCACTGGAGTCTAACAATGGACCTGGGCTTCTTGCTTTTCTTGCCCATGGGCTTGATGTCTTTCTCTCCTCTGTGCCTTGTCAATCTCATCTCCCTCACCCACTTGAGTCAGACAGTCCTGGATTTCGACTCTTGGGGAAGTTATTTGACCAGGTGTTCTCATCCGTACTCCATAAAATGACACATATTGTGCTCTCATCAGGTGCCAGACAAAGTGCTAAGAACTTTCCATATCTTAACTCATTATTCCTCACAGCAATCTCATGAGCATTATTATTATCATCTGTATTATCAGGCATTATTATTATTATCTGTTTTAGTCAGAGTTCCCCAGAGAAACAGAATCAATAGGATGTGCATCCATCCATCTATCTATCCAGCTATCTATCTATCTATCTATCTATCATCTATCTATCTGGAGAGATTTGTTTTAAGGAATTAGCTCACATGATTAAGGAGGCTGGGAAATCCAAAATCTGTAGGGATGGGGAACAGCAGGCTGCAGACCAGGGAAGAACTGATGAGCGTGGAAAATGAGGCACAGAGAGGTAAAGTAACTTGCCCAAGGGCACATAGCAGCAAGAAGAGGAGCCAAAATTTGAAACCAGGCAATCTTTTTTTCAGAGCCTAAGCCCCTAATTACCATGGTAAACAGCCTTTGTAATATGGGGCTATTACTATACCTATTACCTTGCTGAGCTCTTGGGAGGGATAAAAAGAGATACGTTAATCATTAGAGAAATTCAAATCAAAACCACAATGAAGTATCACCTCACACCGGTCAGAATGGCCATCAATCATCAAAAAAATCTAGAAACAATAAATGCTGGCGAGGGTGTGGAGAAAAGGGAACCCTCCTGCACTGTTGGTGGGAATGTAAATTGATACAGCCACTATGGAGAACAGTATGGAGATTCCTTAAAAAACTAAAAATAAAACTACCATATGACCCAGCAACTCCTCTTCTGGGCGTATACCCTGAGAAAACCATAATTCAAAAAGACACATGCACCCCAATGTTCATTGCAGCACTATTTACAATAGCCAGGTCATGGAAGCAACCTAAATGCCCATCAACAGACGAATGGATAAAGAAGACGTGGCACATATGTACAATGGAATTACTCAACCATAAAAAGGAGTGAAATTGAGTTATTTGTAGTGAGGTGGATGGACCTAGAGTCTGTCATACAGAGTGAAGTAAGTCAGAAAGAGAAAAACAAATACCGTATGCTAACACATATATATGGAATCAAAAAAAAAAAAGGTTCTGATGAACCTAGGGGCAGGACAGGAATAAAGACGCAGATGTAGAGAATAGCCTTGAGCACACGGGGTGGGGGAAGGGTAACCTGGGATGAAGTGAGAGAGTAGCATTGACATATATACACTACCAAATGTAAAATAGATAGCTAGTGGGAAGCAGCTGCATTGCACGGGGAGATCAGCTCAGTGATTTGTGACCACCTAGAGGGGTGGGATAGGGAGGGTGGGAGGGAGGCGCAAGAGGGAGGGGATATGGGGATATATGTATACACATAGCTGATTCACTTTGTTGTACAGCGGAAACTAACACAACACTGTAAAACATTTATACTCCAATAAAGGTGTACAAAAAAAAAAAAGAGATACTTTATGTGCTTGGTGACTGGCAGTGAGGAGACACTCAATACTTGCTACTTCCCTTCTCCCAGATCTTTTCTGTTGTAAACAATGAGCCACGTGGCCACAGATAGTCTGCTTACTATTACTATTAGACTCAGATGGTTGGCACCCATGAGGAATGGATTTTTAGCCAGGAGCGCATGTGCCTTATGCACATTTATTATGTTGCATGGCTGGGGCAGTGGGGATGCTGGGCCAGTCACCTGCATTCCTCTGTGTGTCTCTAAGCCAGAGCAGGGCCAAGCCAGGAGCCTGGAGAGAGATAACAGGGTCTGGGGCAGGCCTGTAAAGCCCAGGGCCCTGCAGCCAGCAGGGAGAGAGGGGCCAGGTGGCCTCAGGGGCCTTTGTGAGCCTGCCCTTTGTCCCGGGCCATGGCCTTGGCATGTGCCCAGCCCCCCATCTCTGCTGCCAGATGCTAGGATGTGGAACCAGTCGGACGGTGATCCCTGAGGCCGCCTCACCTGACCCTCTGCCCCAGTTATCGGTCCATCTGACCTGAGACCCACCATGAAGCTATTGAACTGCTGGCTGTGGTATGTGCAGGTGACATTCACGCTCATGTCTGCAAGCTGCGGTGCAGGACCCTGTCAGCTTTCGAGGAGACGCCACCAAAGGCAAAGAGGTGAGCTCTGGCGCCAGCAGGCCTGGGCTCAAACCCTGACTCCATTTACTAACTTTGTGACACTGATCAAGTCAATTTACCTCTCTAAGCCTCGGTTGACCTCTGAGCTGGTTGGTTCAGCTACAGGGACTCACACATGTCAAAGGGCTTGGCCCAGAATAGGAGCTCCTTCCTCTTCTGTGCTTGGAATCACTCCTCATCTGCTTAAGGTGTTGATCCTGAGGCCACCTTCTCTGACCATCTGCTCTGTCTTCCTTGAGCCTGGAAGCATCAAGAAGGGCTCAAAGCATCTTTGACTAGCCGCATGCTTGGAGCCTAGGCTTACAGTAACTGACAAAGCCAGGCTGGGCTCCTGAGAGGGGGGCCAAACTTGGCTGAAACCCGGACGGTGGCAACAGTCTCGCTGCAGGGAAAGCACCCCAAACTGCTGGGGTGGATTCTTGTGCATTTCAGTTATATCTCCCGGGAACAAGTCCTGGCTGGTTTTGATTGATTTTTTTTTGGCTTTCAAGTTATAGCATATGAATTTCTAAATTTCAAAGCCCTCTAGCCAATATGCAAATGGCTTTAATTTGAGGTGTGACAGGTGGAATTAACACTAGAAAGCCAGCACTTTTTTGGTTCCTGCCATAAAGCTGATCGCCGAAAAGCAAGATTATTCTTTCAATTTATAGAAACTGTTTGGGTCTCTTCCATCCCATGGTCCTTCTAGGCTGTGGTGTTGAAGAGGAAAACATTTAAGGAGAAAATCCTAAGAAGAAGGAATTTTTTCCCCGCTTTTGGATATGACACATCGCTTTCTGTATGGGTTTAGCAGGAGTGCGTTGGGGGCTGTGTTTGGATGACAGTTGGGTCAATCTTGGATCAGAGAGGACAGGACTTGTTTTGGTCCTCTTTTGTCAAGTTTTCCTTTTTCTTTAACTCCTCATGGACTTTTTTTTTGTGGGACGCTCTGGCCCTACAGAACAGTCCCTGACTAATTGGGATTAAGATAATGGTTAAAAGCATGAGCTTTAGAGACGGACAGATGTGGATTCAAGTCCTGACTTTTTCCACTTCCTGTCCTTGTGACTATGGGAACTTCAATAACCACCCTAAGACTTGAGCACCTGTAAAATGGAAATCAAAACAGCATCTGCTTCATTTTGCCAGGGTGAAATATGTCATTATGTCAATCACACAGTACAGCACATGATACTTGAAAACTCCCTCACAGAATGTTTCATTCTTTGTTTAATGTATTATGAACAAAGTAAGGAGATCCAACCCATTAGCAGCTGATGGGTCATACTGTGGTTCGGGACCGTGCTGCGTGCTGCATGGGGAGACAAGAGAAAGATTAGCCTTGTTTCTTGGCTCTGAGGAGCTCCGGGAGAGACAGGACTCACACATCAATAGAAAATGATGAGCCAATGAACAGCCAAGCCAGTGTCTAATAAAATGCTAAGTTGAACGAGACCGGTGATAAGAGCGATTGAGATTCAGGGAGGCGGGATGCAGTGAGAAGTGAGGAGGTGCCCAGCATTTACTGAGTACCTACTATGTGCTGGCTTCACAGGACTGGACCCTCAGTCCTTACCGTAGCCCCGGGAGGGGGACATTTTCACACGTGTTTTACTCACCAGAGGGCACTGAGGCTCAGACACATGAAATAACCTGCTCGAGGTCATCCAGGTAGAATTGGCTGGAGTTGGCATCGGAGTCTGGATGACAGAGGGTGGGTTTGAGCTGACCTGGAAAGAGGGGTGGGGTGTGGAGAAGCAGAGGTTGAAGGGGAGCTCTATTCCTTGGTTTGCTGCCTTTGGCCCTTGGAGCTGGGCCCTGCTTGGAAGACATTAGAAGTTCTGCCTGGGACCCACCGCTGGGCTTGCCACGCCTGACAGGCAGTGGGCATCAGTGCCAGCTGGTCCTGGCAGGTGGAGACCACATACAGCTCCTACCTTGCCACAGTCCAGCAGTGAAACCCAACCCGTGTCTTGGCTCCACAAGGTGCCAGGCATTTGCCTTCTTATCAGGCTGGGCACATTCCATGGCCAAGTGGCCACCTGGGTTGCCTGTCAGGGTAGATCCACTTTGGGCTGTGTGTGCATTTGCATTGCTGCCTGTCCTGCGACTTTTGCATTTTTGAGAGTCTGGCCTGGCGATGCGGGGGGCGGGTGCCGGGGTCCGCTGCCTTGGCGGCTGCCCTTTGTGGCAATGAGACATACTGCATCCTGGGAGAAGCGTGGTTCCGGTGTAAGAGGACCTGGCTTTGAATCCTGCCCTCCTTTCTTGGTTGTATGATCTGGGGCAGGTCACCTAACCTCTCTAGGCCTCAGCTTCCTTTACCCAAAATGGAAATGGTAAAAAATACCTACGCTCAGTTTCAGCTTGAATATCACATATTATAAAGACCCTGACCTACCTTGCTAGGTGCTCCATAAAGTTAATAATCATTATTTGTAATGGTAATCACTGCTTCTGGAATATTGAGAGTTCTAAGCTCCAAAATCGCGCTCAGAAGGGAGTGTGCGGGGATGAACACAAGGGTGTGGTGTGAGGCTGCCAGAGTATCTCGCTTGTGCAGACTCGAGGGAGTCCCAGCTTCCGGTCCTCAACTGTGTGAGGGAATTTGAGCTTGCAGAAATCCTGTGCTTCACCAGATTGCTCAGAAAGGCTGTGTGACTGTGATAAAACTTTGCCCCTACAAAGTCTCTGTTGGGCTGGAACTGGGTTTGAGGAGAGTTTAGCTCAAATGCATCACCCAGTAGGGAGCTATAGTGAACATAACGTGCAAATGCATGTATACGTTTCTCGTCCTTCATATCCGGGGCTCAGTGGAGAAAGAACACAGTATGTGTCAGATGCACCTGGGTTTAAACTGCAGCTTGGGTTTAAACTTCAGGTGATCCGGGGCAAGTTCTTCCACTTCTCTCAGCGCCCTCTCATGTCAGGAGGGCTGCATTCCTCTACACTTTCTTTCACTTGGCATTTACAAGAGCCTGTGAGGTTGGCGTGATGATGATTATTATTGAGCAAACAAGCTCGGATCACTTAAGTGACTTGCCTGAGGTCACTTGTGTAAGAAACCCAGAGTGAGAACAAGATGTCACACCAGGCTTGAGCCTCATGTGTTGAAAAATTCATCTAGATTCCCCTGGACCCTCTCGAAAAAGTTCTAGGCCAGTGGTCCAGTTTGAGACCTTGAGTTCTTCCTTTGGCTTCTTAATCACTGTGCTTTTCCAAACAAAATTCCTATCCTCTGGTGATACCGACTGCATGTTTGCATAGTGTATCTCTGAGAACAATCTCAGGCCCCAAATCTGCCATTTTATGAGAAGTTGGCTAATTATATGAGGCACCATCGGTCTGCGACATGGAGAAGATAGGGTAGATTGACTGTTTCAGGGGATTGTAAAAATTCTCTGGATGGCTGTTGCTAAAAAAGCTCTAAAATGGACAACAAGGTGGTTCTGCAAAGACATTTTTGGGGAGGGGAGGTCTGGCTTTATGGAGAGTCACTAAAGAATAGTACAGATTGGCCTGGGGTTTTGATTTTGATCAATTCAGTCTGAAATCAACTTTATTCTCAAAAACCTGGTCGTCCAGCCTACAGCTCTGAAGTCTCTGTCAGGTGAACACAATGCAGAGTTGGTGAGAGGGTGAAGGTAGTTCTGGTAAATTCGGGGTTCTTTTCTGAGTTTCAAAAAGTAGAATGACCCCTTAGAGGAGGCAGACCCGTGGATCAAACAAAAATTTTATTTTCCTCCAGCAAACGAACAATTCACAGTGGCTGGAGGAGAAGCTGTGGCTTTTGTGGATGCAACCTTAGCACTGTTTTCTCCACAAGAGCATGTGGCAGCCGAGCGGCGAGCAGGGAGGAAGAGGAGGCGAATGATGGATGGCACTCGGCCAGGAGGAGCAGATTTCTGCAAATCAGGCTGCGGGTGATTCTGAGACCTCTGCTTGATCTTAACTTGCCCAGCTCCCAGCTTGGAGAGTGAGAGACAATCCCCACTCCACATGGGGAGCTGAGGTTCGAAAAAGAGGCAGCTAATGGTTGCATGAGTCAGGCCGAGAGCTGGAGAAGCAGTGGTGTTTTTTCTTTTTAACATCTTTGTTGGAGTATAATTGCTTTACAATGGTGTGTTAGTTTCTGCCTTATAACAAAGTGAATCAGCTATATGTATACATATATCCCCATATCTCCTCCCTCTTGCGTCTCCCTCCCACCCTCCCTATCTCACCCCTCTAGGTGGTCACAAATCACTGAGATGATCTCCCTGTGCTATGCGGCTGCTTCCCACTCACTAGCTATCTATTTTACATTTGGTGGTGTATATATAAGACGCAGTGGTTTGATTGGCAGGTTTGGAGACTGGGGCTCAGGAGCTGGCTGACTCCTTAGCTTCAGCCCTCCAGCCTCTAGGTGAGTGTAATTCCCTGTCCTCCCCACCCGCTACTTCATAGGCTGTAAGTGAAGGGAATAGAGGACCAAGAGGATGCCTCAAAGTCTTCCTTGAAGCCAAGGTAACCCAGTTCTGCCCTTCCCAGTACCACAAGCTGGTGAACCCATCAGTCTCTCTTTGAGTGTCTACCTCTTCTTCCTGGCTTATGCGGTGGGTCATTCCCTTTTCTGGGAGGAGTCAGGAGGCATCCCACAGTGGATGTGCTAGCGCCCTCATGCTTGTTCTCTTTCCTCTTAATCAGCACTTGAGACATGCTAGGAATAGAGTCCTTGCTTTCTCCTCCTCTCCCTCTCCTCCCCTCACTCTCACTCTCTTGCTCTCTCCCTTCTTCTTTTAAACTTTTCTGTTCCTCTTCTTCTTGTCTCTCTTTCCCCAGCCTTTCCCCTTCCTTGTTTGGATGCGTTGATTTGATCCCTACACCTGACAATCTTGCCTCCTTAACAGAAGCGTGGGCTCCCTGAGGCCAGGGACCACGGCCTGAACTTGCACCCCGATCTGGCATATGCAAGGACTGTCTCGAAACATTTGTCAGTGTGGTTCTCAGTGAGGCTGTGTCCTTCCTGGCCTGTGACTCCACTGCAGAGACCAAGGCAGGAGTGCCGCCTTCCCTCCCCAGGCCCTCCTGGGCTACTTTCCTGGGCTGTGGCTCTGTTGGGGCAGATTTAGTAGCTGATGGTGGCTTGTCTCTGCCCTGGATGGCGTGTCCTGTCCTCAGCCCAGGGTCAGTCCTCAGCTGCTTGTCTCCACTGCACAGACTCTTTTTTAGCAGCAGAAAAGGTCTTGGACAGCAACTAGGAGAGTCTAAAGTTCCCTGTTCTCTGCATTTCTTTATTCCTCTGCCGGCAACAAGAAGCCTTAGTGGCTGGAAAAACCAAAAAATATCTGAGCTGTAAGTGTCTGACCCAATCTGTCTGAAAAAATAACACAAAATAAAAAAATAAATTTGTTCAACTCTACTTGTAAGATATTACTGCAGACAAGCATATATCATTATCCAACTTCAAGGGTGAAATCTTGGCTTTTCATGGCTAGAGACTGACCAAAATGCAGAGATGCATGAGAGTTGGGGTCAGGAAGTCTCCGCGGAAGGTTTAATTGAAACCTTAAGGTAAATAGCTAATTTCAGGCACCCGGTTAGCTGCTTCATGTACATTCTCACTGAGTCTGCAAACAATCCTAGGAGGCAAGCAAGTGTTATTTTTATGCCTATTTTACACACGAAAAAACTGAAGCTTAGGAAAGGCTAAGTAGTTTAGACAACCTTATGTGCCTAAAGATTCAAACCTGGGGTGACTCTGGTTGGTGCTTATGTTCTTAGCTCCTATATTGTACTACCTCCAAAAGGAAGTATAGTGTCAAGTTTGGAAAGCCTTCAGGTCCTGAAGTGAGGATATCCAATCGATAATGAGCTCTCAGATTAAGTCATCACAAGAGGATTATGATGCCTGCCTCTGTTTTATATGTTTGGGTCCATTAGACTAGCCCTAAAATGTATACTCTTTACTTCTGGACACCATTACTACAATTTGTGTAGCTGCCACCAAGTGAATAAGCATCTTGGTCCCTTGCTACTCAGAATGTGGCTGAGCAAGGCACTGAAGATACCTAGATGAGTTTATTAACTCCATAAACACATAGGTTCCGTCCCAGCCGACCAGCAGTGTCAGCCTCAGCTGGGAGCCTGCTAGAAATGCAGGATCTCAGACCCACCCGACCTGCCCAAGCTCAGTCTCCACTCTAACGAGAGCCCCCAGTGACCCATGTGCACATGAAGTGAGTTGGGCTCACAGCCTTGACCTATGGCTACGTTACCTAAGCAGTTGGATTTTTCTCAAGAGTAGAAGACAGAGCTAATTGATTCATAATTCAACCCACCCATTTTTCTAAAGGAACACAACTTTTTATTATTTAAAAAATATTTAACCAATCATGATGTAACTGATAACCATGACTAGCTCATAAGAACTAACCATTTAGAGAGACAGAAACTCCACCCCAGGTAGAAGGACATGCTCTCACTCCCTCTTGCGAGAACACCAGAATCACAACTAGTTGCTGGACAATCATCGACAGGAGGACACTGGACTCACCAAAAAAGATACCCCACATCCAAAGACAAAGGAGAAGCCACAATGAGATGGTAGGAGGGGCGCAATCAGAGTAAAATCAAATCCCATAACTGGTGGGTGGGTGACTCACAGACTGGCGAACACTTATGCCACAGAAGTCCACCCACTGGAGTGAAGGTTCTGAGCCCCACGTCAGGCTTCCCAACCTGGGGGTCCGGCAACGAGAGGAGGAATTCATAGAGAATCAGACTTTGAAGCCTAGTGGGAATTGATTGCAGGACTTTGACAGGACTGGGGGAAACAGAGACCCCACTCTTGGAGGGTGCACACAAAATAGTGTGTGCATCGGGACCCAGCGGAAGGAGCAGTGACCCCACTGGAGACTGAACCAGACCTACGTGCTAGTGTTGGAAGGTCTCCTGCAGAGGTGGGGGGTGGCTCTGTTTCACCGTGGGGACAAGGACACTGGCAGCAGAAGTTCTGGGAAGTACTCCTTGGCGTGAGCCCTCCCAGAGTCTGTCATTAGCCCCACCAAAGAGCCCAGGTAGGCTCCAGTGTTGGGTTGCCTCAGGCAAAACAACCAACAGGGAGGGAACACAGCCCCACGAATCAACAGTCAAATGGATTAAAGTTTTACTGAGCTCTGACCGCCACAGCAACAGTCAGCTCTACCCACCACCAGAGCCTCCCATCAAGCCTCTTAGATAGCCTCAACCACCAGAGGGCAGACAGCAGAAGCAAGAAAAACTGCAATCCTGCAGCCCGTGGAACAAAAAGCACATTCACAGAAAGAGAGACAAGATGAAAAGGCAGAGGGCTATATACCAGATGAAGGAACAAGAAAAAACCCCAGAAAAACAACTAAATGAAGTGAAGATAGGCAACCTTCCAGAAAAAGAATTCAGAATAATGATAGTGAAGATGATCCAGGACCTCGGAATAAGAATGGAGGCAAAGATTGAGAAGATGCAAGAAATTAACAAAGATCTAGAAGAATTAAAGAACAAACAAACAGAGATGACCAATACAATAACTGAAATGAAAACTACGCTAGAAGGAATCAATAGCAGAATAACTGAGACAGAAGAACGGATAAGTGACCTGGAAGACAGAATGCTGGAATTCACTGCTGCAGAACAGACTAAAGAAAAAAGAATGAAAAGAAATGAAGACAGCCTAAGAGACCTCTGGGACAATATTAAACGCAACAACATTCACATTATAGGGGTCCCAGAAGGAGAAGAGAGAGAGAAAGTACCAGAGGAAATATTTGAAGAGATTATAGTCGAAAACTTCCCTAACATGGGAAAGGAAATAGCCACACAAGTCCAGGAAGCACAGAGAGTCCCATACAGAATAAACCCAAGGAGAAATATGCTGAGACACAAAGTAATCAAATTGGCAAAAATTAAAGACAAAGAAAAATTATTGAAAGTAGCAAGGGAAAAACGACAAATAACATACAAGGGAACTCCTATAAGGTTAACAGCTGATTTCTCAGCAGAAACTCTACAAACCAGAAGGGAGTGGCATGATATACTTAAAGTGATGAAAGGGAAGAACCTACAACTAAGATTACTCTACCCGGCAAGGATCTCATTTAGATTTGATGGAGAAATCAAAAGCTTTACAGACAAGCAAAAGCTAAGAGAATTCAGCACCATCAAACCAGCTCTACAACAAATGCTAAAGGAACTTCTCTAAGTGGGAAACACAGAGAAGAAAAGGACCTACAAAAACAAACCCAAAATAATTAAGAAAATGGTCATAGGAGCATACATATCGATAATTACCTTAAACGTGAATGGATTAAATGCTCCAACCAAAAGACACAGGCTTGCTGAATGGGTACAAAAACAAGACCCATATATATGCTGTCTACAAGAGACCCACTTTAGACCTAGGGACACATACAGACTGAAAGTGAGAGGATGGAAAAAGATATTCCATGCAAATGGAAATCAAAAGAAAGCTGGAGTAGCTATACTCATATCAGATAAAATAGACTTTAAAATAAAGAATGTTACAAGAGACAAGGAAGGACACTACATAACGATCAAGGGATCAATCCAAGAAGAAGATACAACAATTAAAAATATATATGCACCCAACATAGGAGCACCTCAATACATAAGGCAACTGCTAACAGCTATAAAAGAGGAAATTGACAGTAACACAATAATAGTGGGGGACTTTAACACCTCACTTACACCAATGGACAGATCATCCAAAATGAAAATAAATAAGGAAACAGAAGCTTTAAGTGACACAATAGACCAGATAGATTTAATTGATATTTATAGGACATTCCATCCAAAACCAGCAGATTACACTTTCTTCTCAAGTGTGCACGGAACATTCTCCAGGATAGATCACATCCTGGGTCACAAATCAAGCCTCAGTAAATTTAAGAAAATTGAGATCATATCAAGCATCTTTTCTGACCACAATGCTATGAGATTAGAAATGAATTACAGGGAAAAAAACGTAAAAAACACAAACACATGGAGGCTAAACAACACCTTACTAAATAACCAAGAGATCACTGAAGAAATCAAAGAGGAAATCAAAAAATACCTAGAGACAAATGACAATGAAAACACGACGACCCAAAACCTATGGGATGCAGCAAAAGCAGTTCTAAGAGAGAAGTTTATAGCTATACAAGCCTACCTAAAGAAACAAGAAAAATCTCAAGTAAACAGTCTAACCTTACACCTAAAGAAACTAGTGAAAGAAGAACAAACAAAACCCAAAGTTAGCAGAAGGAAAGAAATCATAAAGATCAGAGCAGAAATAAATGAAACAGAAACAAAGAAAACAATAACAAAGATCAATAAAACTAAAAGCTGGTTCTTTGAGAAGATAAACAAAATTGATAAGCCATTAGCCAGACTCATCAAGGAAAAGAGGGAGAGGACTCAAGTCAATAAAATCAGAAATGAAAAAGAAGTTACAACAGACACCACAGAAATACAAAGCATCCTAAGAGACTACTATAAGCAACTCTATGCCAATAAAATGGACAACCTGGAAGAAATGGACAAATTCTTAGAAAGGTATAACCTTCCAAGACTGAACCAGGAAGAAACAGAAAATATGAACAGACCAATCACAAGTAATGAAATTGAAACTGTGATTAAAAATCTTCCAACAAACAAAAGTCTAGGACCAGATGGCTTCACAGGTTAATTCTATCAAACATTTAGAGAAGAGCTAACACCCATCCTTCTCAAATTCTTCCAAAAAATTGCAGAGGAAGGAACACTCCCAAACTCATTCTATGAGGCCACCATCACCCTGATACCAAAACCAGACAAAGACACTACAAAAAAAGAAAATTACAGACCAATATCACTGATGAATATAGATGCAAAAATCCTCAACAAAATACTAGCAAACAGAATCCAACAACACATTAAAAGGATCATACACCACGATCAAGTGGGATTTATCCCAGGGATGCAAGGATTCTTCAATATACGCAAATCAATCAATGTGATACACCATATTAACAAATTGAAGAATAAAAACCATATGATCATCTCAATAGATGCAGAAAAAGCTTTTGACAAAATTCAACACCCATTTATGATAAAAAAATCTCCAGAAAGTGAGCATAGAGGGAACCTACCTCAACATAATAAAGGCCATCTATGACAAACCCACAGCAAACATCATTCTCAATGGTGAAAAACTGAAAGCATTTCCTCTAAGATCAGGAACGAGACAAGGATGTCCACTCTCACCACTATTATTCAACATAGTTTTGGAAGTCCTAGCCACGGCAATCAGAGAAGAAAAAGAAATAAAAGGAATACAAATTGGAAAAGAAGAAGTAAAACTGTCACTGTTTGCAGATGACATGATACTATACATAGAGAATCCTAAAAATGCCACCAGAAAACTACTAGAGCTAATCAATGAATTTGGTAAAGTTGCAGGATACAAAATTAATGCACAGAAATCTCTTGCATTCCTATACACTAATGATGAAAAATCTGAAAGAGAAATTAAGGAAACACTCCCATTTACCATTGCAACAAAAGGAATAAAATACCTAGGAATAAACCTACCTAGGGAGACAAAAGACCTGTATGCAGAAAACTATAAGACACTGATGAAAGAAATTAAAGATGATACCAACAGATGGAGAGATATACCATGTTCTTGGATTGGAAGAATCAATATTGTGAAAATGACTATACTTCCCAAAGCAATCTACAGATTCAATGTAATCCCTATCGAATTACCAATGGCATTTTTTATGGAACTAGAACAAATCATCTTAAAATTTGTATGGAGACACAAAAGACCCCGAATAGCCAAAGCGGTCTTGAGGGAAAAAAACGGAGCTGGAGGAATCAGACTCCCTGACTTCAGACTATACTACGAAGCTACAGTAATCAAGACAATATGGTACTGGCACAAAAACAGAAACATAGATCAATGGAACAAGATAGAAAGCCCAGAGATAAACCCACACACCTATGGTCAACTAATCTATGACAAAGGAGGCAAAGATATACAATGGAGAAAAGACAGTCTCTTCAATAAGTGGTGCTGAGAAAACCAGACAGCTACATGTAAAAGAATGAAATGAGAATACTCCCTAACACCATACACAAAAATAAACTCAAAATGGATTTGAGACCTAAATGTAAGACCGGACACTATAAAACTCTTAGAGGAAAACATAGGAAGAACACTCTTTGATATAAATCACAGCAAGATCTTTTTTGATCCACCTCCTAGAGTAATGGAAATAAAAACAAAAATAAACAAATGGGACCTAATGAAACTTCAAAGCTTTTGCACAGCAAAGGAAACCATAAACAAGGCGAAGAGACAACCCTCAGAATGGGAGAAAATATTTGCAAACGAATTAACGGACAAAGGATTAATCTCCAAAATATATAAACAGCTCATGCAGCTCAATATTAAAGAAACAAACAACCCAATCCAAAAACGGGCAGAAGACCTAAACAGACATTTCACCAAAGAAGACATACAGATGGCCAAAAAGCACATGAAAAGCTGCTCAGCATCAGTAATTATTAGAGAAATGCAAATCAAAACTACAATGAGGTATCACCTCACACGGGTTAGAATGGGCATCATCAGAAAATCTACAAACAACAAATGCTGGAGAGGGTGTGGAGAAAAGGGAACCCTCTTGCACTGTGGGTGGGAATGTAAATTGATACAGCCACTATGGAGAACAATATGGAGGTTCCTTAAAAAACTAAAAATAGAATTACCATATGACCCAGCAATCCCACTACTGGGCATATACCCAGAGAAAACCATAATTCAAAAAGACACATGCACCCCAATGTTCAGTGCAGCACTATTTACAATAGCCAGGTCATGGAAGCAACCTAAATGCCCATCGACAGATGAATAGATAAAGAAGTTGTGGTACATATATACAATGGAATATTACTCAGCCATAAGAAGGAACGAAATTGAGTCATTTGTTGAGATGTGGATGGATCTAGAGACTGTCATACAGAGTGAAGTAAGTCAGAAAGAGAAGAACAAATATCATATATTAACGCATGTATGTGGAACCTAGAAAAATGGTACAGATGAACCGGGTTGCAGGGCAGAAGTTGAGACACAGATGTAGAGAACAAACGTATGGACACCAAGGGGGGAAAACTGCGTTGGGGTGGGGATGGTGGTGTGCTGAATTGGGCGATTGGGATTGACATGTATACAGTGATGTGTATAAAATTGATGACTGATTAATATATATAAAAAAAAAGAACTAACCATTTAAAAACATTTCTGTTAAACAGTGACGTTTACCTGAATCCAAATACCTGGGCACACCTCAAGTACTTCATTCACTGAACATCACCTGTTCTCATTCTAACACCTAGAAACTTTCAGAGTCACTACACAGGATGAGATCCTTGAAAATCACTCAATAAAAGCATTTAGCCACCTGTGTGCACTTATTAGAGAAAAGAACAAAGATAGCTACCACTTATTAAGTACTTGGGGTCAATACACGTTACTCATATTTCTATTATTTTTTTTGGTATGGTACTTCAATTTGCATCTCTTCTGATTTATTTTATAGAAGAGAATTTCATATAATATTGTGAGTTTTTGTCGACAGGGGCTATCTTAGTCACCTTTCCACCTGCAGAGTGCCTGGTGCAGTGTTTTATATAGGGTAGTTGCACAATAAATGTCTTTTGAATGTGGGACAGCCCAGAAACTCCAAGCTCTTCCAAAGGATGCTTCTTAAAGGAGCCTTTTGTTTTTTCTTTAGGACATTAAAAATAATAGTTCCATGGCATCATTTGAAACAGAGCTGTATTGGAAAAGTTTCTTTGCAGAGGCCATGATAATATCTGATCAAATTCTCTTAGTTCCTTTTCTGTTCTGTACCATGTTTTACCCCACAGCTTTCCAATTCAGCATTTTGTTGTTAGTCAAAGATGCCCTCATTCTGCTGATGGATAGTGCTGACTTGTCTATGGATGAAGAGTGGGTCAGTAGTGTGAACCTCAGGACAGTTCTGTTCTAGAAGCACCTAGGGCCTTTCCTAGGGAAAGGAGGTCATAGGCTATGGGATTAGACAGATTTAGGTTTGAATTATGCTCCTTTAACTTATTGGCTTGGCATTTGACTCAACCTTTCTGAATTTTAGTTTTCTCATCTATAAAATGGGATAACAATACCTACCTTATTGGCTGGTTTTGGGGAGCAAATGAGATAGTGGCAGGTAGGTGGCCTAGCAGAAACAAAGTAACTGGGGATCTCTACCTGCAGGGGTGATCAGCTGAAATCAGCAAAACCATGATTTTCTCCTAAAGTGCAGAGAGAGCAGAAAAACCAGATAGTTAGGGAAGTCTTTTCCAAAGGAAGGAATGTGACTCTTCTCAGACCCCTGTAACACTCATGATGCTCTCACAATCCCCATTCTCTCCAAGACATGATGACCTCTGTCTCGGTGTCTTAGAGAATTTGGAAAGGTCTTGGATGCTCTGGCCATGCAATGTGACCCAACTTCCTGAGCTCTTTTTTTTTTAATTGAAGTATAATTGACCTAGAACGCTGTTAGTCCCAGGTGCACAAATAGTGATTCTATGTTTCTATACATTACAAATGATCACCACAATAAGTCTAGTTACCATCTGTCATCATACAAAGTTATTACAACATTATTGACTATATTTCTCATGTTGTACATTGCATCCCCTTGACTGTATGAGCTCCTTTTGATCAATGCAAAAAAAAAAATAGTATTCCATAAGTTGTTTCCAGGACAAAACCAATTTTGAAGAGTTTTTCTGAATGAGTAGGTTTTATTCCATTGATTTGTGTGCTTTGGTCACTAAATTGTAGCCCAGAGAGGTTAAGGCTCTTGTCCAATATCACAGAGGAAATAAGTGGTAGAACCAGGAATCAAACCCAGGTCTGTCTGGCTCGGAAGATTGTTAAGTCTGGGCTGTATTGCTTTGTGCCTGGGGAGCTGGATTCCCACTCCCCTCGTCCTGCTGCAGGAAGGAGACAGACAGAAGCCAATGCTCCTTTCTTCCGTTGCAGGGGTGGGAAGGAACACGGAGGCTCAGGCTCCGCTTGGCTACCCAGATCAGGAGGCTCATTTCGTCCTCCCCAGGTGACCTCCTCCAGGTGATCAGCCAGGTCTGTAGGGGGTGGGGTGGGGGACTTCCTCCAGCCATTCCCACCGCAGGGAGAGGAAGCCTCAGGAAAGGGCAGCCAAGCCCATCGTAGCTTTGATCCTTCCTGCAAAACATTGGGAACACAGAGAAAACTTCAGCCTTTTCATTTTCTTATTCACAAAGCTCGGTGAGCGAGCGCTTAAAACTCTTGAAGAAGAACTTTAAAGAAGCCACAGGAAGACTGTCCTGCAGCCTGTCTACCTCTGCTTGCTGAGCCTGTGGCAGAGAACAAGCTGCTTGGACGAGCCTGGCCCCTCAGACCCAGCTCAAACTGGCTTCAGCTGGCGTGTGCCGAACAGGAGGGCGGAGAGCGTGGGACAGGCGCCCCAGGGTTCTCATCTGCCACACCCATCTCTGCAAGCCCTCAACCCACTGTGCTGCCCTGGGGCCAGACTCCAGTTAAAGTTTAGATGGATGTCCTGGCTGTGGTTTTCTGTCTCAGGTAAAGGGTGGCACGTAGAGAGATTTCCTCAGGCAGGGGAGGTGCTCAGGCTAGAGCCATCTCACCCGCACGGGGCCACCTTCCGTGCCCTCCCCCGGCTGAGCCGTGTTTGGTGGACAGAGCAGTTCCATCAAACTGTGGAACATCTCGGTGTAGCAGCAGGCTACTGCAGAAGGAGGAAACGTTCCTGTGGCTTCCTCAGGCCAAAATGCACATAAAATGGAACACAGAGCCCCAGAGAGAGTAGGTGATCGCCTCCACCACCTGGCTCAGTGACTCAGTGGAGATGGGAAGACGGGTCCCCAGAGAGAGCATGGCAGGAGGTCATCTGAACAAGGCCGACTATGTGTCCCAGCCACTGAAAGTCCCTTTGCAACATGAAGCAAGCAAAAGGAGCCACACAGAGAAAAGGTCGAAGGATATGAGAATGTCCACGTGATGCCAGGCCTGCGATCCCTCCAGGCCAGAGCTCTCTGATAGTAATAATCAAGGTGGGGGAGGTTTTCTGTTGGCCAGGGCCTATGGTTTTTATGAAACTTTAAAAAATGTCTTTCAATAACCTTATGAGGTTTGAAGGGCTACCAGAGGTTGGATTTTCTGTTTGTCCCTTAAGGGGACCTAAGCAATTAGGCACGTGTCCCTTCTACCTCTTGCTCCCCCTCTCCGTCAGCTCTTTCTCAGTAGCTCATTGTTGACCTGTAACAGCTTTATGTGCAGCAAAGAACTTCCCTCCCGAAAGACAGTCGTGTGCTCGGACAAGTCACCTTGCCGCTCTGGACTCAGTTTCCTCACTTGTGGAATGAGGGTTGGTTGGACAAAACCATTGGTTCTCAACCCTGACTCTGCATTAGGATCTTCTGGGGAAGTTCTTAAAACATACGAATGCTTATTTCATAGACACACACACACATCTGTGACACATAAATGCATGCATGTGAAAAGGGTGAAAACTGCATAAGATCTGTAGTCTAGTTAACAGCATTGTACCAATGTCACCTTCCTGATTTTGCTATTGTACTGTAGTTATTTAAGATGTCAGTCACCAGTGAGGGCAGCTCTGTGAAGGGTACATAGGACTTTAAGTTCTATTTTTGCAACTTCCTGTAATTTTAAAATACGGAGTTAAAAAAATCGTAATCCCCAAATTCTACCCCAGAGATTGTGATTCGTTAGTCTGGGGTTTGGGTGGAAATGTTGTTTTAAAACCTCCTTGGTGGTTGTAATTCGCAGCCAGGGTTGAGGACTCCTGAAGTAGATGGTGTCTGGGTCCCTTTCCAGCCCTGAAATATTATCAGCCAAATTAATCTCAACCCCTTCATGAAAATATTTAAATGTTCAAATTGTAGGGGTAATTTTTTAAAGTTTATTACCCACTGTGTAAAGGTGTTCTTTTATTTGTCCAAAAGTTCCCCCTTGTCTGTTAGCCTCTTTCATTTCCAAGCACTGTCATCCTCTAGCTGGATCTTGGAATTGCTGCTACTAATTGATGCCCTTTCCCTATGATGCCATTGCCACCACTCACTGGCTGCAGGTCATTTCTTTTTTTTTTTTTTTTAAAAACTTAGGGTTTATTTATTTATTTATTTATTATTTATGTCTGTGTTGGGTCTTCGTTTCTGTGCGAGGGCTTTCTCTAGTTGCGGCGAGCGGGGGCCACTCTTCATCGCGTTGCGCGGGCCTCTCACTATCGCAGCCTCTCTTGTTGCGGAGCACAGGCTCCAGACGCACAGGCTCAGTCGTTGTGGCTCACAGGCTTAGTTGCTCCGCGGCATGTGGGATCCTCCCAGACCAGGGCTCGAACCCGTGTCCCCTGCATTGGCAGGCAGATTCTCAACCACTGCGTCACCAGGGAAGCCCCCTGCAGGTCATTTCTTATTCACCCTGGGCCACAAGCCCCTGCATTAGATGCTGCCAGCTCCGCATGGGTCTCGGCAGATAGGGGTGAATCGGGCAGGCTTCCCTTTAAAGTCTCTTCACTTTATTCTCTGGACTTCCACCCAGAGCCCTATGGGGAGCCAGACTTTCCTGAGCCGTTGGGGGGTAACCAATAGGAATTATAATGTGGGAAGGGGAGGATTCAAGCATAATGCTGAATGGGTCTGTGCTCACCGGCTGAAAGAACACCACGTCAAACTTAAACCTCCCCCAGGGAGCCCACTTAAGGATGTGGCCCTGTTCTTATGCTCGACCCTCTGCCCTCTGACCATCGGTCTTTTCAGAGAATACCCCCTTCTTTTCGCAACCACAGTGACATTGTTACCCTACCCACCTTTAGGAAAAGGGTCACCCACCGACAAATTGATCTCGTCTGGTCATCAGAGCAATCCTAGGACTTGAGTAACCCCCAGCAGAGCTCTTCTCAAAATCTGGCTTATTCAACTATGAATTACATGGAGAGAGGGAAGTGGGCCTGGGTAGGACAGCCCCGTGTGAGCTTTGACAGGTTTAGTCCTGTGAATATCTCTTCTTTCCTGCTGATCACCCAGGTGGCAATGAATGAATGTCTCGCTCTCTCTCTCTCTCTCTCACACACACACACACACACACACATTTTCCAAGACCCAACTGCATGTTCTTTATCTATAATTAAGCAAGAGAAACTGTTTTCTAAATGGACGCAGATTCCTGCCCTCAATGAGTTTGAAGCTTCATTACTGTGCAGAGCTGTGTCCACTCAGATTTGTTCATCTTCCAGCTCCTACATCCTGCCCAGAGGCCTATTGGAGCAGAAGAAATGGGTCTACTTTCCCTGCCTTTTAAAGCACAGAGCCACCTAGCCCTGAATCCCCCCTCCGTTGCCACACTAAAATCTAGTCACTCGGGCTTTGTGATACCTCCCCACCCCCGGACCAAATCTTGTATCTTAGGCAGGGCATCCCCATCCCCTTAGCTGTGAGAGGAAGGGAGGCAGTGTGAGGGTTAATTTTCCTGAGCAGCCTTGCCACCATTGTGCAGGCATCACAGAGGGTTTGAGGATTTAGAAACGATTGTAAGTCTGTGTTTATTTTAGTCTATTATAGTCACAGTTTTCATTGGCTTTGATTCGAACTCATTGTAGCCTTCATCTTTCTGGAATGAATAATGATTTTAAAAAACAATTTCTATCAGAAAGTAGCACTGCGCCCCCTCCCTCCCCGTTCCTGCCCTGGCCCCATCATTCCAGTTATCCTTATCTGTGCCTTGCCTTCTGACGTCCACCTGCAGTCTTAGGCAAGCTGCCAAATGTCACCGCTCTGGCCCATTGCTTGAGGTAATAGTTTCCAAATGTTTACTGCTTTAAACTTTGTCTCGTCTTATCTCTCTCAGGCTTCAAGGCTTGACCCCCTAATGTAAATTTCCCAAGAATTTGAAAGTCAGTCCACGCCCATCCTCCCTGTTTCAGATTTTTAAAATCACACCCTCTTTTAAACTTTTGACTGGATTTTGAAGGCATGTAATCCATCTTGCACACAGTAAGCACTTGATATTTTGTTTTATTGATCTCTCTAATGGTTCTGAATAACACTCATTCATTTAAATTTCCATTTGTAATCTTATTAAATGCCTCTGAGGTATGAGGAACTGGCTACAGATATACATGTACAGATACATATATGACCTTTAAGGCAAAAGATCAAGTTCCAAATAGATTATGCCTCCAGGTCTAATGCATGGAAAGTATACCGAGACTATTGGAAGTTCTGACTGTGGCATCAGATAACCTGAATTGGAGACCTCTGATCCCGATTTATAGGTTGTGTGACCTCGGGCAAGTTATTTCATCTCTCGAAGCAGCAGTTTTATCATTGAGAAAAATGAGAACCATAATAGTATCTATCGGGTGTGCTTGTTTGAAGATTAAATGAGATAATGTTCACGTCACTGGCTCATGGAAAGAGCTTAGTCCTTGTAAGCTATTATTATTGTGCTTCTAGGTTCTACAAGGGAACAATCCAGACATTGAATACATCAGTGTTTTTCAAGTGTTTTTCAGAATGAACTTAGGTACATTTAAAAATGCAGATGCCTGGGCCCTACCACCGGCTTACTGATCATACTTTCTCACACTGAGGTGTAGGCACCTGTATTTTACCCAGCTTCCCAGGCATCTGTTGATGAGAAGCCTTCTAGATTGCCCCACTGCTGCTGCGGGGCTCCCGAGCTGTTGTGTGAGCTGCAGTGGGTAAGAGACTGGGTGGGCTGTGATAGACTTTGTAATGTGCCAGGTGATCTGTTGCCCCAAATTTCTGCAAAGGTCTTAAAGACCATTTTAAGGTTGGAGATATTCATCGTAATGCACAGGAGCGATATTAGCTCTTGTCTCACATTTTTTAAGTGAATCTTTTTCCATGCCAGATTTAGGGAAAACCTCAGAGGCATGTGAAGAAAGAACAAGAAACAGGGAGGTAGGAAGTGCTCTCTGTTTGTGAGAGCTGCAAGATCATTGATTCAGAAGGCAGAGGATAGAAGTGGGGAATAAAAAAAAAAAAGAATGGCATCCAGGAAAGAGAGATTTTGGTGTCAACACTGGACATCTATGGGTTCTCTGTTCTTTGTCCCTTTGGGACAGCTGCTGGGGGTGGGGTGCAGGGTGTGCAGGGGCTTTGGGCTGTGTGAACAGACGTTTGTTGACAATAGGCCAGTTTCAGTTTAGTTCGAAACTATTAAAAATTTAGTTTTATTGGTGTCTCAGAAAGGCAGTAATTGTTCTGTTCCCCTGGCATATCTATTCCATGAGGCAGGTTGTAACTTGTCTTGTTTGCCCAAGCCTTAGCAGAGTCCCCAGCGAGGGGACAATCAGACCGTGTCAATGTGAAAGCAAATCTGTCTCCTGGTCAAAAGAAACCCACTGAGGTAGCAGTTTGTCACCTTCTTCCCCTCAGTCCCCGGAGTGGGGGACTCTAGCAGCTCTTGTGCTTGGCATCTTTGTATCCTGTGGACAGCTTGACCCGTCTGGGGAGCTCTGATTATTGGTAGTCAGCTGGGAACACAGCTTTGTGTGTACAGGGGTTTAATGCAGGATGATTCCACAGGTTCCTGAACAGTCTTTCACAAATGGCGACAAACTTTTCACCAGTGGAGAGTAGGAAGCACCACCTGGTGTTCTTCAGACCCAAGTTCAGGCACTTATTGTCTGGGCGACATTGGGCAGGTGACAACTTCTCTGAGCCTCAGACTCCCATTTTGCTATCAATGTTGTTGCGAAGATTAAATGAGAGAATTAAATGTGTGAGAAAACCCTTAGACAATTCTGGCACACAGGAAGGGCTCAGAAAATGGTAGCTGTGGCCAGTACCAACAGTACCAGTATTGCTGCCATTGTGCTGAACCTCAAGACGAGGAAAATGTCCCCCAGACCTCACAGCAGGGATGAAGTCCTGTGCCTTAACGCCCTCTGCAAACAGGATTTAACAGTATAGTCTAGAACAGATGGCTTAAGTAACTCCTCTTCAGCTTGAAAGACAGTTGGCCTTGTTCAAATAGATCAATCAGAGGAAGTTCAGTTGTAAACAACATGGTCAAGCCTACAAATCAATCTGTAAACACGAGTGATGCATATTTAAAGACCTAAAGCAGAAATTCAGAAATAGAAGGTAACAGAGAATTTTAACCTTTTTGGTACATCAACTGCATGGTAGCTCTCAAGAGAAAGATCAAGTATTTGCCCCAGAAGTTTACAAAAAAGGATTTTGGAAATGAAAAAGAATTATCTACAGGTTAACAGTGCTGTAGGTAAGATGTGCTTTTTGGTCATATTAACCTTCCACTGACTACTGATAGATATGAGAAACTAATGATTCATAAATGTCTTTCTCTGATGTCGCCCCAAGATGTACACCCTCATCTAGCGGTGAGGCTGATTGTCCCTCTTCAGCCATCACAGCCGTGTCTACCTTCCATCTCCATGGGAGCCAGGGCACCTCACGATATTAAAATAATTTTCAATTCATGAACAAGTGAGATTGAATACTGAAGAGTTATTAGTGATTTCCAGAATTAGTTGATATTCCTCAAATCAACTGGGGAATGAGTATTGGAAAATAAAAAAAAAATAAGCCAACTTTTAATAATACAAAATTATTTATTAGTTAAAAAATTATAATTTGTTCGTTACACAGAAAGTAAAACGACTATTCCCTACAACAATTTTTAACTGTAAGCATACAAAGTAGGCGTGGCACTATGACCGGGTCTGAATTTCATATTCATGCCTAAATTAATGTCAGAAAATCGAAAATGGTGACATGTAAACTGCGCCTGTGATATTTTGTCAGCAGGTTGCATATTTTGAGTTGTCATCTAGAGGTGGTAAAAAAATAGATGTATGCATGCCATGTTCCAAACTAATGTAATTTCTATTAACTATAGCAGATGTCCCAGTTTGTTTCCCTCCTACAGAAATCACTGCTTGCTGCTGCTGAGGGTGTGAAGGTCCCATAGTCTGTGCCGGGGTAAGAAAAACACTCTGAAGCTCTGAAGGTGTCCGAGTGCTCCGCCTCGCAGCATGCAGAGCAGCAGACAGAGGCGGTGGCAGAGGAGGAGCGGTTGCACTGGGTGTGTGAGGGCAGGTGAGGGTAGGAGTAGTCTTCCGAGGCGTAGCCCCAGTTTCTGGTGTCCAGAGAAAGGGCAGAGTCGTAATTCTCCGGAGTGTATGAAGGTAGCTGAACAGGAGAGTAACTGCAGTCCAAGGAACCAGAGAGAGTGGAGGAATCCGAAGGCCATCCTGGGGTCTAGAGAGATGAAAACCAAGGAACAAAAAGCTTGATAAATTAGACAGGATTAAAAGAACTGAATAGAGTAGATTTAGTAACTCAGAGTAAGAACATTAGGGGGGGGGAAAAAAAAAGAAAAGCACAACAAAACACCCAACCCAACCCAAGTCTGCAGAAGTAATTTTATTTGCTGGCTGGCGTGATTTCATGACACTGCATTCTATACTTACCTATTTCTTTCCCAACAATAAATTGTCTTTCTTCACTGGCTTTCTTTGTTATAAGCATACTTTAGAGCATGCTTTGTTCTTAAACCACAAAATCCCATTGTGCTTCATCACCTGCACATCAAATCCTGCTGTGTGCCACGATATAAGCTGCAGGTGGCACCCTGGGTGCTTCTCCACACCCTTGACTGTGGAGAACAAGGTGAACATACACAGGTGGAACCGAAATCCTCAATGAGCCAGTGTCTGGGAGACTCCAAGACTGGAAACTACTGTCACAGGCGCTAAAGTCTTGACCCCTGCGGAGAAAGGTACTTTCTGCTTCCTCTTAAGCAGGTTACTGAGAAAGCCTAACTTGGAAGCTGGAAGAGAAGTGAATGACTGGGGCCCTGTGTGCGTATCCTGTGCAGTTAATTTCTTATCCCCTTAAAATTTAGTCAGATACCTACACGGACTTTTGACAAACCAAAAGAAAAAAGTATTTACATTAAAAAACTACTTTCTAAGGTTTTAAAAAAACTATATGAGTAACTAAAAGACATCTTCAACAACTGGTATCTACCAATGGACACCTTATTTCCATTTTGAGTGGTAACACATTTTCAAACATTTGAGGTCCATGAAGAACAGACAATCCAAACGTTTTCAACTATTAGGGCTTCATTTTTTTACCAACCATCTCAGACCCAAATGAGTTCTTGTGCCTGTAGCAGACCAAAACAACCAGTTAGTAGAGCCAATTCAGTGCCAGAATAAAACAAAAAATCCCTTATCAGATGACAGTTTGTACTGTGTTGAAACAGCCTTAATTCCAATTTCTAGAACTCAAAATCCAAGGACCATTGTTTAAATCAGTGATTTCCAATGAGTAGATTTCTGAACTTTACAGTTTAAAAACATTAAATGAGTATTGCCGGGAAACCTCTTTTTATGGCCACACACCAACGTACTAGGGCGTAGCTGACTTGGGAAATCATAATTACGTGTGTATCCAAAGGTTTTTGCCCTTCAGTGTGTGGCTATTTCTACCTCCATTGAGTTTTAAATGGTTCTTTGCTTGTTTCCTGGATGATTTTCTTGTTGATAGTGTCTTTATGATTTCTCACGAGATGATACAAACTCTCTGCCCCATAGTAAACAATAAGAGGTTTTGTAAAGAACAGAGATAAATTACCAGGCTCTGGTTAAAGCAGAAAGGGGCAGCCTGGAAGCTGTCTGGGAAATAGTGTGGAGTACTTTGCATGGAATTGGGCGAAGGGTCCGGGTGTGTCTCTGTCTGAAGGTAGGAATCAAATATCTGGTCGAGGAAGCCTGGATTTTCTTCACAAGAAACACAACTGGAAAATTCTCGGGGTTGGAAATAATTGGGTGTGGAAGGAATTGGTTCAGGCTCAAAATACTGTCCTAGAAGAAAAAGGAAAAGGAGAGATTTTTGTTTAAAACTTGCACTTACAGATTTGAATGGCGTTCTGTTCTATATTCTGAATATTTACTACCTCTAGGGGGAAAGGGGGCTTAAGAAGTTCGAGAAAAGTAAGCAGGCAGGCAATCTGGATTTTTTCGTTGCCTTAGATAATTCAAGCCCACTGAAATGAATCTGGTTAATAATGTGGAAACTGGCTGTAAATGTGGCCTGGGCAAAAGAAAACAATGGTGATCCTATTTCTGTCCAACTGTCACAGTCAAGCTCAAACTTCCACTGTCCACTTTCTTAGACTATAAAGTACAAACACCCAGCCCCTATCTGCAGTCCAAGTGAACCTTATCTCTCAGAAGTAACGTGTAGTGTTGTTTGAGACTTTAAGAAAACTTCTGATGCCATGGGAAATAATTCCTTTGATCTAGGGTTAATTGTTTTCCAAAAGTTTTCACACTTACTCAGTAACTTAAATTTTGAGGAGTATTACAAATGGCAATGCATATTATAAGTAGAGAAACCAGGAATGTCGAGTACAAATTAGTATTGCTCATTTTATATTACAAAAAGCAAAATGTTTCCTTAGTGAACATGTTACACATGATCATGGAATTAATATGTTAAATACCAAACAAGAATAGTTCTGAAATCCCTCCCTTTTCCATTTCAGTATTAATAGGCCCCATTTCTGATTATTACCCTTAAATGCTCAAAGAAGATAGGTTTAGAGTGTGTCCATCAGAGGAACGACAGAACACTGGAGTTTTTGAAGTCTCGAGGCTCCTTTAAGGTTAAGTTAAAGTGGCACATTCAGTGGGGAGCTCCCATAGCACTGGTTTCCTTATATATGACCTCCTTAAACTCTGAGCCGTTGAGTGGCATAGGTAGGAGTGTTTATGTAATAGAGTTATTCGTAATGGGCTGAGAAAACTTACACTTGTTTGAACTACTTTCTGGGAAGAGAGAAAAGAAGGGGAGGGAAGCCCCTGTTGGCTAGTAACTAAGCGAAACAAGAGCAAAGGCATTATTCTAGGACCTCGGGATGTTCTGTATTCCATCTAATAGTACACTAAAAAAGATAACAGGTTTCTGAAAACAATTCTGATCTTTTAATCGAGTTTAGTTACTTGGAGATGAGGACCTGGAACTAATGTGAAGAACAAGCTCTTGGCGCAGAGTAGGTATCAGGGAATAGACAGTTCAGAAATGTGGACAAAATGTTGCACTTGTTTCCTTGCTGGGCTTGTATCTGGAGTCACCATGCCTTTTTTCACCTTCTGATTGGTTGGATTCCAATTAAATGGTGGTGCCTATCTTAACCCCTGAATCAAGTACTGAAAGCCTTTCGAGATGGACTTTTGGAAGAGTTTTTGAGGGAATTGTAAGGCTGGCTTTACTGACCTGCAGAAGATGGTGGGACTGGGTCTGAAAGGTGGACATTGTTGCCTCCGGACAGCTGCCAAAGCAAGAAGATGACCACAAAGCAAAGTGAAATAAAAGTTCTTTAAAGGGAAAGCTAAGACATTTTGACGTGAACTGTGTTGCCTTCTGCTTTAAGGTAAGCCAGATTCTTTCTTCTGAAAAAAACTCACTGTTGTGAAATACAATCAATGTTATATCTTCTTCAGATTCAACTTTTATTTTTGCTTGGGGATTTTTTTCTAATATCTCCCACTTAAATTATACAGGTTGTTAATTTTGATAAAAATTAATTTAAATGATTTTTATATGACATAAATGAACAATGCAAGAAAACACAGTAAATAGCCTTTCTATTAAACTATTTAATTTAAAATAAATAAGGATTAACATTTATTTAATCCCAACTATCCGCAACTTAGTCAATCATTTTCCTCAAAATTTTCATATACTATCTGGCAGCTCAATCCTGGATAGCTAAAAATAGTCACATGTTCTTCTTAGCTATGAAATATTAAAATAGAAAATATTTTCTTAAAGTTGTAGTCAGTGAACTGGAGCCTATCTACATTCTAGTTAATGGCTGGGAAATATTTCACCTCTCGGTATGTTTTTTACTATTTTCTATAAAAGTTGCTTTTTTTTCACTACGATAGTTAAATACCTGAAGTTTATGAGACTGTTCCTTTTAACTATTCAAAGTAAAGCAGCCTGTGTCTTCCAGTTAAATTGATAATTGTACTGAGTAATTTAGGACTTCTTTTTTTTTTTTTTAGATTTCAGGTGGTGGCTTTAAAGTTTAAAGGGACCAGCCTTGCTCTGAGAATCTGTGCTGGGAAGCAGAGCTCAGCATGCCTCTCTCCTGGTTTACAGGGTATTCTCACTCCTGTACACTGAGCCGCTGGGAGCCTGCATAGTCGGCCGCTGCTGAAACAGGAGGTGGTGTTAATTTTGAAAACGATCCATGCTGTAATGTCATGAACCAGGAAGTTGGAATCCCTCACCAGTTCTTTATGCAAATATTTGGCTGCAGCTTAAGCTCAAGCACTTGCAAGGAGTGGGTTTTAAAAACTCGGCTTCAATGTAGAGCTCTGGTTAACCCCATTCCTCCCCCAGAATGGTCCGTTTGTAGGCCTCCCCAGGTTATCTCCCTCAGGTATGTTTACAATACCCTACTTGATATTATCTTTCTAGTCATGGGTTCACTTTCTACTTTGCTGCAAGAATACAAAGTCTCCTCTCTCTTAGATTTCAAACAGCACAAAAATCCACAATCTACAATTTATAAAAATACATCAAGGCCGTTTAAAAAAAATTAATGGTAAAAAAAGGGTAAATTATGTCTTTTGATAAGTACTAACTCCAGTTTCTCTTTATCCTAAAGGTAAAAGAGTTGTGTGTGCATGCGTGTATGTGTGTAGGGCTGTTTGTAAATTGATCTGGCCGAAGTAAGTTTTTTAATCAAACTGACAAATCTGGCATACACATGTTTCTCCTGGCACTGAGACCCTAATATTTGTCTCAATCTATAACTTCCATTCAGGATTGCCTTCTTAAAATTTTAAATTGTGGATTCTACTCTGACTTTATAGCAAATTACGATAAATTTCTTCCTGCTTTATTTTTTGATAAGGTTAACTCTTTCCTTGGCTTAACGCTTTCCAGAGGTAGCCTTAAACCACTGAACAAATTGGAGAT